>NC_064236.1:20582570-21182570 GCF_023101765.2 Spodoptera frugiperda
TATCTAGACCAAATGACATATTAATATCTCTACTGTATCGGGCAGTTATTTCTATTAAAGTTTCTAGGCATTTTTTCGATTTTGAAAATAATTTAATATCATCCATATACATGAGATGACTTATGGCTGTATCGGAATTTAATTTGTAACCGTTATCAGTGTTATTGAGTAGGTGCGACAAAGGGTTCAAGGCAAGGCAAAACCATAGAGGGCTGAGGGAGTCTCCCTGAAAAATACCATTTCTAATATGGATTTCGTCTGTGGTGATAGAATCTGTACCATTAGTAAGGTGTAAAGTTGTTCTCCAATCAGACATGGCACTCTTCAAGAAGTTAATTACGGTAGGGTTTATTTTATATATTTCTAAGATTCTGAGTAGCCAAGAGTGTGGGACGCTATCAAATGCTTTTCTGTAGTCTATGTAGGATATGGACAGGTTTTTCTTTTGTGTATGAACACATTTTAAAATGGTAGAGTCAATAATGAGCTGTTCTTTGCACCCTCTATGATTTTGCCTACATCCTTTCTGTTCTTCTGACAGTATATTGTTACGATGGAAATGGCTATTGGTTATTCGTGTGATGAGTGAAGTGATAAGTTTGTAGATGGTTGGTAGGCATGTAATAGGTCGGTACTGAGACGGATTTGATGTATCACTGCTTTTAGGGAGCATGTAAGTTATTCCTTTTGTTATGAATTTGGGTATCGGTTGTTCTCCCCTAATGAGTTCTGTAACGTTTTTAGCTAGTATGTGGTGTAGTGTGAAAAACTTTTTGTACCAAAAATTATGAACGCTATCTATACCAGCTGCTTTCCAATTTTTCAATCTTGATGTGACTATTGCTATATCTTCTGGTGTGATATCAGTTAATTCCATCTCTTCTACATCAATCATCCTATGTCTTTCTTCATCAATCCATTCCGCACTATCATTATGGTCATTTTGTTTTTCCCATAAGTTAGCCCAATAACTTCGGAGTTCATTTTGCTCAGGGATTATATTGCTATCACTTTGTATGCTATTGCCTCTACATGATCTATAAAAGTTTTTCTCGTTAGTTAAGAACAGTTTATTATCTTCTTTTCTTCGGAGTGATTTTAAATATCTTGCTAATCGCTGTGACTTTAAAATTAATTTTTGTTTTAATGTATCTAAATATTCTTCGGGTCTTATATTGTCTGGTTCGTGGATGGTATGTACTTTTGTTTTCCTAAATATTCTTTCTACTGTTTTTATTATTTTTCTGGATCTATTGTTATTTATATACTGTGTTAATCTACCTATATCTACTCGTAAATTTTTTATATCTATTTCAAGTCTTATTTGCCAAGAAGGTTTAAGATTTTTATGGAATTTTGATGATGGTTTGTGTGTTCTTATCTTATATCCTAGGTTTTGACATATAACGTATGCGCTGCAATATATGAGTGTATGAATACATATTAAATCAGAGTCTATGGAATAAAATCGGTTCAATACTTGTTTATTAAATACATCAACTAACTGGTAGAGTTTTTTATTCCCTCTTAGTTTTGGTAGTTTAGGACGTGCTGTTGGATCTGTACCTGTGTATTGAATAAGTGCGGTTTCTACTTGGTTAATTAATTCTTGTGTAGCTATATCAATCTCTGTCGTTTCTCTAGGTTGTGTGATTAGTGCCTGCTGTAATGAAGATTCTGAAGTGAAATTTGTTTGTGTGGATGCGTGTTGAGAGAATGTGACATTTTGTGTGCATGATAAATTTGTGACTGATGATTGAATGTTTAGGTCGGTGCTAGATGTGATTGAAGAAATGTCCTGTATGTTAGATGATTGTTCCATAGCTTGTGATGGAATGAATGATTGGGTATTATAAGTGATTTCTGACATATTTTCGAAGTTCAAATTCTCATTAGTTTCTTCTTCTTCTAAAACCTTGCGTACTTCTTCCTTTATTTGGTCTAGTGTGTCTTGTGAGAGTCGGTTGTTTTTTACTATTGTTCTCATTTGGTCTGATACGCGCTGTTCGGATACTGTGATTTGTGGATATTGACGTGAGAATAGTTCGTGCAATCGTTTCCTATACATTGTCATATCTGTCTCTAATTTTGTTATATAGTAATAAGTGCGCATGATGAATATATTAACATCTTTGCTCCAAGACATGCGCACTCTTGGTTTACCGGCCTTGGTGGACGCGGGTAAAAAGGCATAGGTTATTATTATTATTATTATTATGTCTGTTCTTTACATAATCTCGGGACCACAGGGTCCCGGACCTTTGGAAGGCGTACGAGGGGCCGAAGCCAACTCGCAGAGGCCCGTTGAACAATTTTGATCTAAATGTAATGGGACATCAGCCGGCGATTATCCCTGTATGCACTATGGAAGTACACCAAAGGACAATCCCCGGTTGATGCAGGACTATTGCGAGATATGGTAAAAGGAAATGATAGGGATATGGGTGTGGGTGGCTGTGGAATAGTTAACCGGTTAACTATGGGGACTATGGCCCCTGCCCCTGACCAATATTGAAAAATACGGATAAACAGGCAGGGGGTGACTCGCAAACTCAATAGTGGGCCCCCGGAAACGGCCGCTAGCATGTAGCGACAAGGGAAGCAACATCCGTTGAGCTGCTTGAGGAAGGGGGGGCATCCCACGGCTATCAGAGCAATCCCGGAAGTACGGTCAAGACCCCTACCAGCATCTTACTGGGATACGTCCTTCCCCCAAGTGGAGCTGAAGGCAACTCCACTCTTGCGAATCTCCACTCAAACCAGCCGATTAAGGCAAGAGTGAGGTAGGAGAGGCCACTCCGGATAGTCACGAGTACTAACCGGAGTTAAAAAGTAGGGCCTCTCCCGGGAGTCAGGTCCGTGGGGTCGCCACTGCCCAACAGCTCGCCACAAGCTGCCTTGCGGACTTATTATTATTATTATTGCAATATAAACTTTTAATGTCAGTTGACGTAGCACCTGATGGTGAGACAGTGAGACCACCCACCACACGAGAGGAAGTGTGTAGACGGCCTTAACACATGGTCTGCTTTTAAATATTACATCAACTGCGTCATTGAGAGGCTGCGTCTTTGACTACCCCGTCACAGAATTAGGCTTAAAATTAACTCACAACATACATATAATAACACATAACTATTTGTATTAAAAACAAACCATGTTCGATCTCTGGACGATTTAACTCCTAATATTGTGCTTGCTATCAGCAAGGTCCTTGAACGTATTCCTACGCAGGACGCGTACGCCATATGCATTATTTATTCGCTACTCTTTACAATACCTATATAGGTAATTAAGTTTAGGTACCAATAGGTATGTAGTACTTTCCAGTGATATAGTTACCTAAGATTTGAGATACGGTCCGCTCTAAACCCGAGCCTGCATAGCGCACGGACCACGGACACTCGAGAATTTCGCGTGACCGAACTTGTCTGCATAATACCTGGTACATAATACTTATGTAGGTACATAGTACATAGTCAAGTATCTCTTGAATATCTACATACCAGACCATAGGCAGAATATTTGGCTACAAAACAACACATTTTCAATGCGTAGCTTAAAAATACACGGATCAATTTCAGCTGAAGAAATTCCTGGAAAGTAATCTATCTATCTATCTTCATGATATTCAGGTGGAACACCTTTTATTGATAAAATCTGAGAAATACTACTATACCGTCTCATTGTATTGTTTAATATTTTTTCTTTAAATTCCCTTATAATGGGCACAGCTACCCGTATCATAGAAATTATACAAAACATTTTGCATGTAGCTTTACCTCTCTCACCAAGTTTTTCTCAGTGCTATTAGGAAATCAGCAGTAACAAACTAGTGATACAATATGTTAATTAATTGTACTAAACATTGTCTCGAAGCTGAAAGCAATACTGTTCTAGTTCGGTGAAGGTACTGGTGCCTGCGAAACGCACTACCTAGCTGATAAGCCGTCATTGTTTGCATTAGCATTAAGCTGTATCAAACTTAATTATACGAGTAACAATCAGCAATATTACATTTAAATACGTATCTTGCTAACTTCTAAAACATCCGTACTGTCTTCATTAATTGATCTACAGGTCTTTTCAAACCGATTAGTATCAGATCTTTAAGAAATTTCAATGAGCCACCTGCTAAGTAAGGATCCAAGCTGATGCTTCAGGTTGGCCACCAGATTACCAGTATCAATGACTGGTGGTAACTGTTCGGTATGCATGCTGAGACTTTAATATCCTTGATAGACAGCCTGTTATATTAGACACAGAGCCTGTAACAATGCTCAGTGTAGCACCGTCCGTCGCCGGCGCAGTTACGAAATACATAGAATATCAGTCGAGAATTAAAATAGAAACGTTTTAAATTCTGTTGATTCTGGTATCGCGAGCGTTACTAACGCGCGTCCTATACTTTATTTATATTCGGTTTTTTTATTTATTTATCGTTACCATGAGAGAATCGAACGGTGAGTTGAATTCATTCATGTTGTTTGTACTATTTTTTGTTGTTATTTATAAATAACAGCTGGCTCTAATTGACAGCAATTAAATTGATCGTTTGTTTGAACTGTATACAACATGTAACAAAAAGGGGGTATACATATCAATTGCAAGGTTTCTAGATAACATAACAAACGATACGGGAAGGGTTTTTTAAACGCATGTTTTCATGGTACCAAGTTTTTAATTTTTCAAATCGCGCTGCCGCGGGAATCAAAATTGGGTAGACAGGTACTAGGCGATCAGATTGACAGAAGAAATGTTCCGTAGTATTCGCGAGTGATCCCTGTAGTGTTGTGACATGTTTGTATGATTAGAAATCAAGAACCATGCGATATCAAGTATTTTGGTACAAATTTTTTTTAAACGTATTTTAAGCTGAAACTTCGTGTAGAGATTCTATTCAACCTGTATTCATCAGCGCTTCTTGATGTATATGGGTATTTTGTTACACGCTGTATATATAATTTGTATGTTTGTATATATTATTATTGAGTTTGGTTTAAACCATGTCACTGTTAACCTACCGATAAGAATGTGAGATGATAAGGTACTAACATGCGTGTTCAGCAACTGTTAATAATTCAATAGAGACAAAATCGTATACAAATGCGATTTACTACATACGGTATGTATGTAGTACGTGTAAATGTAGTATTGTCATGGTTACATAATTATCTATGTGGGAAGATTCACACTTGAACGTATAAGTTACAGTCCTTGTGTTTTGACTGAATTAGATCATAATTGGCTATCATTACAGCAGTCTGCATGCTTGTAAGGGTCGTTGGAATAAATATACCACTCACAGGTATACATATAGTACACATACCTGCAGTAAATAGTACATAGTACGTATGTCCATTGTTAAGAATCAGTCTTGCGGCATAGATATCGCTCGTGTTTTGTTTACGTCTTCAAACAGTCAACCGAGTCAGCGTCTCAGCTGTGACTGTGAGATATGACCGCCATTATGTCATGATTAGATTTGCTCTTTTTTTCTTTTCGTATGTGTTTAAGTAGCGCTGGTTCTTAACGGTCAAATGTGTGTGTTGTTAAGGTTGTACACATCAAGTGGAGCTTTGTCAATTACTCGACTAGGAATTAGAAAAAAAATGTGCTTCATATTTACCTTACTTTGATAGAGTGTACTTATGTTTGTTTGTAATGTGTTAAGCTTTTAACTACTAACGCCGACAGTAAACTGTTGAAGGCAAACCCTCCGCTAACGTGGGGCACCACGGAGACCTACGCGGCAGTTAGCGTGTTTATTATGTGTGTATAATAAAAATAATTAGTAAAAGATATGGGTATTCAACCAAAAAGGTACCTTAGGGCGTCCAAGAAATTACTATTCATAGTATGTAAAAGGCCAAGTTTATCAGAGCTCAGAAGGCTTATTAAATTGTAACTATTCACAAAATCATCGCTATAAGTACAACTACAGGGAAGCGATATACTTATACTTAATCATGTGTAATAATTACGTTTGATCATTCGGAATTAATTATGAACATTTTCTTCCGTTTTGTCGGTAAACATTACGACACAAATGAGGTCTTATTGCACAACCGCCACAAAAAGTGAGCTCGAGCGGCGACATGACATTCGTAGGTTTGATATATCGAGGGACCTGCCGCGACCGCGACCTACGCCAATGTCACTGATGCTTACGAAATGTAACGGATTTACATAATACCAGTACCTATTACATAAACGTAATTAATCCTATTCTAATGCCACTGTTTTCGTCTAAGAACTTACATTAACTAACTAAAAATGTAAACTACAACCAAATTAGGAACTAATCTCGTTTTAATAATAGATTCGCAGATAGAATGAGATCGATAGTACTTACCTCTTATCATTAGTAAGTAACATTGCGAAATTTACTAATTTTGGAAATACAGGCCCATAACGTTTCCCTGTGGAAATTCTTTATAAACATGAAAGCCGCAAGTAGGTACGTACGATTGAGGAAAATATAAAAGTACTTACTATTGTGGAAATAAATCTGAAATTCCCCATTGCTCTCGAACACTCGGTGATTCATCATTCTCGACCTGGATATTCAAATCCACCATATTCTGGTGGCATTCGGCACATACGAAGTGTTATTGATGTAATGTGGTTTCATAGAGATGTTGCATGTTGGTCACCTGATGTAAGCGATCACCGCCACCACCATGGATAGGCCACGGGCGGCGCGGGCGCCTCCTCCTCCTCGCTAGTTTCCGTTTATCCCGACGCAACAGAAAAATTGACAATCGAGTAAATTGGGTCGACGTTCAATCGACGACGACTTACACCTTAAAAGCGGGAATAAAACAGCGAGCTGTATTTCTAATGTCAAGTCCTTTGGAATATAAAAGGTCCGGTATTATGTAATTATAATATGTCGTCCGTTGTAAGCGCTGTGTGTTCAAAAAATATTACATTAATAATTGTCACGAAGTCGTAATAAATAAAAGAAATAATTACGAGTTTTACGATCAGTTCCATTTCAGTTTTGGGTCAATGTGACCCATAGTTCCGAGGAAGGTAATTATACTTTATCCTTCCTCAAAATAACTGTTTTTAAATTCTAATCCGTACTTAGTTTGCATAAAATTACAATACTATTCACATTAGCTTAAAAATCGCGTAATGTTTGATAACCATCGAAGGCTGTAGACCCAGACACTGTGGCAATGTAACAATAGAACCTTAATATGTCACCTACACATGTTCATAATTACCGTTATCGTACACATTTAGGCGCGCATTGTACCTTCAATCCCAAGTTACAGAGAGACGCTCTGCACACGACATCTCCTTCAGCTCTCCTCTATCAGACGCCATGCACGCCATGTCTAACTCCTTGCCGTTGCTCACAAATATCACCATCTTTATTACAAAATTATCTTTTGTTAGCAACAGACTGTACAAAACCGATTTCTCTACTAATCTATATTTTTGCTCTAACTACGACCCATCGCATTCTTGTTAATACACACTAAATGTAATATTCACCTTTCATCAATTATGTTATGCCAGTCTGAGACTGTTGCCTTCTAGAACACAATTCCTGATTCATCCTCCAGTTCCATCAGAATTTTCCGGAACTGCGGAAAACCAAGCGGGCATACCGGGGCTCCGGCTCGAAAGGTAGGAGTAGAAACGGGGTGGTTTTCAGTCAGTAAGAGTCTGACACTCCCTCTCGCCTCGCCCTGGCAAGAGAAGTAATTGGATGATTTTCACCAATTAAAAAAAAGGCCCATCACAATTTGCATAAAACTGATAAATCACCCTGTTATACAAACAAATAGAAAAACGAATAGTCAAATAGTCACCTTGTCAGCTAAGCAGTCAGTTCGCCTCGTGTGATGCACAAATTCTTTCCGCGACCGAGGGAACCTTGAAGGTAGGCAGACTGTGAGTACAACCAACTTGGACATCTCATTTAAATAAATTCAAAGATTAAATTAACATGGATTTACGTCATTTGCGCTTGTTGCGTACGACCCAGGGTTACAGCGTCTGCGTCACATTGAGAAGGATACCTGCTATGAAAAACCAAATAGATAATACATAAAACACATTTACCTGTTTGATTACAGAAATATTACTTTTAATCATAACTTCGTTGCGCCACTTGACTATTGAATGCCTTTGTATTTAGCTACAGCGACATTATATTTTTGTATTAACTTTACTGCCTGTGCCTTCGATCTTTATTTAGTTCTCCTTTACATTGTTTTGATGTGTGGCTGCTGCGACGATAAAAAGAATTCTAACTAATGTGTTATAGTAATAAGTATAATATTATACTGTGGTTTCACTACAGATATACGCCGCCGATGCGACTACAGCGCCATGTGCGTTTTTGGAACTAACATACAGTAGCGTTAGGGGTAGTTTTTTCATTATAATAACATACCTAAGTGAATACACACAATAATAGTATGGATATTTCCATACCATAGGCATGTAAATTTTTAATAAATTCTGAGATCACCAGCCATCACTGGCCAGTAACCTTTCTCGAGAAATCTTGTTGTAGTCGCCTACAACCGCCTTTAGAAACTTGTGTAAGGGAGCGACTCGCGTCCAACCCCTATCAGTCGCGGTAACGAAACCATAGCGCGATCTATTTTTGCCTGAGTCGCCATCTATCGAGGACGTGGACAACTCTGACACCCTCTTACTAAATTTTATTTTACGTTTAATATTCGATAAGAGAGATTTTAAAAATTAAATTGTTAAATAAGAAACTTGCTATGATTAAAATATTTATTACCCCTTGGATTATGTGTCTTTAACTGGTTATTCTGTGCGTTAACAGTCGATGGCTGGACTGTATAATCTCTATGAGGTTTTTCCTATAAAATGGAGGACTTAAGTTGGATCTTATGGGGGAATAGTACCCTATACAACTAATGTGTATTGTGTGGTAATTAAATGGTCACCATATTGACCATACGACTTTAGACTCCATGACTCTACCTCACCCTTCGTAATACATGCACTATCAATATATAATGCAATGTGCATAATGTACTATATCTCTCTACTAACTCCTGCGAGGCACGCGTAGTATAACTCTAATTTTATTTATTTATTATAATTAAAACGAGCTGCGGTAGCCTGTAACAACACAAATACATTTAAATACATATATACTTACTTATTCTTGTGCGATGTGTCAAAATAATTCTATAAGATATTGGAACTATATAGATAACTAGCTACTTCCGCGGTTTCACCCGCTCTGCTCGGCTCCTATTGGTCATAGCGTGATGATGATTCTCGATAAAAGCACTATCCAACACAAAAAGGATTATACAATTTTGACCAGTAGTTCCGGAGATTAGCGCGTTCAAACAAACAAACTCTTCAGCTTTATAATATTAGTATAGATGTATGTAACGATATACTATGCCTTGTTCCAGGCGTGTCCTGCGAGAAGCCACTGGGCAGGCGAGTCGCCGTGCCCGTCATCCACGTCAGTGGGACCCACTACGAAGTCGGATACGATGTCGTAAGTTCCATCACTGATATTCCTAAGAATACCAATTGGATGAAACTGGATGTTATATTTCAAATATAATATCTGTGTCTACCTCTTCAGGGAATACGTGATATTATACATTTTATACATTGAGTATGACGTAAAGTTAATATAGATGATAAGTGTGGAAGAGCCATGCTTCAGCACTGCTGGACCGGCTCGACCGGAGTGATACCACGGCCTCACAGGAAACCGACGTGAAACAACGCTTGCGTTGTATTTCATTGTGTGAGTGAGGTTACCGGAGGCCTTATTACTCCCCTTTCCAATCCCCGATTCCCTAACAACCTTTAAATTTCTAATCCCCAAATGCCGGCAACGCACTTGTAACACCTCTGGTCTGGTGTTTAGTGTATCCATGGGCGGCGGCGATTGCTCACCATCAGATGTTCCGTCTGCTCGTTTACCGACTTATACCATAAATAAGCTCTGAACCCTTCATGCTCTTTATTAAAATTTAAATAAATACTGGTGTATTCCAGGGCCGTACGTTCTCATCAATCATCAAAAGCTTCATCGCCACGTATGAGAACCTGCGCGACTTCGAGAAGGAGTACGCCACAGACACGGGCAGGAAGGCGTACGACACCACGCTGGCCAACATGAAGAGGAGGTTCCCGCACTACGTCAAGGAGATGCAGGGAGTCGCCGACGGAGCCAACGTGAACTTCACGCAGGTCTCAAATACTAAACATTTGTTCCTAAGTATAACGAACTTTCTAACCAACCTGCTCAATATTACTCCATAAAATATACATATATCATATAACAGGTATACCTATCCCATTGGCAAATCCAAACAAAAAGCTAGTTAACAAAGACCACCATCTGTCAAGGATATCATTACATTTGTCTGTCGTTTATATCACTGATGGTTGTCTCCCGGCAGCTGTTCCTGCTGCAGATGGACGACCTGATCGGCAACGTGAACGACAACCACATCCCGAGGAACGACACCGGCGGCTGCAGCTCCATCGCCTTCAAGAACCCTCAGGCTGTAAGACCCGCTGTTCCGTATTACATTACATCAAGCAACTAACGTTGGTCTAGTACTTTATTGCATTCATTTTTTGAGGTGGCCAAAATATTAATATTTTAAAAGTCGGTGATAACACAGATTCTAAAATCTCTAGTATGACTATAGGCTCGCTCGCCATACATAGGACTCAATGACGTAACTTGTAAAATATGAGTAGACAAAGGATAGGATTTGTGTTTGAAGACTTATAGTTTCATGCTCATAGTTTTTATAACGTTTCCAGACTTTGCTGGGTCACACCGAGGATGCCTTCCATGAGACGTTGAACCACTTCTACATCATGTCTGCTCACATTACACCTTCGCCGGAGGACGCTAAAGCTGGAGTGAGTATCCACATACTTGTCAACAGACCAGATTTACCGTGTGATTGACACACAGTGTCATGTTACAGCACCCCGGGCTGTATGATGATAAAAATGTTGTTTGAAAGTAATATTTATTTAATAATAAGATTTTTATAAAGTCGTTCCTTCTTCGTCCTTCGTTTATTAAAACTACTTGAATTACACTTTAAAAATACATTGTACAAATGAATTATAATGTAGGTACCTAATTAACATCGCTACACACCTAAACTGTTGACTAGGCGGTCGAGGAGCGGTTCGCGTCCCTGTGCTACGCGGGCCACATGCCTGGGTACACAATGGGCTACAACGGGAACGGGCTGGTCTTCTCCATCAACACCCTCAGCCCTCTCGTCCTCAAGCATGGCAACACACGTGAGTAACCTGTTAACCTGTTCAAAATCCTACTACATAGTAATTCTGCATCCTTTTGTATTAAGCAGTTCCTATAAAATTTACCGTAAGAAGCATAACAACCTTGTCAGTATTTTTCTTACTAATATAAACATATTGTTATCCAGCCAGGACATTCATCACCCGAGCGATGCTGGCTGCCAAAAACTTCGAGGAAGCTGAGCACATCCTGCTGGACGAGGGCCTGGGCATCGGCAACGGGTTCTCAGTGAACATGATCTGGACCAACAACTGGGGCGACCGGCAGATATACAACGTCGAGGTGTCGCCCGACCTGAAGGCAGACCGCTCGCACCTCAACGTGCAGAAGTACGACAAGGAACCGCTGGTGCACACCAACAAGTAAGTGAAGGCTCTGTTGTACTAATAGGTAGGTTATAAGGACAAGGCATGATGGCACCTAAACACAGGTACCGCAAGCGCAGCGGGCAAATGTATTGTGTGTGCCTCTCTAAAACACATGCTTAACTTTCCTTCAGCTAAAAAAATATGCTTTCGCTTAATAAACGTGTACTTGTCCATAGATACCTACGCACCAACATAACAGAGGCGACGGGCCGCATCATAGACAGCAGCGTGGCGCGCCTGAGGGTGATCCACAGCTACCCCAAGCCGCACACTCGCAAGGAGCTGGCGGAGATCATCTCCGACACCAGCGACAAGGAGTTCCGCCTGTTCCAGGACCATCCTGATGACATCATCATGACTATCGCAGCAGGTACGTTCCTTACAGTTAATATACGCCTTCACCCTTTGTTCTAACAAGGAATGGCTTGTCCTTTTTCATTTGTTTAACAACAAATCTAAACCAAATATTTCCCGGTTCATAATCACCAGAATCTCATCATTACCCGCCTACAACAAATACAGTACACTGTGACTGTAATGTGCCTCTCTGATAGATTTCTCCAGCCAACCATAACAAGATGATATTTTACGAAATTTGATTCCAGGTATCTTCGACCTGGACAAGCGGACATGGAGCATCTACATCAACAAGCCAAAGTGCTCGGAGCCGGTCGCTGTGCTGCCTATCACCTTCTCCGCTTTAGACTACTAGGCCAGCAGTCCAACACGTGACATGCAGTGAGGTGTCACTATACAACAGCCTCGGTACATGAACGGGAGATACTATATGCTGGAACGTTATATATATATCTCCCTCGTAGACAATTTAATGTATTGTATAACGACCGTAGTATAAAGGATATGTAGGAACACTTATTTTGCTTTTGCGTAGTTTAGAAATAACGTGGAGTTCAGACAACAAAGTGTTGTAATAGTGTACGTTCAGACTGTTGACGACCACGCCATTCCTATGTTCAGTATTTGAGTTTAAATATTTAGTACAATGTACGCATCTAATGGTATCAGCACCTAGAGTATAACTTAAGTAGTACATCTGTCCGTCCGTTTATATAACTCTTATAATATAAATAATTTTAATGTTTGAGTACATAAGTACCTACGAATAGAACAATTGTGTGATATAGTTAGACAGCTAGATTTTCCTGCAAATATATAAATATAAATACTTGCCATTCTTGCGAATTCCAATAAGTTGTAACAGATTAAAATGTATGATAATTTTAATTTATTTCTAAGCCATGTGCACTAATGTGCAGGCCATAAGCATAAACAAGTAGAATACTATGTACACGGCTTCAGAGCCATTATGTTATGTTCATTGTTAAAAGCTGGAGCAGTTGCTGCCAACCGTCTGTAGGCGTTAACTATGTTGTAAAATTACTATGTTTAATTATTGTTTCATATAATATTTCAGATATAATGTTAATTCTTATTTACCTCGATGCTATAATGTTGATTTGTTTTTGTCTACCAACCGCCATCAAATAGTATAGGAATAAAATATACCATTTATTTATAGTTAATATTATTTATTTACTTTAACGTCTATACAATAGTTGTGTGGTGTTAATAAACAAGTTATCTGATGCAAACTGTGTTTCATTGAAGAAAAATAAATAATATTACGACATTAAGGAGAATTAATTGATTAACATTCTAATAGATTGAAACGACATCGCGTGTTCATAAAGTTAATAATAAGAAGATAATTTGAAAATGTAATTCATGACAATAATTTCCCATTTTAAAATTAGCTAAATTAAACAAGATCATTACAATTTTTAACATAAGTGTAATATGTAATTATATAATAAAAATTGCATTATTTATCAACTAAACAATTATATTTAGGAATCCTTAAGTATTTTTAGTAAAACTAAATTAACATAATCTATGGGAAAATAAATGTGGAATATTTAACGAAATAAGATATAAAGTTGTGTTGGTGAGGCAGTAAGTGTAATGGATGAAACAAATAATTGTGTGTGTGTGTGTTACACTCAGCTCTAGACATCTTAACGTGACGTCACACATCTTGTTTACTAACTGCAGTATTGCACATAGAGCATCCAGGGACCTATTTGGGATTGGGAACATACAGATTTAGGTACCTGTATTCTTACAACAATGATTTACTGATGCATTACATATTTTTACAGTGTTTGTAACTCATGTTGCAGCACCATGTTTGTTTCATGTATGCTTATAGATTTTGTTACATAAATGTATGTGGCCCAGTTTCTGCCTGACGGGAAAATGCTTAAATTGTTAAACCTAAAAGTCATTACTTGTAAAGTTATATAAAGTTACTTGGTTACAGTCGCGTACAGTGTTGTTGGGGTTACCCACAGCCGCATCCTCCCATTGGAGGAGGCGAGGGACCTGAGCCCGAGGGTCCGAAGCCGCCGAACTTCCTCGATGGTGGTTTTGGTGGCCTGGAAGTGAAACCAATAGAAATCAACACAATGTTGATGTTCATAGACATATCAATGGTATACAATGTTCATAGTGAATGATGATGATGTTCGACGTCTAAGCTTTGGGATTCTAGAACTAAATAGCGACATCTATCGAGCAAAACATTATCTCTAGTTTATTAATAACGCAAGTTCTAAATAACTACAAATAGTCTGCTGTTTTAAATGCACTCTTCTATGTTCTTTATGTTAAGACAATTGGAGTGGTGAATCTTGAGTACACAATTGATGCATTGGCTGGGCAACTGACTGGCAATTGTTCCCACATGGAGCAATCTTTGTGTAATCCTCAAATAGTTGTTCCAGGTCTGGGTGTGATGTTTATGTGAAATTATTTGCTTATAAACGCACCCAGGCATGTTACAAATAAAAATCTTAGGGTAGGGCAAAGTTAAAGCAAAGTTTCCAAAAATAAGTAGCTGTATAAACTACATGTAAAAAACAGACATCAACCTTTTTAGTTTGAAGTTGGTTAATAATAAAATTATTATGACATATACTATAACCTAAATATAATCAATATTTTCCTAAAAACTGTATGAAATTGGTTTAACAAATTATGAATCAACCGCAGCCAACAAACATACATACAGGCCAAACTAAGAATCCGCTTCTTTTTTTTGATATTGGTGAAATAGAAAATATGCTTAGGACTTCAGATACATGTTTTATTTCTTTTATGGAATAGAAAGGCAAACAAGCACATGTATACCCTGAAGCAACATCAGAAGAACCACAAGTGCATTGCCCACCTTTTAAAAAGAGTATGCTCTTTTTTGAGGGTTTGAAGGTTCTATCAGGTCGGAAATACAACTCACAACAGATCATTTATTCTGAGAGACAGAAAATTTTGAGAATGAAAATGCTATCGTGTTGGTTGATATCTGACCAGCCCAGTACTATAAGAACAAAGATTATTCATTAAAGAATGTTAGCAATGGCGTACATACCCGCTGCCTGGCGGCCTGAAGTCTCTCACATACTTGTCTCCATGCTTGCTGTAGTTAGGGTTGATCAATGTCTGGAACCTGAAACATGTTGTAATGGAATATTAATATTACATGAATTATGGTAATATACACCCCAGCAGCATACACTTTTGGTATATTGAGGTAGAGTCACATGCATTGGTAGGTATTTGCAAGATTGTATATAATACATATATGCCTAAGCATGTCTGTGTGATAGTCATTGAGTAAGGTAAGGCCTTTATACAGTAGTCTACATCTTCCAGATGATGATGTAAGGAACTTCAGTGATAATCTATCTTCTATATACAAAATATTGTAATTATAAAGCAAATATATATTATGTCATAGATGAGAAACTTATGCAAGCCTTCAATTCTACACCAATGCAACATGGATTCGTAGCAATACTAGTAACAGATATATGTAGTTACCTAATTAAATTATTCAGTGTGAGCCAGTGTACTGTATATATTTATAAATATGGCAATTATAGAATGACAAATCAAGAATAGTACCTACTAAAACTAAGTAGAATACTCACAGTAAGTAGATAAAGTTCACAATGCCCCAGAACCACCCAAACAAGCTGAAAGGGGTGCGCTCCACCACGGTCCCATCTGTCAACAAACACAATACATTACAGTAGAAGCTCCTTATTCACGGGGTATGCGTTCCGTAAATATGCTGCGAATACAGAAACCGTGAATATGGAATGGTAATTTGTATGAGTTTATAGGGGATACATTCCTAGATGATGAAATTAAGAAGCAAATAGTAGATAAAATGTTTAATTGAACTTTCTGATCATTACAGATTGCCTGATGATACAGGTTTAGGTCACACTAGGTTTAGGCAGAAGGCACAATCTAGATGTAGCTGTAATAAGGTCTATTTTATTTTTTATCCTTCTACAAACGCGATGACAAAGGATGGCGAATGTATTTTTTTAGGTTACGCACAGATATTTCGATTCAATCCGCAAATAAAGAAATTTTAGACAGCGAATATGGGAATTGGGTCGCAATTTTTCAATCCGCGAATAGTGAAACCGCGAATGAAGGAAGCGCGAATAAGGAGCTTCTACTGTACTAAACTCTTTGTTACCTGCCAAGATGTTGCACTCAGACAAGTTTTAGTATTCAGGAAGGATACAGATCAACCATATTTTGGTTAGTGAATGTGTGTAGGTGTGACTCCAAATGTAAATCCGCCCCGAAGGCTACCCACTGACCGTTATGTTAAAGGTTAAACACTGGTTTAGTCAAAGAATGAATTATTTGTGATTATCAATAATATCTGACGTCATTGTTAGTCTTTAATCTATATTAACTATTTAGCTTTTAATTTATTAACTATTACTATAGCAAGCAAAGATAATAAGGCCAGCAGGCTAATGAAGATAAAATCCCGACTTCCTGAAAACATTACTATATTATTTACTGACGTGGCCTACATTATTATACCTAATGTTTCTAGAACTTAGCCAATGGAACTAACATGTATGCACAACATCACTCACCTCCTTTAATGTACACCATCGTTTCTAGATACAATTCACACCGTTTTGCACTCTTTCAAATGATTTAGTTTCAATGACTGAATGAATTAATTTGTATGGTCTATAATAATAATTATATTTCCTCGAACTGTTATTGCTCAATGTTTGGTTGATCGAATTATTCTGATTCTGACTGAAATTATTGTCTTCGACAAACGTCAATGTCAAATGCAGATAATACTGCAGTGACGTTGATAGAAAGTTAGTTACACCAAACGAAATTGGTTAGAGTCAAAGATACTGTTATTTTATAATTTACTTTATTTTTATTTACCTGAAATTACAACCTGAAAGATGTTTCTGCATCTGAACACAATACAGAACCATTGTAGTAATGTATAGTATTAGTACCAATTTTATTAGTAACTAATAATTAATAGCTTCTCGTTGGAACAAAGAAAATTAGTAACTCAAAATATCTACATACAGTTGTCATTGTCATTTCTAACTTTTGTCAACTTCAAAGTAAAAAAGCAAAACGTCAAAATATGAAAAATAAGTAGAAAATAAAAACAAACAAAAGTAAACAATAAATAATAAATTTGTGAATTCTTGATAAATGATAAAGTGAATAATTGTGTCATCCATAGAATACTGAGATCAGTTACACGATGAGTTTACGAGGCATCAAGTTAGTAACATTCGATGTAACCAACACTCTGCTGCAGTTCAAGGTGCCTGCCTGGCAGTATTACACCATAGTCGCCCAGGAGTACGGGTTTAAAGGTTCTCAAGAAGAAGTCAAAAATAAGTTTAAAAAAAGCTTCAATATAATGCGAGAAAAACATCCCAACTTTGGAAGAACAAGCATAGAATGGGAGGAGTGGTGGACTCAAGTAGTTAGCATGACTTTGAAAGACCATCTTCCGAATGACGCAAATGTGGGTGTCGTTGCTAAGAAACTCATTGAAGAATTTAAAACGCAAAAATGTTGGCAGTGCGCCCATGGCGGGGTGAAACTATTGGATCACTTCAAGAATCTTGGAATACGTGTGGGAGTCATATCGAATTTTGACCCTCGTCTAAATGATATACTGAGCAATGTTAGCTTGAAACAATATTTAGATTTTATTATAACATCTTACGAGATTGGATACAGCAAACCTGATGAAAGGATATTCAAGAGTGCTATTGAAAAGTGCAATGTCCCAGTAAAACCTTCAGAAGCACTGCACATCGGAGACGACATTGTCAAGGACTATCAAGGGGCTCGGGCTGCTGGCTGGCATGCTGTGCTGGTCAACCCTAACCTGGACACAGCAACAGAGCCACTGCAGGAGCATGTGTTCCAGAGCTTGGAAGAATTGAGTACTGCTGTAGGGGAGAGTAACTTGAAACTGTGATACAGGATAGGATACAACATTTGACATACAGGAATCGCACTATAAGATATTACTGAATTGCATAATAATAGTAGTAAATATAGTAAGTTAACTTATTTATTGTTGTGAAAATAAATTATTTACTAAACAGATCCCTAAATGTTTTACTCTCTGAAGCAAACAAGCAGACAACCTGACCGATCAAGACTTGCACCAAGTCTTGTAATATCTCCATATAATTAACTTTCCACTACTCAGCAAAAATAACACATGTGTCAGCATTGTTTAAATCTAATTATAGGACCTAGGTACCTAGTAGTTTAAGAGGCTCCAATATAAATATGTAAGGTTTAGTTTCACCCCTAGTCCGAGGCTGGGTTGGTAAAATTTTACTGTGTTGTTTTACCAACTGTTTAACATGTTTTTATCAGATTGTTGTGTATGTCAGTAAGTAACTATGTAATAGAATTTGAAGTATAACATTATCAGTTGTATGTAGCTCTGATATCAATACAACATTTTACAATCAAATATTATATTTAAAAGCACATGACATAGTTCACACTTCAGTCAAGAAATAAAGACAGCTTTCCATAAATGCATGTTTATCTAGTGTTTTAAAAACTAGTTATTAATTTATTTACAACTTATAAATTTTTTATTACTAAATAGGTAGGTAAATACTAGGTACCTGTGTGTCCACGGTGACGGTTCCCTGTCATTTCGTGTGACACAGGTGCTATTGCAGCATGGATGTTTTGGGAAGTTTCAGTGTCGCATAGGCAGAAACCTGGACGCTCGGCGCCATCACTACGTCCATTGTGAGGATACGACGCGGCACACCGTCGTGGACTGTGTGACTTGGATCGGTGACGACCTCTCACTGTCGACTTTTGTAGACTCTGGGCTTCTGCAAAGATGAAATGTCGCCAAGGAAGGAGGCTGCTAAAGGAGAGTGAAAGGGACCGTGAAGCGGGTGTACCGGGTATTAGTGGGTCGACGTTTGCTCGCTATCTCGCCTGATGGTAAGTGATGATGCGGCTTGCGATGAAGTACGTCTGTTCATAAGCAACCTATTCACTCGGGCTTTGAAGACTTCCAGTTTATACTTACCCATCAGGAAACACAGACTCCGGCAAAGAATTCCACTCCCTAGCAGTTCGCACAAGGAAGCTTGAAGCGAAGCGCTTCGTGCGAGTGGGTGGGATATCTACCGTGAAGCGGTGGCGCTTCGCCGATTGTCTTGTGGTTCGATGATGGAATGGACTAGGGAGAATCAAGTTGTGCAATTTCCCCGCAAATACAATTCCCCCTTCCGGGTGTCTACAAGAAATTGCTCTCTTGCGACCACTGCTCTCTTAAATGGGTCCGGTGACGGCAGACTTGGATAAATCCCCGTCACCCCATTTTAAAGGGCCCGACACGGTGGCGTGCGTTGTGTCCAGGCGCACTTCCTGGGACACGGAGGAGATCAACACCTCACTCCTCTGTGTGCGCCGTCACGAGTTCGGGGACTGCGGAAGAATTTCGTTTCTCGCACCCTCGTACCCACGTGTAGGAAGGGACACTGGGGCCTTAGTCTGCTATTACAATTGTGTCAGAATGTCAGAAGGGACGGAGCTATGTAGGTTGTATAGCTCCATCTCTCTCGCACTGCTCAGTGATCGACCATTCTGACACAATTGTAATAGCAGACTAAGCCCCCTGGTGGGGTTCAGTCAGTAAGAGCCTGACAGTCCCTTTCGTCCTCCCCATATGAATGGTGCTTTTATTGTGGTAAATTATTACTTTAGGCATTTAAACAAATGAAACAACATTATTCAGCTACGATGCATATATTATAATCAAAAAATTCACAACACTGACAAAATTAACAATTCGAAAGCGTACCGGTACCTGAATCAGTACCTACCTAATCTACTTAGAACGATATCAAGCTAGTATCTACTTCTTCAAACAAAACAACTGCAAGATGTCGCCTGATAATAGTCCTCCTCATGTCCTCCCCCAGTGATTGTGACGAACCCTTATGTAAACTGATCTCATGTAATCTCTCCGTGATCTTCACACAGCAAAACGTGATGTTCACACCCCTCCTCTTGATTGATGTCCACAGCATCGCTGCAATCTACCGCTTCCAGCAGCGGAACTCCCCACTTAATTAGTCTTGAGATCATTTCCCCGCGTACTGTCCGGTAGAAGTAGATACATAAATAAAACGAGTGCGTAACAAGGGTAGTCGCATTTCTGCGTACTACGGCATAGTCGTTGAAAACTTAATTTTCAACTTCCATGAACGGCGGGCGCTCCATGATGTAGTTGAATTGGGCTGTCTGGCCGTTCTCCTTCTGCTTCTTCTTCTGGCTGCGCTTGCGACGCTTGGGCTTGGTCTTTTTCTTTTCTGAAAACAAGAACAAAGGCAAAGTTAGTATAAAGCAGCATCAGCCAATCCTGGTTAGGTAGGGTTGGGTAGTTGTAACTTTTTTGCGTTAGTAATTAAAAAGTACAGCGACACCAAGTGGGGTTGCCACACCCAGTTGGAAAACCCACCCTCGACCCCTATTTTTAAAAATAGAAGTAAGAAACTGAAGCCTTCCAAAAATCCCTCAAAGTTTTCTATAGAAAAGTATGGAGGAAGTTTATACGTATTCACAAGTAGGTGACCTAATTACACGCCAGCAAGAGCATGGCAACAAAACAAAAGATTTCGCGATCACAATACAAGTCGCCAAGGAGCCAACAACTGTTTGTAAGAAAGAACACCTACACGGCGGCGCCAGCGAGACCACGCGATCAATATCGACACCACCTACAGCGGCAAAAATAACCGCCAAGTAATTAATCGATTACGGAAATATCAATTACACACATCATGACTTAATACATAGATATCTACTTATACAACTGGACACATTAGCTGATGATGCACAACCAATTCAGCCGTGATGCACAGGAGACCCTCGATCGATTTTAGGTGGCATTGTCTACAGAGGGGCGTTATCCAAGATTATTATAATCCGATGCACCTAATACTGACCTGGTGGAGGCGGCTTGGCGGGCGTAGCGGCCGTCATGGTGAACCACTGACTTGGAGACTTGTTCTCTGGTAAGGTAGGAGCGGACGCGGCGCAGCACAGCTCTCCAGCAGCGTCCAGGACCAAATGGACCGATCTAGAATACTCGAGCTCCAACGCACAGGCGCTAACTGGGGATCGTCAACCTTCGGCGCGGCTT
The DNA here is from genome assembly GCF_023101765.2 of Spodoptera frugiperda. Taxonomy (NCBI): domain Eukaryota; kingdom Metazoa; phylum Arthropoda; class Insecta; order Lepidoptera; family Noctuidae; genus Spodoptera; species Spodoptera frugiperda. Next base: position 20,603,848 of record NC_064236.1, read on the forward strand.
ACTTAACAATATAGGTCAAAGTTCAGTATATATTTTATACTATTATTATTGGTTGATTTTGAACCTTACAACCATTTTAATAGGTATTCTTATTACTATTAGCTCACACAAACAGACTAGGCAGATCGCGCAGATAACTGCTTGCCTACTTAGGTATTTATTTTTTAAATCACAAAGAGAATGAGTTCAAACTATACCTTACTTCATATTTACAGAAATAGTTTATTGCTTACTTACTTACCTACATTTTTTTAAGTGTACAAAACAATACTTCCCTAATCATAAAGTGTACTTACTTAATTGCTAATAGGTAAGTAAAAGTTTACATTATTTTCTATCTAACCATTCTGTCCTACCCAGGCAAATTTTATTTAATTTATCAAATAGTTATGACACAATAAAAAATACACATGAATATCTAGAGGAATGAATGTTGAGGCGCATCGTCGCCGCTGGCCAGGTACCCTAGAGTTGCATTGCATTTATTGAACGTAATGACGTAATGGGGCGATTTGTTCAGAGGGGAGCTAAATGACCGCAGAGAAGTGTCTGCTCGTAGCTGATTGACGACGTGCCTGCATAAGGTCACACGTATGTGAATTACATAACGCATTAATATCTAAAAACTTATGTGCGTATTTTGTGTGATCTGCCGCCCGCGCCGCCAGGTATCGTACCAATACTTATACAACACACTATTACTATCACTATTATTATCTTAGAATTACTTTAAATTCATGTGATGCAAATTTTCCACTCGTTTATGCATTGACGATGATCAATGCTCTCCTGACGTCAGCACCAGAGTGTGATTTGTTCGCAGCGAGATGGAAGGTGTCGCGAATGTTTAAGATTTTGTGAGAAGACGGATGGCTGATGAATTAGTTTTAAGTAATTAAAATTATTATTCTATTTTATTTCATCTTTAACTGTATAATGTATTGGCTTTAGCTGTAAAATTATGCATGTTTTTTGTAATAAATAAATGTAAAAATGTGCACAGTGTGCTTAAAATACAATCTAGTACATAACAATAGAAACTTTGATACTGTTACTTTACACTTACAATAAATAATATATAGGGACAATAATGTGCATGACAATAAAGAGACTTCTAATATGACACGGTTAAATCAAATTCCAGTTTCCATAGGTACAGAGAAAGAGAAGTTACCATTGTACTAGTCACTAGTCACATTAGTCTCCTAGACAAGTGAGTTTCGAACTAATTATGCGAAGTGGTGCCACCAACACAATATGCCGACCTCCGCCTCCTGCACAAACTTGTAAGATAAGGGGCACTCTCGCAACTCCCCCGTACATGAATAGGTATAGCATGTGTGATCGTATACTTCATGTGACTGGGTAGTGGGTACAATACGCACTGAGTCTCACAAGCAACAAGTTAGGGGAAACCGAGTGCCTCCTTCACTTGGCAGCCACGCTCAAGTCCATTACTGGTACAATGTCACATGTCCTAGTTACATTCCTTTATCTGACTTGTTAAAAACGTAATCTTTATATATGTTACAGTCAGAGTGATTAAATAGCAGTTATTCATAATGACTGGTTATTATGAATAATCGTACAAAAATGCCAAATTCACTAGACAATGTAATAAATTAATCACTTTATCTGGATATTATACATAATAGGGAGTCCAAGTTAGTCAAAGTAATAATACATGTGTAACTCAAAATGTCACAAGACTTTACTTGTAAGAATAACTTGTAAGAATAAAAATTAATCTTTAAGATCAAAGACTAATTTGTTTTGGCATAAATTTGATTCGCATAACGTTAGTAGGCCTAATAACTTATGTAGGAAATGGTGGTAGAGAACTTGTAGTGCCCTATACATAATTCCGATCAAACTAATTTGCTATAGTTTCTTTAACAATTAAATAATAATGTTGGTTAAAAATTTAATATGCTATGCAACAAAACTTAGTGGCAAAACCGAATTGCTACAAAACCGACTCCACGTAGTCTAGTTTGTCCTACCCCTAGAGTGTAATTTAAAATCGCGTAGGCGCGTAGGAGCGAGGCGGCCCGCGGGCTGAGGAGCAGGCGGCTGCTAGCGAGCCACCGCGGCTGAGGCTGGCCGGCGAAGCCGGCCAACAAGCCGAAGCTGCGGTGGTGAGCGAAAGCCGTCTGCGACGATTAGCACGCGTGGGGCCGCCGAAGCCCCGCAGCGCCGGAGCCATCACAGAAACCCTGCCTCCTGCATGGTGCATGTTTGTTTGCATGCTGCTCGTTTTATTACATTATCCAAGTCTTCGAAGATAGTATATAAAATTGCTAGTTAATGTGATTAATTTTGTGTCATTTATCACTTTATCTAAATTGAGTAGACGTTATACATAATTGCTAGACAGTATATATAATATCAAGATTTATTACTTTGGCTGTAACATATACATTACTATGTCACTGACTGACTTGTTCTGACTTATCCTGTAATCGCCAAACCGCCTTGAATAAACCAATGTTCAGATGGCAAGCGTTACATGATCTTCTCTTATCATCCCCATCACCCTTATCAAGATAATTGGAATAGTATTGTTGACTGCGACTACTAAGCAAGGAAGCCCATACTTCTGGTTTAGGTACATACCCTGTATGCTGTAGTTCCATACTTTTTTGCAGAATCCTCCAACTCCTCTGGTGTAGCGGGTATCATTGGGCGGCGCTGATCGCTAACCATCAGGTGACTCGTTTGCTCGTTTGCCTCCTATTCCATAAAAAAAAATCTATTTAGGTTTTCAGCGAAATACTTCGTAGCGTACCTATTCCGCAGAGTGCTCATTGGTAATATGGACTTCACAATCGTGATTAATTTACATATCTTTTGTCAGAACGCTAATAATACAAAATGTCACAGAGTTTCTTTATACGGACCCTTGTTACTGTCTTGCTTTGTAGTCACTACAAAGTTTACTAAAATTATGATTATAATAGAAGATACAGTATTATGCTAAACCTACATACGGAGCATAAAAACACCGAGAGTAAACCTGTCTGGACTAATAATTTCATATTACAAGTTTAACATCGCCATTACCTAAATCTCCTTGAGGAAGCGTGGTGATTAATTTGCATAAGTGCTTTTTCCGCGTTAGAAGAGTCCTTTGCTTAGCAGTGGGTACTTATAAGCTGTTGATATTATAAATTCTTTTAAGTTTTATTATTATTTTGGATACACTATGGAAAGCTATCATTTTTGTTAAAAGTTTAAATGACGGTATAAAGTTTTGTCAAACGTATTTACGACGTTACATTGAGAAACATGTCACAGGTACGTAGAGATGGAAGCAAGGGGCAACTTTGTAGATAATAAAGTATTACAACTACCTAAGTGTACTATAAACGGATGCGTCAGTCGATGACTCACACGAAGACACCCTCCCGAGTCCGAGATTCGATTCGACGTAGTGTTGCTGAGAGACGAAACCGACGACTTTTGGGGTCAGACCAATTCACTAATTAGCTAAGTTTGGGAGTAAGGGTTGAGACAGTAGTACAATGTACTTTCGTATCTATGTTGACATTAATTCTATGTAAGTGACTTATTTATTGATCAAGCATTAGTGTTTTACGTGTGTTGGTACCAAAATCATGGAATGCCTTTAAACAATGGAATTTGTCTTATTGAAAATGGGCTGACACCACACCACACCCAGACCCGGAATAACAAAGAATTATTCCGTGCGGGAATCGAGCCCGCGACACGTTGGGCAGCTGCCGTTTCAGTTCATTTCCAGCCCCTACGCTAACCGTACAGTGTAAAAATGCATTGCAACGAAAATACTGAAAATGTGAATAGTGATTTGTTGTAAATTAATTAACAAGCACAATGTTTCCAACCCCTGCGTCCAATGCTACAATATACCTAACTATTGTCTAGGTACAGACCGGTAAAAATCAATACTCAGCTCTTCAGCAACACTTATAGTTCTTAGTAAATACAAACTATAATTTAATATAATCTTCCTTTTACGAAAGTAGAATATCGTACAAATGTACAGGGATTTACACAATTATCCTAATTTCGAACGTGAAGCTGTAAATGTCGCAATTGTGTAAGTTTTGCAGAAACTGCGTGGAGCGGGGGAGTGCACCGCCAAGTGCAGCCAGTGCATGGTTTATATCATTTTTAGAATACATTTTTTTTTTAATATAAATTTCCTTTGAAGCCGTTGAATATCGTAATCGTTTATTTTAAAACTCTATGAGGAGGAATCACTTGCATATTAATCGTATACTTGATTAATTTATCCTTTATTTGATACAAATTCGGTCCTTGAACGTTATAATGAACTTGAACGACATATTTTATTATGCTGAATTTATTTTAAATCTTTATTACGACATTTTGATTTCTGGTGGTAGAAGCCGCGGTCGATAGTGCAGCACGTACAAGTGGTTTTAAAGGTTTTTTTAAGTTAATTTTGCAATTTTGTCGCAGGGACTTCCATATCTGTCTACCGATGTGCATGACCATCGGCGGAGGCCTGGAGCCCCATAGGACGTAGCCAGCCATGAGATTTATTGATGAAATTCCGGGTTTGCTGAAATGATTCGGTATTGCGACCCTTGCTGTGGACCCACTCCATCTAGGGAACAGTCTGAAGTCAAGTAAGTAAGTAGGTAAGTCAAGGTACGTGTTGTGTTGTGTAGTCTGTGTGGGATTGTTTACGAGGAGTTCGTTGACAAAACAAATGAAAAAACATTGACGTCACAAATATTTAGCGTGGGTGGATTTCTATCTCATTAATTTTAACTATGATTTTTAACAGGAATATATTTTCTTTTATTGTATGTTTTTTATGGAATAGGTGGCGAACGAGCAATACGTTATTTATAATTGTTAAATTTACAGTATCCCCTATTACCTACATGGGACCTCTCACCTCCTAGTACATGGGACACAATGTATTATACAGTGGCATTACGTGCCGTAATGTGCACCTCTGCCTACCCCTTCGGAGTTACAAGGCGTGACGTTGTATAAAATATCGTATCTCACTAGTAACGGGAAAAACCAAATGCAAGCACGAGAAATTTGAAGAAAATTAAATAACATGTTTTTGTGGCTGGACTTGGCGGATGCACTGGCGTGCAGCCTTTAACCCAAGGTACCGTCACGCCCTGATTGTTGGAAGCCTTTGCGAAGTACGCATGCGCGAGCCCGGCCGAAGCTGCGACCCTTTCCCCCCAGCCCCGCGCCGCGACGCCCACTGCATCGCCGGCCTCTGCCGACTTTGTCGTTATTTGTTCAAGTAATATATTTCTTAAATTTTGAGATTGTTTGCAAATATTGTGTTGGTGAGGCGGGTCATCGGGACGAGGACGTCGAGCTTCGAACGGCGCCTGAGGAGCGCAGGTAAGTGGGACCCAGTCGAAGTCAGGCACAAAGTACTTACACAACCTGTTTGGGAAAAGGAATACTTCGCATCTTCCGTCTAGTAAGTGCCTCGTATTAACTCACATGATTAAACAGGTCTAATTCATCTTAATTTTAAATGATGACAAATTGGCCAATGTATGAGGAAGGTACGAAATATTCCACTATACGTACAACTTAAGCTGCTGGTACATGAGTGTTTGTAATTTCCATGTTGACGAGAGCGCGTGACGCAGCCTCCCTGAACCACGAACACTGCACACCCCGCGGCTACCAGCTCGCTGATGAAGCAGGTCGGTACTCACCACCACCACAACCACACTTACACTTTACACCATTCTAAATAGGTCGGACTGGCGCGTGGCTACTTGCTGGTCCATTTTGGACTTGCTGTTGACACTAAAAGTTTTATCATCCTTTTAGTATCAATACAAGTCCCCAATTGACTAACTTCTCATCTTCCCGACGAGCCCACCTGTTGCCGATGAAGCCAGCGAAGCGTCCACAGCAACACCTACAAGCGGCAAGTTACTTATAGGCGGACATGTAGGAGTCTGTGCGTGCTCTCGACAACAGACTAACTGCATTGCCGTTAATAAGTTTCTTAGCTTTTGACTGCACGACGAAGTGACGATGCGACGCACGGCGCGGAAGCAGCGACGGCGAGCGACGGAGCTATATCTATACATATAATAAAATCGTAGAAAAGTGCTGTCTGTACATTGAAAATAAAAATAAAAAAAATAGCAGGGGTTATTGTTATGTCGATGTCGAACCCAAAAATGTAATTAACTTTTTTTTTGTCTGTTTGTCTGTTTGTCTGTTTGTCTGTTTGTCTGTTTGTCTGTTCGTCTGTGCGCGCTAATCTCAGAAACGGCTGATCCGAGTTGGATGCGGTTTTCACGAATATATTGTGGGATGCTTAAATTTACATTTAGTGTTTGTTTCATGTCAATCGGTTCATAAATAAAAAAGTTATGTCAAATTAAAGAATCACGTCGAACATTCTATGCTTATACCATTAATCTCCGCAACTATTTGACGGATTTGGTTGAAATTTGGTACAGATATAGTTTAGAACCTTAGAAAGGACATAGATATATTTTTATTTCAAAAATCAAAAAATAAAAATAAGAAATAAATTATTTATAAATAATTCTATGTCGATCGTTACACGACTTCGGTTCATGTTATTGTTTTAATTTATCGAAAAAAAGTAAATAAATAGTAAAAAGGTATGAAAAAAATAATATCAATATAATAAAACATTTAGTACAAAGAAAATGCTCTAACGGAGTATAGATAATTCTATGTCGATCGTTACACGACTTCGGTTCATGTTATTGTTTTAATTCATCGAAAAAAACTAAATAAATAGTAAAAAGGTATGAAAAAAATAATATCAATATAATTAAACTTTTAGTACAAAGAAAATGCCCGAACGGAGTATAGATAAATAATCCGAGTTGTCTTTGGCGTTGGGATCGAAATAGATCGCGCTATGGTTTCGTTACACTCATTTGGTTGGGTATGGGCCGAGCGATTCGGTACTGTCGTGGAAAATCTATATACGTATAATAAAATTGTAGAAAAGTGCTGTCTGTACATTGAAAATAAAAATAAAAAAAATAGCAGGGGTTATTGTTATGTCGATGTCGAACCCAAAAATGTAATTAACTTTTTTTTTGTCTGTTTGTCTGTTTGTCTGTGTGTCTATGCGAACTAATCTCAGAAACGGCTGATCCGAGTTGGATGCGGTTTTCACGAATATATTGTGGTATGCTTCAATTTACATTTAGTGTTTGTTTCATGTCAATCGGTTCATAAATAAAAAAGTTATGTCAAATTAAAGAATCACGTCGAACACTATTCTACCATTAATCTCCGCAACTATTTGACGGATTTGGTTGAAATTTGGTACAGATATAGTTTAGAACCTTAGAAAGGATAGTTTTTATATGTATTCTATCGTTTTTATTATTAGTATTTGTTGGGTATCGGCCGAGCGCTTCGGTACTGTTGTGGAAATTGTGTACTATAAGTCGTATGATTATTTGTCTGCAGTGGTCCTGCTGTTTCGTATATTCTAAATTGGTTTCGTTGTATTTGTCTATTAAAAAGTTTATTTGTTGGGTTTTCCTGGTTAAATTATTTAACGTAGGTTTAGTTTGATATCGATTATTAGTAGTTACTGTAGTTAGTTTGTTTAATAAAATTGTAAGTCTATAATTTATAAATTAATTAGATTTAAGTCGTTTCTTTTAAATTATTTAGTTTAAGCTTGGTTTGGCTTGGTATTATAGCATTGAGGATAGGTTGTAATATAATTTCTTTTTTAATTGTTATAAATTCGTAATTCGTAGCTTTCTTTAACTCTTTAGTTTTAAGTTAGTTTTCATCTTAAGTTCGGAAAGATTATAATATTTCTTTAGTTTAAGTCCGTTTTTAAACTATTTTTTCAATGCCCTAAGTGAGTATACATCTATTAAATTCAAACGCAGAGCTCATTATGTTGATTTTTGAGGAGTTCCTTAGAATATTTTCCACATCTAATTTTTGAAGAGATCCCGCGAAATCGGGAACTATGTGGTTAAAACCAAAAATTTGCCGGAAGTCACTATTCCACACGAACGAAGTCGCGGGCTATAATAAATCTGTAGAAGGGTCAATTCTGTTCATTGAAAATATAGAAAAAATAAATAGCACATGTTACTGGGTCGATACCAAACCCAAATATGTGATTATTATTTTTTTGTCTGTCTGTCTATACATATATGTTCAGGCATCACGTGAAAACTAACGGTTTGATTTCGATGAAACTTGGTATAATTAACTTATTATCCTGGACATAAAATAGGTTACTTTTTATCCTGGAAAAATACGTAGAAAAAAATCTTTATTTTTCAGTTTTATTCTGCTCAACAGCAGTAGCTCAATAGAGGGATCTCCTTAATTATTATGGGCCTTGCCGTATTTGGGTCCAATAGATATTTATAAGATGTCATTTTCACAGTTACTCAAAATGGAGAAATAAAACTTCCACGCGAAGACCGACATCCGCGCGGACGGAGTCGCGGGCAGAAGCTAGTAATATAATATAATATGACTTACTGTCACTCATTTACTTGTATAAAATGTTTAATTATTTGTTGCACATACCTCTGGTACCTACATTACAGTTGTACATTTACAATGACTGTTTTCTAACTATTATTTTACCTACCTTAGACTTTGGATTTTATTAGAAATCTCATTTGGGTATTAGTTAGTACAGCATTTTACTTATCTATGTGTTTATAAATTTCATATTAACGAGAATGGGACGGCGGCAACGGCAGCAGCGGCTTCAATGGCCGCAGCAGCTGCAGCCTGTAGCGGTAGTGGCAGGCGTGGCAGCAACAGTAGCAGCGGTGCGGCGGCGGCTGTCTCCGTCATCTTCCAGCGCCGGAGAAAAAAAAAAAACAGGTCGGTAATACACATATCTTGTACAAATAGACAGCAAAATGTCGTTGAATAGGAGGTAGATAAAAATGATATCGTAACACAACATATCGTGATTATTTCTTTTTCAGTTTCAGGAAGCCACCAGCTGTCTACCCGCCCTGCCGACTGTCCTGGTGACACCCTGGGGGAGCGACATCCAACCATCTCACCCAACGCAGCCGCACCCACGGCACAGAATACTACCACGGCCGCTTAGGTCAAACTTATCATAATGTTAACGCAACGGTACACAAAAATCAAGTAGCTAGGTACTTATGACGGAAAATTTCTCCTTAAAATTATTATGTTTTGTGGTTGACTCACAATATTTTATAGAATAATTTTCAGTAGGTACTCTCACTCATGTCTGATTAAAAAAAAAGTTAATATTATTATCTATCTATTTAACAAAAAACGAGTCTTATAAATCGGTATAGAAACACCAAAGCTCTACATGAAATACGTTAACTAGCTAGCTCTAACAAGCCATCGCGCGTCATTATTTTTGTGTAACGGAAGGACTACTATACTTTTCTGCCTGAAATTACTAGTACTTATATTAAATTCAAACCAAGTTGCATAAAAATTGTCTAATTAAATGTTAGTAAACATTAGAAACAAATCTCGCTTTTATTTTCCCTAACATAAAATTATGAGTTTTATTTTGAGGAACAGGTACAGGTACCTATTTGCCTGTCAAGTTTTGATGATTCCATGTAATATGTAGATGACATGACGTCTTCAATGAGAATTTCTAAATTCAGAAAATGTTTGCAAACTCGAACTATGAGGCACCTATATTGTTTAGATTTAGATTTCAGCCATGATCGTCCCACTGTAGGGCACAGGCTACATGGTTTATTCAGAACTATTTATTTTTACTGCCTACTAAGTTAAGTCACCGAATCACTTCGTTACGGTTTGCGGTAACACGCGTAATAATTACCACATAGGTCGCATCTAAAAGTGTGGGACCTCAGTCCCACACTTTTAGATGGTTTGGCAAGCAATGGAACTTGTTCGTCAATTGATATTATCTTGCTGCATTGCTCTTGTGTCGCGGGTGCGTTTATAAACATAAAAGATTAGCTTTGTGCTTTCTTATAATATCCATAGCAAGAGACCACATTTAAGTTTCTTTTATTAAGGGGCATAAAATCACCCAGTGGCTTTTCCTAGTTGGTATTTTGGAAAAATAAAGAAATAAATAATAGGTAGTCTGTTAATTTGTCCGTCAGTGAAGCTAGGTGCATAGCATGACACTTCTTATTCGAAGAAGAAAAAAATAATTCAATAATGAGAACTTTTTCTTTTAGGTACCTTTTAGGTAGGTACCCAAAAGAATTTAACATATGGTGGTCCTACCCTTTTAAATAGGTATAGGATGCCCTGTCCTACAAATAATATATTATCCTATACATCTCTATAAATATAAATAAAAAAATTTAAATACCCCGACACAAAAACTTAATTTCCCTTTAAAAAGTAAAAAATAATAAAAGAAAATTAATCTTAAGGTCTACCTAAGAATGTACTAATAATTCAAAAAAAATATACGTCGCGTTGGGGGACCGCTCCTAATTATTTCTTACTTATTTACGATTTTATCATAAGTATCATATGCTTGATGTTAACATTAAAGTAAATTGATGTTTAACATTAAAGAAAATAGAAATATAACGGCGCGGGCGGCGGTGTTCAGTCCGTATTCATGCGGTCCCCCAACGCGACGTATTGTCTTTTTAGAATTAGAATTAGGATTCTAACAATGTGATCTTCATCACATTGTTAGGTTGTTCAAAGGGTTTTGATACTGGTGAATTGGTAATCCACAACATCAAATTATTCTAATTGTAAATTAACTAAAAATCACACTTTACTCACGTAAATCGATTCACAGAGTGACTCTTCATCATGAGTAGCGTGTGCAGACGCGGCGACGCGACCTCGAATTTTTAGTTAATTTAGTATAGTAACCTAACCAAATAAGGCCTATGCCCCAATAAAGCCTATTTTGAAAATTTCCCTCTTCCCGATGTCAAATGGTCGCCAAAGTTTGTAGAAGTGTGCATGCACATTACTTAACTAATTTGAGCACAGCAAGCAACCCGTGCCGCAATTATGTTGGAACCTAGAGACGAAAACAACCACGACGTGGAACGCACTTTAGTTTTTATAAAATTCGAGTAGCGTAAACTGTTAGTATTTTTATATTTATCAGTATACGACGTGCCGTGTTTTGTCTGTATGACAATTATACATTTAGCCATCTCCTCACATTAGTGAAATAGCTATAATATCGGTGTATTTCATATAATCGTTGTTTTGTTTACCTATGTGCCATGCCCTAATAAAGCCTACAAAAAAAACGTGTAGGCCTTATTACGGCATAGTTGTTTTTCAGTAATTTCATAGAAAACGGATCACCAGCTTCTGTCAAAAAGAAAGCCAATGGATTTTGCAAAAGATGGAAAACGCTGTTAAAATGGATATCGGGAAATTCTTCATAGTATCTATTCACCCTTCAAATTGTATGCACCCTGTTTTACCCGGTAGGCTGCTGCAGCCAGATATAATTTCCAAAGAAGTACGCATCATCTAAAGAGTGGTTTCCACTACACGAAAGCTAGGTCGGTCGCTAAATTGGCTACAGAACAAGAAGTTATTCTCATTCGTTTGACTGATGCTGGGGTACCGATGACTTCAGAGATGTTACTTGGGTATTACATGATGAGAAACTCGTTTAGCCTGATGTATAATGACCAAAATTAATTAATATGATCTCATTACATTTATTATAAGCATTGACAAAGTTTTGTTATAATTAAGAAGTTGAATACTTATTAGTTTTTATTGAGGCCTTATTAAGACATAGGGTTCCCAATAAGGCCAAAGTGACACTTTAGTTATTTGTGTTTACAAAATTGTAATTTTTGTTTCTAAAGCCATTTTGATTCCATTATTACAAAGTTTAATAAATAAATAACTATAAGATTTTGAAATTATCAGCCCATTGTAATTTTAAACCTACGAGCTAGGCGGTCATAAAAATAAGGTAGGCCTTATTTGGTTAGCTTACCTTATATCTCATGATAGGTATTTTAAAAAATAGAAATTGTAGTCAAAAACGACACAAATAATTCATTTTTTTATACGTAGTTCTGTGTGTGACATTTCCATGAAAGGAAAAAATTAACTAAAACTGTGTGTATTAGTCTCTGTAATAAATAGATATTAATATGATGTTAAATACCATGTTTATAAATTTCGCTTGCGCTTTTTATTTATTAACAAGCACATAACATTGACTGCACGGTTGGCGCGGAGGCTGGGCAACTGGCTGCCGCGCAACGTGTAGCGGGTTCGATTCCCGCACGGAGCAACACTTTGTGTGATCCACAAATTGTTGTTTCGGGTCTGGGTGTCATGTGTATGTGAACTTGTATGTTGGGCAAAAAAAAACAAGATAAATAGACAACATCACGGATTTAATGAATTATTTTTAACGTATTAATTAAGTAACTAAACGAATTGTCATATTTTGAATTTGTACGTCACTAAGGTAAAAACAACGTGTTGGACACTGATTAAGACAATGACATCTTACATGCCTTCTGTATTTTCTCCTCCTCAAATAATAATATCTTTTGATTTATTTCGTTGCAGGATCTTGGACGCGCCGGACTTCAGTGTTCCAGTGTTTTCATGGTTGTATCTACTGTTGATCCTGGCTTACAGAAGCTGCAGTGGTGTGGGAAGTTGTGGCGGGCTTGACCCAATAAAAAAATGCTTGCTGTATACTGTATAACACATGTTTATGCAAATAAATGGTTTTTATCTTTAACGTAAGCATTATTTTACGCCAATTTCCTGTGAGGTCCTGGTTAGCATTGCCGTGGATTTACTCGGATTGAGTCGAACCATTCGTGCCGATGCATTGCTTCTGGCTGTTAACTATTTCTAATATTTATCATTAAATGATGAATGTCTAGTTTGTCTAACAATGACTTATAGTACCTTATCAACCGGTTATTGCCCTTAGGTGGACTTTCGTAGCACATACAGGGATAGCTCCCGGTTGCTGTATCATTTCATTTAGATTACAATTTTTCAACGGGGTTCTGCGAGTTGGTTTCGACTCTTCGTACGCCTTCCAAAGGTCCAGGTCCCTGTGGTCCGAAAGGAAAATAACTAATAGTAATAATATAAAATCTCCCTTATAATCTCCCTTTAAATTATTAGATAAATAAAGTGACGCCATCTATTTTGAGTAAAGAGAACCATTATTATTGTCAGTGTAACTTTCTAGGCTACTTTTAGTCTTCTTAGGAATTAATTCGAGGTTTATTGCGAGAAGGGTTAGTAGGCAGTTTTATCGTAAGTAATTTGGATATTTTTAAACCTAAATTTAATCACAAGGATGACCATTCATGGGTTATGGACTAGGGCCAAGTTCAACACTAGCGCCACCCCAAATAATCTCGAATATTAACTGCTGTGTTATGCCAAAAATTTTTTTTAAAAAACAACAATATAATCTAAACAATATTTAGATACAAAAACTTTAATTATAAACAAATAAATTAGATCAAAGTTACCATAGACAGTAAAATTCACTATGACTATGCTCTATGACAGCATCGTGAAAAAAACATTTTTACATTATGGTTTACTTTCTAAAATGCAATTTTGTTGTTATTTTTCGGGTACGGCAACACACAAAACTGCTGCGCGTCCATGTCAAGTGAGTGGTCTCATCTGTGTAATACGAGATCAATATAAATTAAAAATGCGGAATCCTCACATAAAAGAATGTTATTTGTGTTTAATTCTCGCGTAATATATGAACTACAGACATTGTGCTAATCTTTGTCACCATTGTAACAGTGAAATTGTGATTGCTCTCAGACTACTTTGAATACATAGCAGCAAAGAGAAAATGACTGAGCCATCCTTTATCTACAAAGTGAAGTGTTGAACCTAATGTGAAAACTGTAGTGTACATTATGTAGAAAGAAGTTAAAATTAGGATTGGACAGTGTCGTATCAGCGTTGTTTGGGCGTAACTGTGTTATTATGCGGAAAAGATGATGTGGTCGTTTGTGGTGGCGGCGGCCGCGGTGGTGACGGCGCTGAATGTGCGAGCCGAGCAGGTGCTGCTTCTCGATACCACCACCGAAGCGACCCTCGGCTGGACGCGCTTCCCTTACGGCGCTCAAGCGAGCACCCCCGGCTGGCTCGAGGAGTCCTACACTAACTTCGAGAAACAGATCAACTGGCGATCGTACGTGGTATGTGACGTCGCGCATCACAATGTCAATAACTGGCTCTGGACGCCATTCATCGAACGCAGGAATGCTAATCGTATTTATATTGAAATCAAATTCACCATAAGAGATTGCTCATTGTTCCCTGGTAATGCACTGAGCTGCAAAGAGACTTTTAGTTTGCTGTATTACGAGTTCGACGTCGCCACGCGAGAGCAGCCTCCCTGGGAGCCAGAGAGCTACAAGCTGGTAGGAAGAATAGCTGCAGGTGAGGGTCGCTTCAATACTAATTCTGAAGTTGATATCAACACCGAGGTCAAAAGCATTGCAGTCACTAAAAGGGGCGTCTACTTCGCCTTCAGAGACCAGGGTGCATGTATATCAATATTGGCAGTGAAAGTCTACTACATCACTTGTCCAGAAGTTACAGTTAACTTTGCAAGGTTCCCAGCCACACCAACAGGTCGAGAGGTTACAGTCATTGAACAGGCAAATGGTACTTGTGTGGAGAATGCAGAGACAGCACCAGGTGAGGTTCCTCCAGTTTATTTATGCAAAGGTGATGGCAAGTGGACTTTGCCTAGTGGCTCATGCAAATGCCGTGCTGGGTTTGAACCTGATCTAAACAACCAAGTATGCAATGAATGTGCACCAGGAAAATTTAAATCTCACACTGGTGATGATCCCTGCATTACTTGCCCAGATTATTCTGAATCTACTGCTTATGCCGCTGCTGAGTGTAAATGTGTACCAGGTTTTTATAGAGCTAAAAAGGACCCAAAAAATGTACCATGCACACAGCCACCTTCAGCACCAGTCAATCTCACTGTCACATTTGCTGACCAGTTTTCTATTTCACTAGCTTGGCAACCTCCACATAAAACAGGAGGTCGTAATGATATAACTTACAGAGTATACTGTTCCAACTGTGGGCCCAACATTGAGTACAGGCCAGCTGCAACTGGCCTAAACAACACCAGAGTTACTGTAATGGGATTGGACCCAGTTACTGAGTATAAATTCCAAGTCTATGCTGAAAATGGGGTGACTGAGCAAACCGGTGAAGAACCTAAGAAAGTTGAAATAACTGCAGTAACAGAAGCCTCAGTTGTTAGTGTTGTCTCTAAATTACGCATCCTGAGTGTAGAAAGTGACAAACTGTCTTTAGCATGGAACCCACCACCCATTGATCTCACTGATCCTGACGATACAATAGAAAGCTATGAAGTAAAATGTTTCCCTAAGGATAATATGGAAAAGAGTGCCAATGCCACCCTAAAAATCTCTAAAGAACCTCATGTCATAATAACTGGTTTGAAAAGAGATACTGAGTATGGTATTAGAGTAAGAGCAAAAATGAAGCGTGGTTGGGGTGAGTTCAGTGGTATAGTCTATGCACGCACTGGATCTGTGCTGGAAACAACATTCGTAGGTGAAGAGGAGGGAGCGCAGGTGCGATTAGTGGCGGGTGTAATGGTCGCGGTTGTTGTACTGTCGGTAGTTGCGATTATTGCTACTGTACTATTTCTACGTTCACGAACAGATGACGAATGTGACAAAAAGCAACCCAGTGACTGTAATGCACTTAACTATCGAAATGGAGAAGTGTACACCGGACCCGAACGTCCTGCCAAGACTAGCAGTAACGCCACAACACCATTGTTTGCTGGGACTGGCTCCAGGACTTATATTGACCCCCACACTTATGAAGATCCTAATCAGGCAGTCAGGGAATTTGCACGCGAAATTGACGCTTCTTGTATTACAATAGAAGCAATTATTGGCGGCGGCGAATTTGGAGATGTTTGCCGAGGTAAACTTAAATTACCAGCGAGTTGTGGTCAAGAGATCGACGTTGCCATTAAGACCCTAAAACCGGGCTCCACAGAACGCGCGCGGCGTGATTTTCTCGCTGAAGCGTCAATAATGGGACAATTCGAACATCCAAATGTTATTTTCTTACAAGGCGTAGTCACTAAATGTAATCCCATCATGATCATAACAGAGTTTATGGAGAATGGCTCTTTAGACACATTTTTGAGAGCGAATGATGGCAAATTCCGTGTTGTTCAATTAGTTGGAATGCTACGTGGCATCGCGACAGGTATGCAGTACCTTTCAGAAATGAATTATATTCATCGTGATCTGGCTGCTCGTAACGTGCTTGTAAATTCTCAACTCGTGTGTAAAATCGCTGACTTCGGATTGTCACGAGAAATTGAGTCGACTGCAGATGGCGCATATACAACGCGTGGCGGAAAAATCCCCGTGCGATGGACTGCCCCAGAGGCCATTGCTTTCAGAAAGTTCACCTCAGCTAGTGACGTATGGTCTATGGGCATAGTGTGCTGGGAAGTTATGAGCTTTGGTGAACGACCTTATTGGAACTGGAGTAACCAAGATGTAATTAAGTCTATAGAGAAAGGATACAGACTTCCCGCTCCAATGGACTGTCCAGAAGCAGTTTACCAGTTGATGCTCGACTGTTGGCAGAAAGAGCGTACCCACCGTCCGTCATTCGCGAGCATAGTGAAAACTTTAGATAAGCTGATCCGCTGTCCTGATACCTTGAGAAAAATAGCACAGAATCGCTCTGCGGATCCACTAGCGGGTGATACTCCTGATATGATCCAGTTCTCATCAGTAGAGGAATGGTTAGAATGCATCAAGATGTCGCGTTATATTGAAAAGTTCCGCGCGGCGGGCATCCTGGACATGGATGCCGTGGTAGACCTGACAGTGCACCAGTTGGCCTCGCTCGGCGTCACGCTCGTCGGCCACCAGAAGAAGATAATGAACAGCGTGCAGAGCATGCGCGCCCAAATCCGTGGTAGTGGCCCGTATGGGTTCCTGGTGTAAGTGACATTGTGCTAGTGTGCGGCTGATGCCCCGCGTTTGAGTGGATTTGATCTCGAAGTGCAACAACATGCAACAGTGATCTTAAGTATAAAATGATGCATTTTGTATATTTTTCTAAAAAACTGCCATAGAGTTTAGTTATAGGGGTAAAAGGACTTCTTTTCATAGTGATGTTAAGGAAATTATCTATGACAGTATATTATGCAGCTGTTTATATTTCTTTATATTGTTTTTTTTATTAAACTGTTGTATTTTTTAGTTATAATGCTTGAGTGACAGCTATTGACTTGCCGGCCTAATTTAAAGAAACTGACACTTGAGACAGCTTTATGAATACCAGTATAAAATATAGTTACTTATATACAACGAAATTAAAATTTTTGCTTATTTGTCGAAAACTGATTTATCTATATCCCACTGGGGTATTAATTAGATATGAAAAAATTAAAGAGAAGTTATAAAGAATGGTGATAAATAATAATTTTAGTTAATTACTAGCTGACAGACATGACAACATTACTTGTTTAGACTGATGTTTGTTTACTTTATTATATTTTAAATATTTTTTGTACTTATACAATTTGATACATTCTCTATGTGCTTACGAAGCTTATTTTAATAAGTTTCTTTACACCATCATAGTCAGAAAAGTCAAGGATTTTTGTAATTTTAAGATATATCGAAATTGTAGTTAGCCAATTTTTCTGTACTCTTTTCGAGGAATATTATCTGTATATTCATGAGATTTTTAATGAAAAAAAAGTATAGATGTGCTTTAGAGTGTGTTTCATGTTTTGTTTGATAGTATTAACATTGAGAATACTTGTGATGATAATTGTGAGCTGTGGGAGTGTGGGTGAGGAGACATCAATGTTGATACTATTTGTAATGTACTCGAAGCTTGTTTATGCTGAACCTCAAAAATGTGATTGAACTGATGTACTTAACTAATTTAGAATGCCACAAAATGCATTTAAGTTCGTTAATATTTACTTAATCCGTAATTACATCGCATGTACATAAGGCTGAATAATTTAGTGTTAAATTGCTTTAAATGTAACTGAAAATTATATAAATTTTATATTTAATTTTGTGAATTTCTGTTTGGTGTGGTGTGGGCACAGGAGTTTACTGCTGCAATGTGTTCAGCACACCTGTCTGTTGTATGTGGAACACAATGCTGCAGTGAGCAGCCAGTCGTCCGCGCCCAGCCTTACACTGCCTGTAAATGTCAACAATTCTAGTATTAATTTTGTTTACTGAACAAACCTGTTCATATTATTGTACCTATTGAGAAATGCCAATATAGTTTTAAGTGCTTGCTTCCCCGCTTGTGATGTTACAAAGCGAATGTATAAATGTTTGAACGCTTCGCGTCTTTCACATGAGCTGAGCGGTTATCTGAGCGACAGACGCACCACCTACCGTCTGCACCACGAACTATATTATCAGTGATTTTATATTTAGTTTATAATCATTTATTCGTAATTTAAGACTTTAAGTTGATATTCTATACAAACATAATGTTATGTGGTGGCAGTAGTTGGCTAGTTGGTCAATTCTCATTGATGGTCATCAAAATTGCTCAATTATCCATTTCATCTTGTACATTCGACAATCACAGATTTTTGTAGCAAACTTATTAAATACCTAGTAAGTATTAAAACTCAAACTGTAAATTTTCACTTTTGATATGTTGCTAATGTTTATAGAGTTCTGCCTTGTTTAACTTTTTGCCTAAGCGATTTGCGAGCTGGGTTTCTACTTATTTACTACTAGCTTCTGCGCGCGGCTTCACCCGCGTTCCCGTGGGATAAAATATAGCCTGTGTGTTTTGGTCTGAAATAACACATGGCACACAAATTTCATCCCTAGTCGTTTTTATGTAATTGAGTAACAAAAAAAATACACACAACCTTTCGCTTTTATAATATAAAATAATATTAGTAAGAAGTAAGATAGGACAGTATTTAATATCCGAATCGATACCAACTAACTACGTTTTTATTGCTTTACTGATAAACAACTTGACATTGTTAAGTTTTGCACAACTGTGGCAAATAAAAACCAGACGAAAATAATCTTCGCTTGCTACAATTTGGTGTAATTACGCAGTCGCCGTTGTCATTGGCAGATTGACTCAAAAATGCATCGGGTTTAGGACCGAGTGGCTGCACATTATGTATGCAAATTATCTGCGGCTTAAGTTTAATAACATATTTTTAAAAAGAGTCGTGCGGTTGAGGTCAGGTAGTCGAACCTGTTTCGTTTGTGTAAGCATCGCGTGCTTGATCCTAAATAGCGTTTTTCCGGCGGTCGCTAGTGTTCCATACAGCGGCAGCGTCTGTTTATCTCACAATTTTATGACTTACACTGAAATGTTTCGATTCGACTCTCTTGTTTATTTTACTTTCTTTGTCTGATACGGGTAATATAAAATGGTTTTACTACATATTTTCTTTGCCTTTTAACTTCTAGCAGAGATTTAACATGGCTACAAAAAGCTTGTAGAATGTGTTATGTAAGCACCTACATAAGGGATCGCGACTGTGGATCGGTATTCGAATATGTAATGGTGCATCACATGCCGAATGCCGTCCCCTTCCATCCTAGGTACATTGATAGTAATGCAAATGCCATAATTTACTAATTGACCCTCGTAATTTTAACAAACGTTAACGCATAGAATTGATTGCGATTTCGTCATTAGCCCACCGTAAACTTGAATTCGAATCGTACTTAACAATCCAATCCCAATCATGATGAATCAGTAATGTAATAACTATTTTATGAGTATTTAGTACATAGTTTGAAAACCTATCTATTTGATGCGAGCTCATCTTATGTTTATAAACATTATTTTTCTCGAATAGTTTCTATAGGGCGTTCACGTAACTTGTTTAGTCTACCACGCCGCCCACACACACACGGGGATGATATTTCAACAGACGTAGACTACACTCAGACTCCCACCTAACTATAACAACCTGAAAATAAGCCAAATATGTCGGGACCTTATGTCTTCACGCTTAATACCAAAATTATCTCCGTTTAAAGCCTAACTTACATTGTTTGAACATGTGCTTGGGAAGTCTGTAATAGAACGCTTTATTATTTCAAGGTGCAGCTAATCTTTAGTTATTTAGTTACTCGAAACTCGTTTGCATGATTTGTAATAAGCACTTAATACTATCTTTTATCATTAAAATATCTTGTAGATTCAAGATTTCTAGAATTTCATGATTTTTCGACACCGAAACTCTGGAATGATTACTAAACAAAGCGAGCAGAGTTCGCCTAGGCCGCTTACGCACGTTGGCCGCCCAAGCGGTACGTATTGCCTGACGCGGTTGCCATAGCGGTTGTGTCGCTGTCAACTTTTGCCAAACCGCTGTGCTTTGTCGTTTCAATGAAGTTAACGGAGGCCCTATCCTCCTCCCTTCTCCTATAAAACAAGGGGGAAAAGTACACTTAACTCCTTTGTTTAACGGATACTAACGGGTGTCCATAGGCGGTGCCAATTGCTTACCA
Source organism: Spodoptera frugiperda (assembly GCF_023101765.2). Lineage (NCBI taxonomy): Eukaryota > Metazoa > Arthropoda > Insecta > Lepidoptera > Noctuidae > Spodoptera > Spodoptera frugiperda. Next base: position 20,624,394 of record NC_064236.1, read on the forward strand.
CCAAGTGATCGGTGAATTCTTGCCTACCTTCTCTCTTAAAAAAGACAAGTATAAAACCTTCAGGCAGAATTTGCATCGACCTTCCAAACAATATGTCTACATAGTTAATAGTGAATTTGATATAACATTGTGTTTATAGACACTTCATTAAGACCCTTACAAGCTTCAAAGAGCACGTGAAGTTGTATGTCTCGTGGCTTCCATTCAAGCAATCTTGCACTTTATAACACTAAAAATAAAGTGTCAAATACAAAGTTATTAGAGAATGCCGCGCTTCACGTTCCCCGCAGTCTGCGCAGACCCGCTGAGGTAAATCAGCGTTGTTTTGTACATTTTTTCTCTTTCAAAGGACTTATGACTACGTGTGGCTATCACACGGATCCTTTTGGGGTGTACCAACTTGACTGAACGTACACGTGTAACTTCAAAGAACATTGTTATACGTATACTGACCTACCTAAGTACATTTTAAGAGGCTACAATTTTTACCGGGATATACGACTAGTCAAACGCAATGAACGCAGTGACGTCACTCAATTAAAATGTTTGTTGTTCATCAGTCATCACACATAAAGTGAGATAACGTAATCTAATGTCCGCGTTCTAATTGCCTGTTGATATGTTTTAAATGAAAAGTTTCTTACATTCATTTTTCCCCAAACACGGCATGTAATAGTTTCGGGAATAATTTCCATCCGATCGAGTAAATGCCATTGGCTTTGGATATTAGTGGAAAGGGCATATTTTAATATTTTTGATGAAGTGAGCGAACTAAGGCAGGTGCGTTATTACAAAAATAGTCAAAGGCTATTGATATCTTAGTCATGTAATCAAGTCTACATCTCTACTATCTTGAGTGCTTTCCGCTGCAGAGATTGCTTCTATCCTCCTTCCTTTGATACGGCTTCCCTTTGTGCAGCTCAATCCTAGAGCCGTTCGATCGCCTGCCCTGAATAGATTGTCTATTACAGACCGTCTATTGATATCTTGATCACTATGACACACCATATTGTACAATATACTCGAACGCGTGCTTATTGTAGCTACACACCTAATGTTCTCTGAATAATTAAACGTAAATCGTAACCCAAACTTGTGAAATGTATTTAAAATTTATCTACTCGAAAAGTAAGTCACTCTGACGCTTAATTGAGGTAGGTACTATCTCGACTTAAGCGAATTACGAACAAAAGGCAACATTCTGTTTAATACTTTAAGCTGTGTAAGTCACAAAATGTGTGGCAACCACTCGTGTGCGCCGTATCGCATTCAATCAACCCACTTAATCTATTTGTGTGATAACATACACAATACGCCAACACGTCTGCTTCAGATATCCGTTTATTAGAACAGACCGCGGTTGCAAGCTCGCGTTAACTGGACAGACATTCCCGTACAGGTGGAACCCGCTCGCAAATCGCTGTGCCAATGTAGTTATGTCGCTCTTGATACGTAAAATTTATTGTAATTGTGTATCCGCTGAATTTTCATAAGTTCTGACACGACCATAGTTTTAATTGTACAAATCTTGTGACTATGACAAGTTTATACAAAATTTTATTTTCCCATAAATGTATGTATATTGTCTTCCAGGATTATGTTTGACATATTTACCGGTGTTTCATGTAATATTATAGTGTACCTATTCTTTGTATTGAATTATCGTTTTCTACTGTTAAACTATTGTTTGCTAAAAGATGAACTACTATTAACCCTTAGTGAGTCGTCCTTTAGCTAAGAATGTTTATCTATGACTTAATATCTATAACTGAATCATGACGTCTGCTAAAGTTCAAAGATGTACTGAATATTTTCTGATCTGTGTGTAGGTTGAGTAAAAGATCAATATTATACAAATTAAATTAATTCTTGTGATTTTCAAATGGAATATACATATATACAGATTAAATGCCATTTTATACAGACACGATTGAACGAAATATATTTGATTAATTATTAGAGTTAAACTTGAAAGAGAAACTATAAGCAATAATATGTGAACCCCGCGACCTCGTACTAAATATAAGTGGAGCAGCCACTAGTAGCGCGGCTCCTGGTGGCTCCTGGTGGCTCCTGGTGGCTCCTGGTGGCTCCTGGACAATGTATAGAGATGTTTGTTTAAGCACATGTCTGTGTTTTGGTACTTAAACAAATTAGTGCCGTTGAGGTTATCAGGACTCGCTCCAAGATACTTACGTCTCTTGCCTTACATCTGTTATACACTCAAGATTCCTTGCCATTTTTACATTGATATAGTAATACGTTATTATTTCACTACAGGTTCTATTGTAATTCACTCCATAGTGAATTAACCCTGACGCTGTGTAATGTGTGCACAATTGTCAGGTCCACCATTTTGTATTCCCATTTTACTGTGATCTTCTGTATTTATCTGTTAGACGAATAGGATTGCCTTCATGCCACGATCACACCAATTCATAGTAGATACTTATAAATTATTAAGTACATAAATATATAGAAATTTTATATCTTCTTACTTATACAAAATTGTTCATGAATTTTTAACATTCAAGATACAGTCTTGCCACTTGGTGCAGCTGATGTATATTTTACCGACGATTATAATGAAAGATAAGCAATAAGAAATATTTATATAAATACAAAGCGAATATAAAAATTCATGAATATTATTGCTCAGACTGTCACACGCCATTCTCATAGAACACCTAGTTTTTATACACGAACCATAGTTATTGCCAATAACATATACCTGACGGGAGATAGAGATGTTTAGCTGTAGCGGTGATGTGTGACAACCTGGTCAATGCACCATAACACCAAACCCATTCAATAGAGTTATAATAATCTAATGAAATTAACATTTATTTACTAATACTTAAAATCTAGCTAGTATAATGAAGAATATAGTAAGAGTTTTGATACGTTGGACAAACAATCTGAACAAGTCCAGTATTTGAAAGATAGTTTAACAAACTTTTAAAATGGCAGTGTTTATGCAAATTGCGAATAAAATACTGGTCCTTTTACCTTTGGGCCAATTTATTCGTCGTTTGTGTTATGGAAAATGAACCTAATTGTTTACATTATAAGATGTATATTATACCTGATGAAACTGTATTCGTTAAAGCAATAATAAGCCTCGATTAGACAGTGATGTCCGACAGGCCGACAGGTAACAACCTCCGTCTTGAAACGTGTTCTGTCACAAATTTATTTTGTTATTGGTTTACGCAAACATTCTGGATTTTACATGTTCGAACAATTTTTTTTGTGAAACCATTTTGCTATTGAAGCAATTAAAAATACAGTACATCGACAGCTTTCAACTTGAAATTGTTTACTTAGTAAAGCCTGATAATACAAAATGTGCCTCGTCTATTTAAACACTCGTGCTCGAGGTTAATGATGTTTTCAAAGCGAGTCATTTCAATCCCATTAAATACAAACACATCATAACGCAACTCTGTGTACGTGTATGCACTGTCGATTTTATTGGTTTTTTAATTCATCGATTAGAAACAAGGACGTGTGAAATCCATCAATGTAACCAATGCGAAAACCAGTAACGACATTTTCCAGTGTGATACACTGCAGCCCAAATACTCGGATGCCATTCAACTTTAACATGTTCGTGGAAGTGTTCAATCCTTACAACACATTGAATGATAAAGACAGTATGAATCATTAATTCAATGTAAAATTGAGTAGCATCAGTATTCGGGGGTCACATAAACAAATAGTTATTTAATGCTATGCAGATCAAATTAGGAATAATTTTTGTCAGATACAATCGGAATAGGAACCGTAGTAACACCAATCATAGCCTAATTAATTATAACATAGAGTGATGTTAGATTTTATTTATAAGTATTCTTTTTATATAGATTAAGCGGGCGTGCGGTTAGGGCAGGTTTGTTCCCGCCTCGAGTATATTTTGATCACCGCGCGCCCGTCTCGTATACAGAGATAGTATAAATTAGCGCAGTTTTAAATCTTTACTATGAATCAGTATAGGTGAATGAAACAATGAAGTGTAAGCTTGGCTATAATTTATGTAATAAACTATTGATATTTATTAAGTGTTGTTATTTCTTACAACCTCTAATATAGTTAAATTGTAAGTTGTTGTTCTTTTCACCAAACGGGGTGGGTAAATTTGACTGCACGGTTGGCGTGGTGGCTGGGCAACTGGCTGCCGCGCAACGTGTAGCGGGTTCGATTCGCGCACGGAGTAACTCTTTGTGTGATCCACAAATTGTTGTTTCGGGTCTGGGTGTCATGTGCATGTGAAATTGTATGTCTGTAAACGCACCTACGACACAGGAGAAAATCAGGGTTGGCAATGTTTAAAACATTTGTTTTAAACACATGTTTAAAACACTGATTAAAACACTACAAAAGTATGTATCATGTTCAAAACATGATTAAAACTAATTTGTTTTAAACATGTTGAAAACACATAAAAAAATCTCTGTATACTTTTACACTCAAGAAATTAAAAACCTAATGGTATATTTTTTTACTAAAGAGTTGGCAACATGGATATTACTAGATGGGATTCCCCTGACTGACAAGCGGTAATGCGGTGAATGAATGTTCATAAAACGCGGGGATTTCCCGGTTCGCTTTTGGTGGACACGTATTTTTTCAACCGACTTCAAAAAAAGGAGGAGGTTTCTCAATTCGACCGTATATATGCTTTTTTTACGTAATTTTGTTCGGCGTTATTAATTAACTATTACAGTGCGTGTATGTGTGCTGTATTATTTGGGAAAAAAATATGATAACAGGGCGGAAGAAAGACCCGCTTTGGCGGAACTTTATAGAAATTCCAGCTTTTTTATTCATTTTATACATATTTACGTGTTTAAAACAAGATTAAAACATGTTTAAAACAAGTCAATTAAAACAGCAGTGAAGAATAAAAAACATGTTTTTTTTGTTTTTCAATTAAAACATGATGTTTTTTTCTTTATAAAAAAAACATGTTTTTTTTCCAACCCTGGAGAAAATCCTAGTGTAGGACAACGTTTTTTTAAAAATAGAACAGAAATTACTCATGATAGGCGAGCTTAACAGGAGAGAGGTTGTGCGACGGTTGCATTTTCGACTGGATGGTATACCGTACAGCAATAGTATACAGGGTGTCCCTGAAGTCGACGTCCAACAGGCACCAGATGATCAGCAAGGTTTCAACTGTTATCAGAAAAATATAAAAAAAAATCTAAGTCCTACAGTTTTTAAATTACAGTGACTTATGTGTTATCCACGAAAAAGTACACCCTGTGCCAGTCTTTTGACTCTTGTTGCTACAAATCTTTATTTTTTCGTCTGCAGTCTTCCTTACATTATCCTGAATAGTGCTCCAGTAATATGGAATCCCACCCAAAACATAAATGTGAAAGGCTGCCAAGTTCGATAATATTGGATTGGAATGCTTCGCCTATAAAAGAAGTGAGATCTAAATAAGTACCAAGTTCCATACACAGACCTCAGTTAAAAATGATATAACAAGTTGGCAAGTTTTCACACACTTGGTTATAAACCTACTAAACGCAATGAGTCAAGTATATAATTTTTTATTAAAACTTGCCAAGTTATATCATTTTTAACTGAGGTCTGTGTATGGAACTTGGTACTTATTTAGATCTCACTTCTTTTATAGGCGAAGCATTCCAATATTATCGAACTTGGCAGCCTTTCACATTTATGTTTTGGGTGGGATTTCATTTATTTTTGTAAGGTTTATTTTCTTTTTTTCTTATTTTACTTTACTTTGACTAAATACAAACCTTCGTAACGAATTTTAGATATAGATAATTTTTTTGTTTTAGTTCCTTAGGGGTATGAATTTACACCTTCATTATTTTTAAAACCGACTCACACTTGGCCATTTTCAGATTTTTTCCTTTACCTTGACCTAAAGACCTACCTCTATGCCAAATTTCAAGTCAATACGACCATTGGAAGTGGTCTAGGTTTTTGATGAGTGAGTGAGTCAGTCAGTGAGTGTATAGTAAAAATAGCGATTTTCTGACGTCAATATCTCAAGACCTACAATAGGTACATTAATGAAATTTTGTATTTTAGATAAGTAAGTAGATCTCGACAGATACTAGAAATTTCATATGCGTAGATAAAATAGATTTTGAGTTATAGGTGGGTCAAACTTGGCCCGAAATGGTTCGTGTAATATAACCCACGGCCGGTGTGTCGGTTTTTTTGCTCGAACTTGGCGGACACACTGCCGTGTGTCTAGATCATAAATTCTTAGCCAACTGCTTTAGATTGGAAAACATTGTTAGTTTTAGGGGAACCAAATACTCTGAATAAATTTTTCACCTTACTTTAAGTGACTGTACTGAATAAATTATGTATGGCGCTAGTAGTGGCAAATTTCACCAAAGTTGGCGCATTTATTATGGATTGTAAAATGGTATGGTATAATATGGTATAGCACTTTGCAAATTATTTCTTAAATTCGACACAAAAAAAGATTTTTCTACGAAACTCCGTTTCGATGAATTTATTTGAACTTACTAATATTTCTTCTGGTGTACTCAAATTATACGTTACAACCTCGTATGCACTAGACAACACTTCGCACACGATTTGTCATCATCATGTTGTAAATCAGCGAGGATCTCTTGTCAAACAACATTGTCTGTCTACTCATGATTTCGCTTGCAGCTTTCGTCGGCAATATTACTAAACTTACTAGAGGAACTGATGTTATGTATCATGTTTCACTAAATAATATTGAATGATGTTGATAGTGCATCAAACACATTATCAAATGTGTAGTAAATCAACGGACGCTGCAGATTCATGTACACAGCATATCGACGCGGTAGTGGTATGGTGTACATGAGCCCTTACGCACAATTACTCGTCATAAGTCATTCAGTTACGTGATGCCTTGTGATCAAATGCGGGATGAAGCATCTAATATTATTTAGTTTGTCGAGAAAGAGTTATTTGCACCGATACAAGGAATTGCAGGTAAAGCAAAAAATTTTTTTTTTTTTTTTTATTGTTAAATGGGCCGACGTTTGGCCACTATCTCACCTGATGGTAAGTGATGATGGGGCCTACGATGGAGCACGTCTGCCCATAAGCAACCTATTCACTCGGGCTTTGAAGACACCCAGGTTATACCCATCAGGAAACACAGACTCCGGCAAGGCGTTCCACTCCCTAGCAGTTCGCACAAGGAAGCTTGAAGCGAAGCGCTTCGTGCGAGTGGGTGGGATATCCACCATGAAACGGTGACGCCTCGCCGATTGTGTTAAAGCGTCTACACTTTTTTTCAAGAGTGGAAAATCGTCCAATATTCAAGACATCGAATGATTTTCGCTTTAAGTGTGGCGAGACAGTGTCAGACTCTTACTGACTAGAAACCACTCTGTTCCTACTGCTCTATGAGCCGGAGCCCCGGCAACAAGTCAGGCCTTCCGCGGTTACACCGTATAGGCTCAACCCTGCTGAGCACCATCTGTGGTGGTCTGCTGGCTCTTTGAGGCGCACACGGAACGCAACGATGGCTTGCTCACCGTCTGTTGGCCCTTGTTTACAGTGGCCGGCCGAACCCGACACCCTGAGTGCATGGCATGAGCATGAGGAGAGTCGTTTCCTTGCGTGCCATGCCTTAGTTACCATGGTTGTTGCGCAGGAAATCCCAGTCTCACTCGCTCCACACCATGACTTAAACCAATGCCGGACGCCAGCGCCGATCACATACCTTTTTTTCTTTAGGAGGGGAAAATCATTCAATTACTTCTCCAGCGTAGGGCGAGGCGAGGAGTGTCAGACTCTTACTGACTAAAAACTTCCCCGTTCCTACTCTTTGTTTTTGAGCTGGAAACCCCGGTAAATCCGCTAGGTAGCCCGCAGCTCCATCTGGGCGCGGCGCGCCGTACGCACGTCTAGTTCTGGTCGGGCGGCGACCTACCCTTGCTTGCTTTCCGCAGACCCGCACTTACGGTGGCTGGAGATCGTCGCGCGATCCCCGACACCCGGAGTGTCTCCCGCGACGGCTGAGGCGTGAGGAGGTTCGTTCCCTCACGCGCCATAATCCTCTGGTCTCAAGTACGGGACCCACACAAGGATGCCGTAGAGGGCCATGGATCGCACGATCCCCGCGTACAACCTCCGGCAAGAGGCATTTGGCCCTCCGAGGTTGGGCAAGAGCCGCTTAACCCATTACAGCATAAAGTTTATTATAGCACTTATTATGATTTTAATTGAATTAATTATTATTTAATATTACCTTATGCTGTAAGTAATGGATTTAACGTAGCCCCGGTCCGTTCCAACTTAGGAGTCCTGAGGACACAGCAGTGTTCAGCCCATGCCGGGCACACCGTCCCCGCATGCTCCACCGCTCGCTGCCGGAATCTGTGTTTCCTGGGTTTAACCATTATCCAGGATGTCTTCAAGGCCCGATTGAATAGGTTGTTCATGGGCAGACGTGTTTCATCGTAGGCCGCATCATCACTCACCACCAGGCGAGATAGCGGCCAAACGTCGACCCATCAAATATAAACAAAAAAAGACACCCGGGCGTTTCCTTCCGCCCTATCAAAAACAGGTAGGTACCTCCCGAAACGTCCGGTAAACACCTGTGTCAGGCGGTAGGTGAGAACGCCGTCCTCAGCGAGGAGACTTATCTATCGCTGTAATGACATCGACCTCAGCCCTGGGTTGCGATAGTAGTTGCTACCATTCCACCATGAGATCGCGCTGGAGCTCGTCCCGCCGTACACCAATCTGGCGTGGCAGCGCAGTTTCGGGCCGGTGACGCGCCTATACCTCTACACTACGTACCATTTTAGCCATCTATTGTGAAGTTGTGTAAGTACCTATAGAACTTTGGCACTCTGATTTAAGTACCTACAGTCTACTTTCTTTAGTTGCGTAGTCAATGTGATCACGCCATATTCAGCTTTATCAGCATAATTGTAAAGTTGAATTATATCCCAGTACCGAGGTAGGCGGTGAAAGGTGAGGGTGCGGGAAAATGATTTTGGAGTGGTACTGGAAATTACCTACGGGTTTTGCAAGTGTAATTTCCGAGCAAGGGGTCTCGGTTCGTACAAATTATATTTTGAATTTCAACATTCTAGGTAGGTAACTCGTATCAGCTCGAAGTCTGGCATATGTGGTAGTATTCTTTGCAGAGTGGTCATGTTAGGTGTGGCGGTCAGCTCTTCAGACTCGATTGCCAATATAAGATACACTTCGTCGCCACTCTTTACCCCCTTTTTTTTTTTTTTTTTTTTTTTTTTTTTTTTTTTTTTCAGGGGGAAAATCATCCAATGACTTCTCCCACCTTGGGCGAGGCGAGAGGGAGTGTCAGACTCTTACTGACTAAAAACCACCCCGTTCCTTCTCCTGCTTTTCGAGCCGGAGCCCCGGTAAACCCGCTAGGTAGTCCGCAGCTCCGGATCAGGCATCAGCCCTACTGGGCCCCATCTGTGGTGGTCTGATGGCTCTTTGAGGCGCGCGCGGAACGCTACGCGCCGTACGCACGGGTCTGGCTCTGTTCGGGCGGTGAGCTACCCTTACTCGCCGCCCGCAGGCCCGCACTTACGGTGGCCGGAGATCGTCCCGCGATCCCCGACGCCCGGAGTGTCTCTCGCGACGGCTGGGGCGTGAGGAGGTTTGTTCTCTCACGCGCCCCGCCTCCTCCTTAGCTAGCATACTCTTTACCCCTTGCAGCCTTCTTTGTGCAGTTTGTTTAGTAGGGAACTACTTATAATGGGCATACATCTATCACAATGGCATTGGGAAAACCACTGTTATATTTGATACGGGTATTTTTCGATGATATTTTGCAATCTATATATTTAGGTATACAGGTGTCCCTTAAGTCAACTTCCATGTAGCACCAGGTGCCCGGAGAGGTTACAACTCTTCAAAAAAATATAAAATAAAACACTGCACGCAATTTGTCATTTGAATTTAAAAATTAATGTGCAAAGTGGTTACCCTTTTAGAATCCTTATTAAATGCGCCAACTTTGTGAAAGCTACCACTAGCGCAAAACATTTTTTTTTTTCAGTACAGACAGTTAAAGTATGTAAGATGAAAATTTTATTCAGAGTTAGTAGGTACTTGGGTAGTCTAAACATGACATCCCTTTCCAAATTAATTTGTATCATTCTATATCTATACATATAATAAATCTGTAGAAAAGTCATTTTTGTACATTGAAGAAATTGAAAAAAAAAAATAGCCAGCGTGTGAAAAGATAAGTAACAGAACCCATTTCCATCATTTTTAAAATTTTTGTCTGTTTGTCTGTTTATTTGTGCGCACATCAAGTAGAATCTACGAATTCAATGCTGAAAATGTTTATATACAAAAATTATACGTAACTTGAGGTATAACTTAGTTTTTGTTTCATCGAAATCGGTTCACTATATCAAAAGATATGATTAATTTTGTGAGTTCAAGAAGAAAAATATTACGTTACGCAATTCAGTATAGTACATACTTGCAACGACATCTTAAGTTTAAATATAGAACTAATGTTGATAGTTGGAATCCAAATCCGATAGATGGCGTTGTGCAAATGACGTCATTTTCTGAATCGCGGTGTTAAGATTTTCCGCACGAGAATCATCTCGACCGTGTTTACTAGACAAATTGGTTTCGTTAGGTGTCTTAAAAGTTCATTACTTTTGATTGTTTCTCACACGGCCAACTCTATGTTTCTCTATCACGTGTTAGCAACCCAAACAACCTTTTTAGGGTTCCGTAGCCAAAATGGCAAAAAACGGAACCCTTATAGATTCGTCATGTCTGTCTGTCTGTCCGTCCGTATGTCACAGCCATTTATTTCCGAAACTGTTGGGCATACATAGTTGAAACTTTGTAGGATGACGTATTTCGGTAACCGCTATTCGAATTTTGAATAAAAATGAATAAATTTAAAAATTAAAGGGGGGCAGGGCACACCATACATAGAACTGACTAAAAAAAAAATTTTTTTATGCTAACATATCCGTGATGGGTGTCTATGGATAGGGCTTTAAAAAACCGGCCAAGTGCGAGTCAGACTCGCCCATGAAGGGTTCCGTAGCAGCAAGTAGATGACATAATATAAAAGTTATAAAATAACTTGGTTTTACATAGTGTTTGTATGAACGACAAAGTTATATTTGCGGTTTTTGAAAATGTTTTATTTCTTTAAAAACTAATAATGATATCTCGTTCAAAACAATTTTCGTTGTTAGTTTCCATTGAAATCTACTGCATATATTTTTTTAGCGTTCTCACTCTCTTATGGTTTTACCTATCCATAGACACCCATCACGGATATGTTAGTTGAAAAAATTTTTTTTTTGGATCAGTTCCATGTATGGAGTTTGGCCCCCCTTTAATTTTTAAATTTATTAATTTTTATTCAAAATTCGAATAGCGGTTACCGAAATACATCAACCTACAAAGTTTCAACTATGTAGGCCCAACAGTTTCAGAAATAAATGGCTGTGACATACGGACAGACAGACATGACGAATCTATAAGGGTTCCGTTTTTTGCCATTTGGCTACGGAACCCTAAAAAGACATTAAGGTTCCTAAAACCACTTTTCGTTAAAATCAATCGTTTGAAAGTTAGACGCTTCCAAAGTGGAAAAATGAGTGACCCCACCCTCTAACTTTTAAAATAAGAGAGTGAGAAAACTAAAATAAATATATGCTGTAGATTTCAATAGAAACTAACAACAAAAATTGGTTTGAACCAGATATCATTATTAGTTTTTAAGAAATAAAACATTTTCAAAAACCGCAAATATAACTTTGTAGGTCATACAAACACTATATAAACCAAGTTATTTTACAACTTTTATATTATGTCATCTCCTTGCTCTTACGGAACCCTTCATGGGCGAGTCCGACTCGCACTTGGCCGGTTTTTTTTTGTTCTCGACAATCACGCGAACGAAGTCGCGGGCACAGCTAGTTACTGAAATATAGAATGATACAAATTGAGTTACAACAAGAGTCAAAAGACTGGCACAGGTGTAATCTTTGGATAACACATAAGTTTCTATAATTTAAAAACTTAGAATATTTAATATTTTTCTGCTTAACGTTGGAACCCTGCCGATCACCTAGTGCCACTTGGACGTCGACTTCAGGGACACCCTGTACAGAGTCGAAAATATCTACAAGTTCTATAACACAATAGCCTTCCATGACGGTACCAGTAAATATACGCGCGTTAAGGTGCTCCCACACAGCAGTTATATAACGTTATACAACATTGTGTAACATTTATAATAGCATGTAACATACTCTACAACCACTGTTATAATTTGTTTAAACACAAATGTTATTGTTACACATTGTTGTATAACGTTATATAACCGCTGTGTGGAAGCACCTTTAGGTATGTAAGCAATTAAATTCCGTTCTATTTAATATTAACTAAATGAATAAATACTCAAATGGAGTTGTAGATAGAAATAGGGTTTCGCGTTGTAGTTATTTGAATTTAGAGTTATTCGAATACCTACTCGATTGCAACGAGGCAATTAATTTGTCGATTTCAAGTACAATCCAGACTGTTTGATTGAATCCAGCGTTCAATAGCGAGTAGAGGATCCAAATAAAATAATCTCTCGCCGTATACAGAGATGAATGAATAGGAACGTGGAGCCAATAAAGCTTTGAAGGGGATTAATTCAATGTTTCTAGCTTTTATAACGTGATAGCTAGGTACGTACTACATACAGGTTTAGAGGGATTTATTGAATACTAGATATTTTATTTGAGAAACTTTTGAATAGGTATTTAATAAAACTGTATCACGCTTTTACCTTTTTTTTTTTTTTTTTTTTGAGGGGGGAAAATCATCCAATGACTTCTCCTGCCTTGGGTGAGGCGAGAGGGAGTGTCAGACTCTTACTGACTAAAAACCACCCCGTTCCTTCTCCTGCTTTGAGCCGGAGCCCCGGTAACCTTTTACGTTGTCCGCAGCTCCGGATCGGGCATCAGCCCTACTGGGCCCCATCTATGGTGGTCTGATGGCTCTTTGAGGCGCGCGCGGAACGCGACGCGCCGTACGCACGGGTCTGGTTTTGTTCGGGCGGCGAGCTACCCTTGCTCGTCGTCCGCAGACCCGCACTTACGGTGGCCGGAGATCGTCACGCGATCCCCGACGCCCGGAGTGTCTTCTGCGGCGGCTGGGGCGTGAGGAGGATCGTTCCCTCACGCGCTCCGCCTCCTCCTTAGCTAGCATGACTGCTTCGCAGAAGGAGGAGACGGCATCCCATTCCCCCTCGCTCCGCACCATGGCCTGAACCAGGGCCGGACGCGAGAGGTCACCGTCGCCGATCACATCCCTAAGGACACGGCGGTGCTCAGCCCATGCAGGGCACACCGCTACTGTATGCTCCACTGTGTCCTCCGGGTGGTCCTCGCAATGACGACACCCGGGCGTTTCCTCCCGCCGAATCCGAAACAGGTACCTACCGAAACTTCCGTGTCCGGTAAGCACCTGCGTCAGGCGGTAGGTGAGGACGCCGTGACGCCTCTCTAGCCACTCCTCAAAGAGGGGACTTACCGCTGCAATAACAGCGAGCCCAGCCCTCGGTTGCGACAGTCGCTGCTTCCATTCCGCCATGAATCACGCTTTTACCTAGATGTTAGATTGGATTTGTATTTATACATAATACCTATGCGCAATATTGGCGTCGCTGTTTGCGAGCTCATATAGTAGATACTAGGTATGTTATGAAGTGTTTAGATCCTCTTCTTCTGAGGTAAGGTAAAGCACACTTACCATACATGGTTCAAGAGTGGTTAGCTGAGAGTGGCTAAAGTTTGTCAGCAAAGGATGTTTCTTCTACGACATCATACGCTTGCCTGCTTGTCGTCTCCCCAAGGGTAAATAACCTTACCAGGCAAAGTTTTAAATAAAACACTTCATCTATGTAAATATCTATATTAATTCATCGAAATTGGATAATACAATATAATATGGCGACTTTAAATTATTAAATAAAGGTTAAATTAAATTAAATTTAGAATTTTACAAAATATTTTATACTATTTGTAAGGAACTCAAAAACGTATAGCCAATTTTATGAACAACACAGCCATTATATTCGCGACAATGATCAAGATGAGCAGTTGAATTGTTTTGTTGTTATAATTATAACAGCTCGCCTGCCGCGACACGATGCGCGTCCTGTGGGATTGTTGCTAAATAACCAGAAATAGCTACAATTATGTAGGCACAGGCTGCTATTATAAGGTATTATTAAATTTATACCAGAATTAAAAATACAGGATGGACGTGCATCTGAGTTCAAAGCATTGTTTTGTCATTTGAGATGTATGAGTGAGTCCCACGGGCGCTGCAGGCTCTTTCGTTTACAGACGAGCTCAACAAGGTCAAGCAACTCGCTGAAGGTACCCTTTACATAGTGAATATCGTCATTATACAAAGGTAAGCTCGCGTACAACATCATATCAACATTTTACTGTAAATTTTATGCATTCAATATTCTTATTCTTAATTTCTAAACACTTTCTACAAAAAAGTTAAATACTCGTATGTTCTAAATTCGACGCGCACATTCAGGCCTCTATTATCCGTTATTACTTATTATAATACTTAATTTCTAAGTTAAACACATAATATAAATATTGAATACTTCTGTTATCTGTCTGCAAATTATATGAATAAAACCTAAGATTCTTAATTGTTGCGTCATACACTTGCAGTCTTAGATAACATAAATAAACAATATTATACACATATAACAGTTTTATGTGCGGTCTCCACTCAATTTAATTTACATAATCAGTTTAATTTTGGTGCTTAGCCCTTTTCAATAAAATATATTTTATATCGTAATAAAAGTTACACGATAGTCGTATCAATAGAAGATAGTCATAGCCAAAAAGTTCACGAAAGTAGTTAGTGTAGTAGTTAATGTACACATACATAGGTATACAAGCAATCATTAATTCAGTAGTGTTTAGTTACACCAACACATGGTGCACGTAGCTAGTGGAAACTTTTGGTTTAAACTTGTAATTAAACTCTAATGAGATTATGCAAGTCAAATTTACCTTCAACGCAAACCGCGGCTAAAAACTGTTTTAAATCGTGCAAACAATGAATTTCTGCTGTATTTGCTCTACATTCAGTATTCAGTTTCCAGGAACACTTCATAAAGCGAGGGTAGCGCAGTCTGACAGACAGCTCTTAGTTATCCGCCGCCACCGGCCACGTACGAGTTGCACGGAACAAATTAATTGTTTGATTGAGTTGCCACCAGCGGACGAATCGAGCTCACTATGAATTGCAAAAACTGAAAGCTGACGTGCCGTAAGTAGAACTACGGAATGTTAATTAAAAGTTCCGTTCAAATTGGCTGATTCAATATAATCTGTCAGCTGTCCTTTAAACGTATTGACAGCGCATTGAAATTCAAGCACTGGCTACCACATTTCCTGTAAATAGATTACTGTATTAACAATACAGTAAATATCGCCATAGTACTACATTAATGATGTGTTACTCTACTACATACAGCCAATAAGTACCTAATACATAATTTTAGACTAACAATACACCTATCCGTTAATATAAATATTAAATTAATGGTTTTAGATAAAAGTGAAGTCTTATCAATGATAGCATCAAGAGTTAATTAATGAAAGTGTCAAAAACCTTATCAATACATGGATAGTAAATAAATTTAATACAAACGGCATGCTATTGTACAGAAACATGATCAAAGAGGAGCCATGGAAGTGCAGGGCCTTTGTGATGTTGTGTTTCCTAAGTAGGCTAATGTACTGACCGATATCGATT
Source organism: Spodoptera frugiperda (assembly GCF_023101765.2). Classification (NCBI taxonomy): domain Eukaryota; kingdom Metazoa; phylum Arthropoda; class Insecta; order Lepidoptera; family Noctuidae; genus Spodoptera; species Spodoptera frugiperda. Next base: position 20,640,216 of record NC_064236.1, read on the forward strand.
CGAAAGGTTTATTGAATTTTAAAGCGACAACAGCGATTTAGTCTGTTATTTGAAGTTGCAAGTAGAGCTATGCCTAGTAAATTATAGTGATTAGGCGAAGCTATCAGCTACCAGTACACGCTACGGCGCGCGTCGCCGCCGCACACTGGTTGCGTATTCCAATTTAGGGAAGTAACGATCACATTCACGGGTGGCACATTGATGTTACAATTTCTACATAAGTATCAATACATTATACGGCGATTCACAGAAAGTACTTTAAACGGACAGAAACATTTAGTAAGGCCGCTACCACCGATACTATAGTCGATTTGATATTGCAGCCTGGAACACCAGTCACAATGATCACAGTCTCGTATCACTAGTAGTTATATCGACGCTGGAAAGGCAAAATGTATTAACCGCCATTATATGAATTGTTCAGTAGAGCGATTTGAAGTTTGAAATTTTGCAAAAAATTCATAACTAATTAATTACTGGAGCTTTTTCATTGAAACTCAAAATAGTTATTACGAATAACGTTTACTATGAAATATAATAATAGAAAATAATCTAGGTGTCTTCGTGTCCAAGATTTTGGAGTTAATACAATGCAGACCATAATCTTGGTTAGGTAAAATTGACTTAAGTCAGTTAACCATACTCACCGTGTCCAGGTAAAACATGTTTTAACGAACAAAAAGTTGCATAAAATGAGCGAGAAAAATGTGTTATATTCTGTACAGCATACTAACACGTCTAAGTAAAATGTTTTATCTGGCCTGGTCAAGTCAGACCATGAACACTAAAATGTCTTATCTTGCATTAAGCTAAAGTTTTCGCTAGGCTTTAAGTATTATCTCACAATATTAATGAATAATGGAAGTTACGGGTAAAACTAAATAACGCAAAAATATTTTTTTTATTAGGACTTTTCATCGCAAAATGAAGAAAAAAATATAAACCACATACTTCTGAGATCAATCAGTCTTAAAAAAACCGGCAAGTGCGAGTCAGACTCGCTCATGAAGGGTTCCGAAGCAGCAAGTAGATGGCATACTATAAAAGTTATAAAATAACTTCGTTATACATAGTGTTTGTAACAAAGTTATATTTGCGTTTTTTGAAAAAGCACTTTTTCTATTACGTTTGATTGGTCGACGTTTAGCCGCTATCTTGCCTGATAATAAGTGATTATGCGGCCTACGATGGAGCACGTCTGCCCTTAAGCAACCTATTCACTCGGGCTATGAAGACACACAGGTTATACCCATCAGGAAACACAGACTCCGGCAAAGAGTCCCACTCCCTAACAGTTCGCACAAGGAAGCTTGGAGTGAAGCGCTTCGTGCGAGTGGGTGGGATATCTACCATAAAACGGTGACGCCTCGCAGATTGTCTGGTGGTTCAATGATGGAAAGGACTCGGGGGAATCAATTTGTGCAATTCCCCCGCACACTCTCCTTGCGCCGGTGTTCAAGGCTTTGAAGCCGGACCTCTACAAGCGCATTATCACTGATGAGCTTCTTGCCACGCTCTTCGATGTGTTCTAGCGCATCCAGCTGGTATTTAGCTGAGCCGTCCCAAAGGTGAGAACAGTACTCCATACATGACCGAGCCTGCGCTTGGTACAGTCTTAGTAGTTGTTTCGGTGTGAAGTACCGTCTTACCTTCGAGAGGATACCCAACTTCCTACCAGCCAGATGCGCCTTCGACTCTATATAAGAGCCGAAGTTTAGTGTAGGCGATAAAGTTACGCCCAGAAGCTCAAGATGATCCGATATTGGAACGGATACATTTCGCACGCACGGGTCTGGTTCTGGTCGGGCGGCGAGCTACCCTTGCTCGCCGTCCGCAGACCCGCACTTACGGTGGCCGGAGATCGTCCCGCGATCCCCGACGCCCGGTGTGTCTCTCGCGACGGCTGGGGCGTGAGGAGGTTTGTTTGTTTTTTGTTTGTTCTCCGTAGCTAGCATGACTGCTTCACAGAAGGAGGAGACGGCATCCCAGTCCCCCTCGCTCCGCATCATGGCCTGAACCAGTGACGGGCGCGATAGGTCGCCGTCGCCGACCACATCCCTGAGGACTTGGCGGTGCTCAGCCCATGCAGGACACACCGCCACCGTATGTTCCACCATGTCCTCCGGGCGGTCCTCGCAGTGATGACACCCGGGCGTTTCCTCCAATAGACACGCCAGCGTTGAACTTGACCAAGTTGGCATCCCAATCGGAGACCGCCTTCACGGACGAGTTCTATTAGTATTATTTCTGAAAAAGTAATAATGATATCTCGTTCAAACCAATTTTATATTAAAATAATGATTGCCTCGTTGGCCGAGTGGTTGCAAGTGCGATTGCTGGGTAAGGGCAATTCTCGGGTTGGGTGAAGTATTGCTGGGGTTTTTGCGGTTTTTCGAAAATTTCTCAATAGTAGCATGGAATCTAGAAATGTATACGATATATGGCAATAGGCTCACATATTACATGGGACTTACAACGTAATTGTGAAAAGTGGATGTACATTGTACAGTGGCGTTACCTGCCATAATGTGCCTATCCCTACGGGGATAAAGGGCGTGACGATATAATAATAAAAAATAATCACATTTTGGAAACATATCCAAGCCATTAAAAAATAAATAAAAATCTATATTCAGCATCTTCTATATCAGTATCTGGTAAATTCTTTTTGACATTGCACGTTTGCAAACTAAGGTACTCCTCATATTTACGAACAGCGTATTGCGACAGCAAGTGAACTCCTTTGTCGACAGCACATGGGTGACTGAAGCGCCCGCGCAACGCTCTCGGCCCTGATTAACAGCCGCGGTCTCGGTGAATATCAGTCTTGAACTACCGTCTAACCGCCTTAGTTTGGTATTAATCAATCTTTTTTGGTAGGTTTAACTCACAACTGCAATAAATTTTACATTAAGTAAATAAATTTAAGTGCTGTAAACACATTAGAATAGCTTCAGGTAAAATTGTATTATCGACCATTTTAGTATTAAAATGTTTTCGATAAAATTGTTTTAACGTCCAAATAATTGCAACATGCAGAAAAGTAAAATGTTTTAAACGAAAAAAACATATATTTTATTTGCAAGGAAATTGACTTATGTTTAGATTTTATAATAATTGCCAATCTGTAAAATGTTTTATTGCGATATTTTTTAGAAAAATGGAAAGGTAAAGAGTTTTAAAACCAATCTAGTTGTAAACTTGAGCAGGTATAAATGACTTATCAATAGTTTGTTACTATCATGTACGCTTTATGAGCCAAAGTCAAAAAATGAATGGATTTAAAACAAAAAACTATACGAAAATGTCTAAAATCACCGGTGTATTAACCGCCATCAAAGTGCTCAAATTAAGGCGTTACATAGACCATTCGAAAGAGAAAAATCAGGCGATTCCAACGGTATATATAACTCATTTTCGACCAAAGTGGCGCTTAATACATTTTGCCTTTCCAGCGTCGATATAGAGATCTATTTTTTTTTCATGTGCGATATCACTTTCTTTGGCGTAGGCGTAGAACAATTGTTTTTGTTAATATTGATGTGAAAATCTGTCGTATAATTTTACCGATAATCTTCCTTTTGATCATATGTCCACTAAATTGGAAAAGCGAAGCAGTGTGCGGCTCGCGTCGCCGCGCCGCCGCGTCGCGCTAGAACTAGAACGCTTTATTGAATAATAAATGAAAAACAATGTAACGTGTGTTTAGTGTGACAAACTGTCCATCGCTTTGTTTGCTTACTCCGAGCGGGACGATTACTTATTACTAACATTATTAGGTACAGAATGCAGGAGCCACTGCTGTCCTTTAAAGATGCACGATGTTTCCTTACACCGCACCTATTTTTATCTTCCTTCTAAGCTTTTCTTTGACCACACCCCTATAAACAGCACAATATTTACTAAAAATGCTTGTTTCGCCATCACTTTCCTAACGACGCGTGTAATTCCATCAATATGGCGTGGACATTGCTGGAATTATACGAACATTTACATAATTCATACAACTAATAAAAGTTAGACAAAAATGTGTGCAAAGCCTATTCGAAGTACTCATACTATATTTATGATGACCACGTTATTTACCCAGAAAGCATGAATTTCACTTATGTACATAGCATAGTAAAAATTATATCAGTTTACATTTGGTAAAATACAAAAAGTAATAAGTATGAATTATTGTAACGATTTAATTTATATACAAACGATAAGTTGTACCAAATAGTGCACCTCCGTTATACATTGGTACATTACAATAAGTAGGTACATATAAATATTATCGAGGCACTTGTAAAATAATTTGATAAAGGTACTACCTAATTATTGTTCAATAACTGTATGTGTGCGTTATGCGTGGTAGATGGATAGATTTGTGCAATCGTGGCACAAGTGTGCTAGGGAATCGGTAATAAATCTGGTTCTGTACAAGTTCTTGCGAAGCACTGCATCAAAGGGGTCTCCTGGGAATAAGTTCTCAACAATTTTAAAATGTTCTCTGAAATCAGTAAGTATTATATGTGTGGCGTAGTAACATAGTTATATGTGTGGCGTATGTACGTCGGAGCGCGCGGGATAATTAAGGCAGATCGTAATCTCCCCAGGTATTAACACATGGGACGCGGCAACGTAGTTGTTCATTATTTACACTTTTATCGTAACATAAGTCATTTCTAGATTAAAAAGTTAACACTTTGCTAAGTCTGACCAGAGCGTAAGTATTTTATTTTAGATAATTATGATATCAATAAATGCACTGATCGGTAGTGACCTGAAAGCCGGCTGTAAAAAGTTCGATAATAGAGGTTAAACTGCGGTTGTAATTTGTGGAATGCTATGATGAACCGGTGGGTACCTAACTCGGGACGCGGCATTGGTACGCAACCATTCTATAGTTCTTCAAGATATGCAGCCATATTGCGAACTACCTAGTTTAATGATCGCGCCGCGACACACCTACAGAACCTACCATAGATAGGTATATGCTCGAAGCTCTGTCTCAACTATACGTCTGCGACGAAATTACGCTGGGGACTTACGAGGTTTTAAAGTTCGCAATACAATGGACAAGCTCACATCGTAAATTAGTTTATCTAGCTCTGAGCCATACCTTGTAATCTCGAAAGTGCCGTTCGCGCTACGTCTCTCTAAATAGTTAGCATAATTAAAATGTTTTGTGCTATTAATTGAAGTCGATTCAAAATTTAAATAAAGTAAATACAACGTCTTGAAATGCAGCACAAATAATTTGGTAAATGACTAATAACAGTGTTCAATTTAAAAGATCGTACGAGAAAGTGTTTCAGAATAGGTTAACAAATTAATGCGGGACAGGTCTCATAAACGTGCGTCCCAAATTAAATAGACACAAGATCGCAAAAAAATTGCCTTAAGTGAAGTAGACAGTCACAGCGACGTCTGACGTGTCATGAATACAAATGTACAATTAATTGAAATGAAGTGCTCTGACGATAGTTGCAGGTACACGGTATTACGAAGCTATGGCTCCGGCAGCAGCAGCGGCAGTGGCTACATACAAGCTACCAGCTCGCTACTATTTGACAGTGTGTTGGTCACGGATACATTTTTACACACAACTATGTGCGAGCGCGAGTCGAGCTCGCGCTTGACGTGACAATGATCTACGGTAATCAATTCCTATTGACACAAACGGAATTAATACCTACAACACTTCAGCGACGCTTGAATGCCTGATTGTTTTTACATTGTTGTTTATAGGCTAGCACAAGCCGGCCATTGTGCGCGAGGATCCCCACACACATCGAGGTTACGCTCGCATCCCGCCTGCAGGACACATTCGCCAAGATATTCAAGGGATATTGAAAAATTGCAATCGTTAAACCAATTTATTGTCGAGGTCGAGGCGGCAAGTATGAACTGACATCTACACATTTAGGCCAACGCGATATATACAGAAGTAGCATAATATAAAGTATTCCGTATTCGTTCTAAGAAAGGATACAACAATTAATTTATCAGTGCTAGAATCAATTCATATGTACTATAATTTGATACAAATCTATAACATGGATAGATAACTCGTTAATGCAATATTATTTATCTGTTAAATATACTTAAGTACTTATTAATTGATAAGATATCTCGATAAGTTGTCGTCCCTACATTTTAGAAATAACGTTAAGTGATCTGCGCATAAGAGATAATGTGGTCGGTTCTAAGTAAAACATAATTATGGGAATACCAAATTTCCATTGACCGAGGTTCCGGTAACAAACCAGGCACAGCCTTGTCGCTGTTTATGTGGATGTGGCGGTCACTGACCCCGTCCTAATTTTATTGTAAAATCGTAATGTGATTGGCATTAGTAATAATGATATAATCTTAACACCTATGTTGTATCGTAAAAATTTTACTTTTTAATCTTCACGCAAAACCTCCTGCATACAACCATATACATAGACATCACAATTAACTACATACACAAAGCCGCGTTGTTAATCGTCGAGGAGTTTCGGGTTCGGAGAACACGCCGTCACCGCCGGTAACTAACTACGCCGACACAATGGCTCGCGCTTGAATAGCACGTGCCAATGACGGCTATGGCGCTTCAACTAACCACTAAGGTGTACAGTAAGCTCTAAAGCTCTCTAAGCCAACGTGCTGTTAATTAATTCCATGCAGTTTGCTTAATTAATTCCTAGCAGTTAGTTAGTAGTGCAAGATGACGGACGGACGGACAGTCGCGTACAATGGATGTGATGACTAGAGTGAACACCTCGTTATCTACAATAAACAAATAGCCTCGTTAGCTAGCTAATTGTAAGTTAAGCTAAGGGACCTTGGTAAACCACATCCCTCTTATTACATGATAAGTATATTGTATATTTTAAGAAAGTTATATGTACATGAAAACCTGTGACGTCATGTATTTTTAGTTGTATAGTTCCGTTCAAGGGATCTTAATTTGTTTTTTAATGATTAGTGAGGTATAACCAACTAATACCAGACTGTCTGTGAACATGATTATTGATGGAATCCATCTCATCTTCACCTGTATTAATTGCTTACTTATATTATTTCACGAGTTTGAAACTACAAACAAATAGTTGCTCTAGAGCTCAAAATCCGGCAGCAGCGAAAGCTCGCGTGACACGAGATACCAATTTACAATTTTATTATTATTTGCTTTAGGCAGTATTGTATGTTATACATGTACTACATTTCATTGTTGTGTGGATGGAGAGACAGTGTAGCACAATGTCTGAGGACTGAAACGATAATATAAATTGTTTGTGATTGATTTGTTTAGAGCAGATCTAATTGAACAATACCCATGTTTATTGAATGGCAGACAATTTATATTACATTACCGGTGATGTAAGTCAATTGCCGGTTAAGTGGCTGTACGCTACGCATCTGTTCCTATTCATGACACTTATACAAGACGAATGCAAGTGTGTCTACAGGGACAAACGCATTGTATCGTCATTTACCGATGTGGGTGTTTATTCTTACACCTTTGAGCTTAAGTTTCCATCAATTTCTATTTATTTGCAATAGAGCTACCTCTATTAACTAATCAGTTTCACGATGTGTAATTCATTGGGGGAAGTCTTAATTCAACGTTGTCAGTACGTTGTTGCAGGCATTTTGAACCATGCGTGTACTTGTCTTGCTCATCGGAAGGACAAGGTGAAACTACTCACGAACTTAGAATTTATGATTTCCTAATATGAATTAGGTAATTGTTCGATGACTTCAGACCATAAATATTTATTAATACGAAAAGAACTTGAGTAGTCTCTCCATTATTTTAATATTAAAATCTGCAATGTTGAGAAACACAGGGAAACAAGTTTGCCTACATAACATCGACTGATCCTACTTACTGAAAGTACCCGAGACGAATTAATAAAATTCAATAAAAGTTATATCCTAACGAATTACGAAACAATATCACAACTGTTTTTCCTCAAAGGATAGACAGTGTCTTAGAAAATTGCGATGTCCGATGTGAGCTCACACTCGAAAACTTTTACTTGGGCCAAGTTCGAGGACTTGATGCAGGACTATTGTGTTCTCGGCAAAACAGCGAGTAGCAACGCGATGTGTTATGTTTAGCTCGATCTAACAATGTAAGATGTGTCCTAACTGAAAAGTAAGAAAATGAACCTAATTAGCTCTACGCGACCTGGGAATTGTGACCACCATCGTGCTAGTTACTAGCAATCTCGCCGTGCGACCTAGTTCATAAGCTATTATTTTATTTTAACATTAATACATGAATTGTTTTAATTAAAACAACATTTTATACAGAAAAAAATGTAATTTTAGAAATAAAAAATGTATGTAGATAACTATGTTACTGTGATCTTTGGCATTTTGATAATGACAGTTAGTAATTGTTACTATTATTACACCACGCCTTTTGTTATTCGAAAGGGTACTAAAATAAATTTCGTGATTTACATTATTGTTAGTTACTTACAGTCATGAAGGGAACGCAAATCTTTCGAGATCGAGATCCCATTCCCTGTAGTTAGTTACATTTAATTTGAAAATTAAGAGAAGTAATTAGGTACTAAGACCAATATTGAAATAAAATTGAACCTGTTTATTGTGTTTGGCCATTATCTCATGCAATGGTAGATATGCAATAGAATTTCTTGCCTCCATGTAATCGCCACGCCTTTTATCCCAGGTGCACATTGCGGCATGTAATGCTATTGTACAATGTACACCCATTTTTCACAATTTATGTTATAAGTCCCATGTAAGAGGAGCCTATTGGCATATACTGGGTACATTTCCATGCTACTATTGAGCACTTTTTCGCTTGCCTCCATGTCTAATACGAAGTAAGTTAGGAGCCAAACCTTTGTGTGTTTTTTAATACAATTAATAAAGATTACTTAATAGAACTTATTGCTAAAATCCCCTGTATTTTCATGCAATAACAAGCAACAAGAAGCATCATGAGTAAAAAACCAGATTTATCACCATTGTTTTGGTATCCTATCCTTAAATTAGTACCTATATTTTATTTGAAAGCAAGTGTGTATATAAAAATTTAACTTTTGCTATACATATTTGGTAACAGAATGTCTAAAACTAAGCCAATTATTGGACATCTACAGATTTGGATCTGTAAATAATATGTATTTAATAATAAAGAAAGAAATAAATTATCTTTTGAGCTTCATTTTACTAGCAGTAGTTATAGTTTCATTCTTGCTTGCTTTTATAAGCAATAATTATTGTAATAATGTTATCATTATTACAATAATTAGTTGCTCTGGTAGGAAATCACCCAAAACTGTAACATTTGTTAAAATATCTACCTGCATAACAGACACATTGTAATGTCAAGTGAAATATAACAGGCTATTCGCAAATTGTTACACTTCTATGTAACTAAAACATTTAACATTAAAAACTACATTGAAAAAAAATATTGCTTCTCAAAAAACATTATAAAATAAATAAGTCATTACTTGAAAATAGCTATATATAATCCTATAACATAGAAGATACTGCATCTTTACAATAATGGCAAATATATCAATACAAAATATAAAACCTATTTGTAACTTTATTAAACATGAAATGAAAAAGCCACCAACCTGTGGCTATTGCATGAACTAGCAACACTTGAGGACATTCACTGACCGTTTGACGAACATTACACAATCTGTTTGTAATTATTTGTTAATCTTAACAAAGGAAAATTATCCTTAGCGTTATACATACTCTCAGAGTAATGTTGGGGCTCACCCCAACCCGTCACAAGTGAGTTAAACATATTTACACAAATACTACTCACTGCTACACTCAGTCATCTTTGGCACCATCTTCAATACTATACTAAATATGTAGAGCACTGAGTCGGCCTCCTTTTCCGGAACTGCTATACTGTGTCTACTTTAGGAGTAGGTACAAGCATGTAAGAAGGAGAAGGCTTGCGCTTGAATGTGACATAGGTATACAGCAAGCTAGCCAGCACACTGATGTTCAGCCCTACAAAGTTCAACAAGGAAAACACATAGTCTCCCCCTATTACCATACCCAAATATGTAACTAGAATATTCTTCAGGCACCCAATGATTGTGGTAGTTAGTGCACTGTTGTACTGAGTGCAAAGCATGACACTGTATGACAGAATAAAGCCCATCACACAAGACATCATGAACTGTGCAAGGAATAGTGAGTCAGACCAGTTTGGGTACTCACTTGACTTGTGTAGGTCTCCAGTAGCCCACGCGATAATAGCTGCGGGGACTATCATGAACAAAGCATTGTAATACATCAGTCCATATTTACCAAGATCTTTGGCATCCAACTTCTTCTTCATGTACACTCCATTGGAAGCAGTGAAAGCATCGTTGAGCAGTACCAGTGTGTACCCAGACCACGAGAATGTCACATCGTCGGCGGCCGCCAACAGAGCTCCTCCCACCATAGCATACACACTGGTTTGAACTGAGCAAGAGGCATGTACTCCCAGTACGAACCGCTCAGCCAGCATTGTCATCAGTATACTGAAACGTCGAAGGGCCGTGAACATCGGCAGGCTCAGCTCCTTGGTGCCGCCCAGCCCAGTTGCCATATTTCCCAAGTAGATGACTGGCAGAGGCCAGATTCGCTTGAAGGTACCACCGTTAAGAGGCGGGAATTGCACTACATTGAGAGACCGGCCGAAAAATAACACCGTAATCGTCGCCACCATCTGTCCCAGGCCCAGGACTTGATATGAGGGGAATCCATAGGTCGTCAACACTGTCTTGTTTACCACTGTGATCATAAACGATGCTAATGCATAGAATGTGGCACTCAGGATCTTCTTGAGCATCTGAGCTCGATCCGCCGCTTCCGCTTGCTCCTGCAGGCTAACAGCAGACATCGTGCCACCACGTAACTAATTAAACTAAAGACGATTTAAACTAACATGATCGATTAGCAAACGTTTATAAAACCTTGTGGCCGGTCACGATGTTGTACATACTATATTTAATCGCTCACGCACATTACACTTTCATGGTCAATTCAATGACTATTTTTCCAAAATTTATTAATATTAACTTGATTACACCACATGCAGGATTTAACAGAGCGCCAAGCCGTGCTTAGCAAGCAGCGACCTATGACAATGGATTTGACAGATCAACAACGACTCAATACTCAATCTGACATTTAGCTGTCAAGTGCTGACATTGAAATGAATGCATTGAAACGTACCATTACCGGACATACTAAGGTTTTGCTATGGGTTTGTTCGTGGTTTGTGATAATTAATAGAAATAAATCACCGAAACGTGTATACAATATTTTCAAATTAGTCATCTTACTGATATTATAAATGCGAAAGTTTAATTGTTGTTCTTTCACATCAAAACGGCTGATGTTTACGCTACGGGCCAAAATATAAACTGCTTAATAACAATAAATTACTTTTAAATGAGCATTCCACGTAAAGAATCATGATGTTTTTTCAGTTCTGTGATCCGCCAATTGGAATATATAATGTTAAGTTAATAATTTCTAGATATATACAGTTAAAAGAGCGTCTTTTATTATCAATTAAAAACATTGTGTCTAGAATGGATTTAAGCGGTAAACACAACAATTAATAATAATGGCAGTAACACGTTTTGGTCCATCTGTGCTAGCGCCATCTGGATTTAGCTTTCACCGGCTAACCCCATTTTATCTGTGGTCTACACGTCAACGGTCGACAGATAAGATATATTGTTTATGATATTGTACGCTTTTATGTGTACAGATAAAAAAGATACTAGTCTATGATAAAATTAATTAATTTTATTTTAGACCATTTATCATTATTTTTATAATATTTTTAGTTAAATTAATTTTAGTCCTATTAAAGACAAAAAATAATATATTCAAAAACAAATTACACGTGAAACCGCAAATTCTTTTTTTACGCGCTCTGACATAATGTTCATGTTGTTTGTCGAACAATGAACGAACGGTGCATTGTGAAGAATCCGTGTATCAGACATCAGACAGACCAAACCAACCAAGCGACATTTTGATTATTATTCCATTGTATTGCCATGTCAGTCAATATTGTTTGTGTAATATAAATAATCACGGGTAACGTCGTAGTGATGCGTTGTTAATAATGTTTGAGGAATAAGACGTTCATAACTGATTCGTATACGTAGGCAATAATTCGCGTTTGAGTTTTCAGTTATGTATCACTGTTGGGACGCGTAGCTAGTCTGAAAGTGGTACAGGTAGTGTTAGAAGGGCATCTTTTGTTTTTTTATTGTGATTGCTGGGATTTGTCGGCGGGATGGCTGTTCCCGAACAGTTCTCGCTTCGATGGAATGATTTCCATTCGAATTTGTCACAATCGTTTCATGCCTTGCTGGAAGGCGAAGACTTGGTAGACGTGACCCTGGCCGCTGGTGGCCAGTACGTGCACGCTCACAAACTAATCCTCTCAGTATGCAGTCCCTACTTCAAGGAACTTTTTAAGGTATGTATTATGTATTTTGTTGATTTTACCTTCTTTTTTCATAGAGGATAAGCTGGTGTAATTCTTGGTGAATTTTGTCTTCAATACAGTCTTTGGATACACTAGCATCTGTGCATTCAGTTTCCACCACTAGATATTTAGATAGACACCTGAACAGTTTGTCTGACAAGAGTGCAGTATAAATAAATAGCTATACTGTTGTGCATATGTAATGTGTCATGTGTAGGTGCATAGTTATGGAGATGTACATGTGTCCAGCATGGCTGCTAATTGTATTGATTTTTATCTATAGGTGTCTAGATGTTTGTGTAACACACTCCCCCACACCCTCTGCATAGGGTGCAAGCCAGACAGGAGGGTTGATTTTAGGTATTTAGTATTCCCTGCCCGCATCCCTACCTCATCTGTGATCTGTATGGGGAGGGCCTCCCTTATTATTTGCAATTTGGTACTGGCTGCCAACAGTTGAACATTTCCCTTGTTTGTGAACAGTTCACTCCACTCAGAGTCTTATTTAGTTTCCTGAATCTGTTGGTAAGTTTGTTTTTGTAATAGTTATGTTGTTTCCCATTACTATTTATGTTTTGTGTACAAATAGTCTGTAATAGTGAAAATGTAAAATTATTCCTGTTTCCACACTTATTTAAAGGGTTACTTGTACTTAAATAACATTACCTATATAGTGAAATATTTAGATCTTTTTTATTAAAGGGGAATGAGTTAACTTTGTATAATTAGTGTTGTACTTAAATTAAAAATCAATAAGCAGGAGTCTGGTAGTGACTGGTAGCCATGTTTGAAGCAAGGTTGCTTACCTGCCTTTTACATTTTACAATTTTAATGAACTTGTCAGGATTCAAATATAACTCCATGGTAACGAATGTAATACCAATGAAATAGTTGAATGCTATTTTGGCTCAATGTGTTGGTAATTGTATATTATGTTAAGAAATTCAATGAATCACTAGTATTGTTACAATGACCTTTGTTCCATATCTCTGTCATATTGAAACTATAACAAATAAAAAGTGTCCATAAACACACCCGTTATCATAATAATATGAATGTGAATAATACAAATGTTTATTGAATAGTCTTCACACGGATATGGAATAGGTTTAGGCATGCCAAACTGTTGATTTGGATTCTTACAAGTTATTTAGAATGCTGATGTCAATGTTTAGGTTTCAAAGTCTTTGGCACTCAACTAATAACTTATTTTGTGAAATGAATGAGATGAGAATCGAGATTTAAAAAATCTGTGAGTTGGATTTTCAGTACAGTGTAAGTTTAATCCTGTGGTGCGGGATGCATCAACTTGTATTAGCATACATATTTGTAAAAGACTAAGGGAATGTTTTTCATCTATTCAAACAAGAATTTTCATATGTTTTATATACCTGCATATGGTATTTGTGTAAATAAATTATATTATCATGGTTGCAAAGATATTATTTAATGATCCTAGTATTTTATTTAATAGAATACAATGTACAAAGTTTAATTCCTAGTATATGCTGATACAAGAGTTTTTGGTCAATACATGTTATTATACAGTTAGAAAGTTTGAAATTACTTAGTAAAAGTATCAATATAGTGTTATCTTATGTAAATATGTTGTGTAGTTCTTCTGGCCACATTTATCATGAGTAAACTGAGGTACTGACAAATGAATGCTTGTTAAGTATAAATTGGCAGGCATTTGTCCTAAGTGGCTAGTGCATTATAATATTGCAAGGAGGGCCTTGCAGCTGTTATGAATATGGCTTAGTCATATCATTAATGCAACATATACATAGATACAACTAGGATTGTAAAGGAATTATTTGTTATTTTCTTATTAGCCCAGTTTATAGGTAGGTCTATGAAATGCTTAACTGTTATATAAAACAGTTATTACTTTTGTTTTGACAGATGAACCCATGTGAACATCCAATAGTAATATTGAAAGACGTGGCACATCAAGAACTGCGCCAGCTGCTTCAGTTTATGTACCGTGGTGAGGTACACGTGCGTCGCCAAGAGTTGTCTGGCTTCCTTCATACTGCTGAGCTTCTACAAGTCAAGGGGCTGACCGGGGGCCGGGAGGTAAGTGTCACTCTTCAGACGACTGTATTTCATCTAGGTATTTTTATAATGTAGGCGAGCAGACATATTACCTGATGGTAAGCCATGGACTCTCGCAACATCCGAAGATTTGAGTGTTGCCACCCTGTGGGAATGGGGTATAGGTATCCAGTATCTTTTCTCGTATGATGAAAGCAACGCAATAATTGTATTACGCCGGTTGTCCGTGATGCCATCATATCAGTCCGATGGAGCTGACCCTAATTGCGTAAACCCTAAATAATAGAATTTGAGAACTTTCTAGATTTATTGTTTCTATCTACAACTCGTGTATATAAACTGAAATATTTTGCTGGAGACTGGACTGTGTAATTAGGGATTGCAATCCAGTACAACCTTCAATCCGGCAGGATTCAACCGGAAATTAAGCCGATCTGGCCGGGTCCGGCCGGAGCTTCTCTTTGAGCTAATTTGAACACTCTTTACAAATACGGCATTGCAACAGCCGCGCCGCATGTCCGTAACATTTTTAGACAACTTACAACATTACAGCTCTTCTGTGGTCAACTTGAGCTACACACAGAAGTTTATGCTTGATTTATTATATTATTTATTTTATTTGAAACCTACATAATATTAATTGAAGATTTTCGATATTTTTGAAATATTAAGTTACTTCGTAGACTATAGTATTACTTACTTGTAGTTTCATTTAAGCACTACTGGGTTTTCTTCGGATTTTCGAAAATTTCTCAGTAGTAGCACGGAGTGTGATATTTGCCCAGTATATGGCAATATATATCTCCTATTAGATGGGACTTATAACACAAATGGTAAAAAGTTGGTGTGCATTGTATAGTAATGTGCACCTCAGCCTACCTTCGGGATAAAAAGACGTGACGTTGTATGTACATATGTATGTTTCATTTAACACATATGAGTGATCTCCATACTGTATCATAATCCGTCTCACAGATTACAAACAACGGTGAATCATTTATGGTTTAAATAAAATCAAAAACTAAATCAAATTCAAATCAACATCATATTCTTTTACCTATAATCCAAACCTAAATTGTCAAAATCTACAGCTTATGGATACTATACCTATTACCTATATGTTTATCATAGATCACTTTCTTTTTTGTTGGAAATAAACTCTTTCGCACGGTTTTAAAGAGCGAAAATAGCTTATATGTAAAATACCGGATTGCATCTCTATGTGTAATAGCGGGCGAGCGTTTAGCGAAATTCTCCTTGCTTCTACTTATTCTGAATGATCAAAACACTAAATTCCACAAGGAATAAGCTCGCGACCTAAGAATCCAAAAGAAATACTTGTCATCTGTAGATATTTGCTTTACAGTCTGTGTTGTAACGACACTATGCCGCGTCTAGAATATTTGTGAACATTGATGAACAAACAAAAACAGTACAAAGATCAAGTTTCAGTCAAAATTAATTAGTGTTTGTTTCGTCCGGAGTCGAATGAGAATCATACCGACACTGAATGTTTTTTGCATCTCATTAGTACAGGAAATCAGGGGTAAAGACCAGTGAAGCGTTTCATAAGGGGTGCAATTTGTTTTGTAATAAAACATCTCTATGTAACTTAATCCGGCTTTTCGGGGTGGCGTCTACCCCCATACCTGTGAGAGGAGGCACCCTACCTGTCGGTGGTGTGGGTGCCGGTGGCCCAGCGGCCATATTGAAACGAGGGTGTCATTATTCATATTTAGAGTTATGTTGTGAACTACGTCTGCGAACAGCACAATGAACGTTTATGAAGCGTCGTGTTTTACACAGCGTTTCACTTGACGCTGGATAGATTCGACAGGAAAATACCGTGTCCATTTTAGGGTAAATAATAACTTGAGATTGAATAGTAACCCGTGACAATGTGTCATCCGTTAGTCGACTCTTATGATGACACCCGCTGGAAGAGAATTCTACTTTCTCACAGGCGGATAATTTGGCATACATCCATAAAATAATGTGCCAGTTAAGCCAACATAATACTAATATTATGTAATTATTTCCACAGCGAAGCGAGTCTCCGACTGGTATGGCAGAGGAGCCCCCGAAGCCTACGCCACCACAACAGGAGATAGCCGACCAGCCCGCCGATTGGACCCCTGCGGTGGAAGACACCACTTCCTCGGAGCCTCCGCCAGAACCCACCGACACAGTCACCATCAAGGAGGAGGCTGCCAGGAGCCCGCTGAAGAGGTAGCAGAAATGGACCATCCTTGATAAGTGTTGCTTTTGTAGAGTCCTTACAATCTGCAATGTATACGTAATGTGGCTGCTGTTGTATTACTTTTCAGATTACTGAAGAACACCCCGACCAAGAACAGCCACAGCACGAAGAAGAAGCCGCGCACCATCAAGGACTCGCCCACTCACCCCGAGAACACCGACTACCCATACGACGGGTATGTACCTTCAACTTGTGGCAAATCGTAATCACCTACTGACATTCAAATTATCATTATTTATTACACACAATTACATTAGCTTGCTGCTGTAAGATTGGCGGCTGCCAGGCTTCGCATACTGATCCACTTCATTACAGTGCTTCGACCAGCTGTCACAGAATCACATTGCGTTAAAATTAACACGCCATCAACATACAGTGGGTTCTAGTAATAACGTGCTTTTTCAAATTACGAGATGTAAATTTTGGTAGCTTTGTTCGAAAGGCCATAAAAACTCAATTAAATATTCGCTTTCTAATTGTCATATAGTATTATATGCTCATATTTTCAGTATGTTTGGTGTTAGAAAGCATTACCTACACAGCGTAATATACAACGTCAGTGGCGGAAGTCTTTGTTTAAACGGGAACTGTAACATATTAAGCCTCTTTTCTTAGAGAAATTATATAGCAAGGCTTCAGAAATGTAAAGGGTAGTAAAATTATTGTAATGCGAAGCACTGGTCACTTGTAATGTAGCTTGCAACAAGGCATAGTCAGCGCTTTAGAACTTACGTTACGTTGCGCGTTGCTTGCAGCGAACCGCTGATTGACTTCGACAACGACCTGTTTCACAGCGTGCTTGTGCTGCCCGAGTCTGCCAAGGAGTCTGGTAAGTCTTACATGCTTATACGCTCTGTTGTTCAAAACGATGCTTTCAGTATTGACCATCTGATATTTAAGGAAATTGGGATGAACATGTGATATAAACCAAAATTTGTAAATATAATAGAAACACGTAATAGGGAAAAGGACATAATTTGCAAGTATGCGGAGATCAATTTGAATGATATGAAAAGTTATGTAGTTTTTAGATGTTTAAAAAAATCCCAACAATAAAGATAGTGTGTGTGGTATGTTTACAATAAAAATATTACTACACTACAGGTATTCATAATATTTGATTTTACCTTTTGTTACCATGTAGATGCCTTATTATGACCAAGCTTACTATTGTGTATGTTATTTTAGTAACAATTGATAATACTTTACTCAGTTGAAAATGATTTGAAAGGGTCATGCATTTCATAACACAAACAGTTTGCTGACTATTGAATTTGTTATGTCAATCGTCATTTGGAAATTCATTTGGTTATTTATGTTAAATGGAGTGCCAGAGGAATTTAACGAAATAAATATTTACTTTCGACGTCATAAGAAATGTTTAAAATATTGTCAATTGTTTAATTAGAAGTGTTGACCGAATCGACCGAACTATTGTAACGACATACTTGTTGCTATACAAGAAAGATGGTCTGATGGTACCTTCCCACTGGCTCGCCCACAGCAGGTTGGAACTGCAAGACGGGGGGCGTAAAGTGTCCGTCGTGCCACCGGTACTTCGCGAACCGGTACAACCTGAAGGTGCACATTCGAGACAAGCACGACACTCGCGAGGGCACGCTGCAGTGCGACATCTGCCAGAAGCGGATGCGCAACCCATCGTGCCTGCGCGTGCACATGTACCACCACCGCAAGCAGGCAGCCTACCTCGCGCAGCTCAGCACGCAGGGAGAACCCATGAAGCAAGTGTCACTTCACACACACAAACACACGCCCGCGCCCACAAAACAATCTAAATGTTGCTATGACGTCATCCTTTATGTCATTGCATTAAGGAAAATATCAGTCACATTCCTTCTTCATTATTTGCAGTTGCCTACACACACAAATACTGTATTTACTCTAATTGTATTCAATTCGATTATTAACATGACTAACTGTTTTAAGGAAAGAAACAATTAATTGACATAATCCGATAATCCGAATACTAATTCAATGGACATTGTAGGTCAATCTTATTTCCTTCCTCTAAAGATACCTTCAAGGCTGCTTTCCCATACACATTTAGTTAGTGACCTGTACATAACGGTACATAGAGAACTTGCAGTCAATTTAAATATCAGTGTAGGTACCTATGAGCCAATTACAAATCCTTCTTGCAAATATTGAGTTAATGTACGCGGGAGAGTATTATATTGTTTATTTAAACCATTACAGGATGCAGAACATGGTCGGTGGAGGCAAGTGGCGCTCCGACTCATCCATGAGCAGCGGAGACTTCAAGGATGTCGATAAGTAAGTACTTTTATTAATTATAGGCATGTTGTAAAGGGTAAGTACACTAAGAGAACTAAAATAAATTTAATGTTCCGGAATAATGTCAATCCAAAATTAAGTTACCTTTCGACGCCATTTTAAATAAGCCCTCCGAGTTGGGAGGTTTCCTCAGCTGAGGTTTCGTCTTTTAATATAAATAATAAAACATTTAAACTGTATTTTAAAAGGACATTACACGCTGACATTATGTCCTGTCGTAAATGCGTTTATAAACATACAATGAATAAACATACTTGACAATATAGTTTTATGTGTAATAGACACTAATTCCTAGAAAATTATAGACCTTTTTCTCCTTTCGCCCTTATGTATGTATGCTTTTCTGCATTTCTTTCGCCCTTATGTATGCATTTCTGACGAAAAAGGGCTACTAGCCCTTTTTTGTCAGAAATGCCACTACCACCGTAATTGGTGTACGAACTAAGTAACAAACGGCCTAAAAATCTTTTGCCACAATGAGAGTAATACAGTTTACCTGGTGTGTGGAATTTAACAATGTTTGCTAGAAAATTAAAGCATTTCCAAACGACACGGTTCACTCAATTTCAAATACTTTATTAATTTTGCATAAAGATATTATTGTTTTTAGTCAGTAAACATATGGAACTTAGGGAAAGTCTTGTTCCAGTAGAGACAGGCTGTAGACGCTTAGCCTTAGCCAGGATTCTTATAGATTCCGTAGATCATTTAACGATTAAATTATATAACTACTTTCGGAAACTGGTACATAATATATAGTTTTATTATGCTGGTACATAACATGTTGCCTCATGTCAGTTATTTAGTATTAAGTAGAAGCGTTGTGCACTTGCTTGCGCGTGAAGATGCTCATATTTGCGATGTGTTTGTTCTCCTCTATTGGCCACCATGCGAATATATTGCTAACTTATGCCGCTACACACAGTTTCATTCGTTTCGTTTCGTCTAAAATATTGTATTTGTTAAGCAAAGTCTATGGTAAAATCGCAAATTGGTTTTGACATAGGTATTACTATAACTGAATCGCTTGGGGTATGCAATAATGTGCTCCAAGTTACACTGAATTCCATTTCACAAACATGACACACACTAACATGCTGAGCGATTATTGAAGCTATTATTTAACACCACTTTTACAATGTGATAAGTACCATTGGCGATTGATGCACAGGTTTAATGTAAGTGTAAAAACCTGTACAGATTCATCTAGCGAATTGTGTAATTTCAATATTACATAACAACACTGATTATCATAAAAAAATATGTATAACTTACCCATACTATATAATTATGAACAGCTTAATGTACATAGGTATCTACCTAGGTCTCAATATGTATAATTTTACTTGAGGCCACGGACTTGTAAAGTTTAGAAGTCGGTGCCCGGTAAGCAGTAAGCAATAAAAACTATGAAATACATAGTTTAAGTTTTACTTTATACTTATTGAAGTCCGTTTTTTTAAACGTAGTTTTATCAACTTTACCTAAGGTTGATTGCGAGAATGCGAAATGCCATATGGCATTAAGTTCGTCTTACGAGCCATTATTTATTATTTCGTGTGCATTAAAGCTTAAATAAATAAACTAAAGCGCCATGTGCTATGTAATTTAACCGCCTTATACAATATATACAATGCCTTAAGCCCGATGGTACATATTTATTTAATACATAATTTAAATAAGCTATGCCCGTTGACGAATGTTCCATCAATATTATGCATTCTTCAGAATTCTACTTATTGCTTGGCAAAAGAATATTCAATGGCGAATTGTGCAGCATGCATTATATAAATAGACATGTGTTTTAGAAGTTATGTACCTTAACATTTGATAGTTAATATAATAATTGGTCTTTGATATACTGTTTTCATAAAAAGAACCGTGTGGTCATGTGCATAACTTTCATAGATTAAAATATTCATACGAAATTACATTCAGAATGATTTCTTTGATGGATGATTTCTTGTTCAACCAGTGTCAGTGCAGGCACATACAATTTGTTCGCGTGCTTCATTAGTTGCTTCATCGTGCTATGTTCTGGCTATTATACCTATACAATGAAAGTCATCGAAATATATTCCAAAGCTTGCATAACGATTCCCGTCATGCAAGCTTTGTAAGCAATACATCATTACCTTTAATACTCTAACCATTAAACTAATGACACGTATTGCGTTTCGTGTAATGTCTGTCGTTCACTGCTGTTAGCTATGTATTTAGACTTATCTAATTATCAGCAAGGTCAATGTAGGTTTAAACAACTAGGTTACTTCTAGACACGTAACATTTTTAGTTTTTATAAAATCATATCTGAGCTAAGTATAAACACGCTGATTGAATTTGTACCCGCTATATCAAATACGCGTACAGAGGATGGAATTTTATGACGATTATGGCGCCCCACACAGCTCTCTAAAATGGGTTTGAAAGCAGAGTGGAAATAGCCTTAAAACTTACCTTAATGATTGCTGATTTAACGACCCGGCTTCAACCCGACCCGTTTCCTTTTTTGATATAGCAATTGACGCCCATAGACACTCGCTGTACCAGAGGAGTTATAAATAGGTTGCCACGGAAAGTGGGATTGGGGCTCCCCATCTATCTCTCACTTACTGCGAAACACAACGCAAGTGTTGTTTCACGCCGTGTCGTTTTCTGAGAGATCGTGATATCACTCCGGTCAAACCACACTTTCCATCATATTATTTCTGACACAATACAGATTACAGTTTGGCCTTCTATAGATCACCCTCTTCCATTATATCGTTTTACAGCCAAATTCAGTCCTCGATCTGTCGAAAGATATCAAAGGACAGAAGTTCACCATAGGGCGACGTCTGATAGGGGAGAATGGAAACATTGTGTCAACCACATTGTGTGTTACTGCTTTTATAACAAGTTACTGTAGAAAGTACAGTAAAGTAAGATAAATAAATATTGTCGCATGATTTATGTTTCCTCTCATATGTCCATTCATTGCTCTTGATAGTCAGAGTCAAGTCAATGTGGTTGAGATCGGTCGGCAATGTCAGGAGTGATTGATTCATGTCCATTCCAAAAGATAATATTATTTTTAAAACATAATTACCTATTCTTTCATCATAATAATATTATTAGTTTGTTTTTGACTTCTATAAGTAATGTGTGATATTATTTAGCACTTCTACTTTTCTTGCTTAAGTATCTACGACGTGTCTATGTCCGATTGTTTGTGTATGAAGTGGAATCTTGCAACTAAAGAACCACAATGGACAATATAATATGAACACTGCTGCACTAGCGGTAAGTCCCCTCTTTAAGGAGTGGCTTGAGAGGCGTCACGGCGTCCTCACCTACCGCCTGACGCAGGTCCTTACCGGACACGAAAGTTTCGGTAGGTACATGTTTCGGATTCGGCGGGAGGAAACGCCTGATTGTCGTCATTGCGAGGACCACCCGGTGGAGCATACGGTGGCGGTGTGTGCCCTGCATGTGTGTCCTTAGGGACGTGATCGGTGAAGGTGATCTCTCGCGTCCGGCTCTAGTTCAGGCCATGGTGCGGATCGAGGGGAATGGGATGCCTTCTTCTCCTTCTGCGAAGCAGTCATGTTAGCTAAGGAGGCGGCGGAGCACGTGAGGGAACGATCCTCCTCACGCACCAGCCGCCGCAGAAGACACTCCGGGTGTCGGGGATCGCGTGACGATCTATGGCCACCGTTAGTGCAGGTCTGCGGACGACGAGCAAGGGTAGCACGCGGCCCGACCAGAACCAGACCCCTGCGTATGGTTCATTGAGGTTTTTGAGGTTTGAGGCCTCAAAGAGCTAAACCACCACAGATGGGGTCCAGTAGGGCTGATGCCCGATACGGAGCTGCAGATAACGTAACAGTTTACTGGGGCTCCGGCTAAAAGCAGGAGAAGGAACGGGGTGGTTTTTAGTCAGTAAGAGTCTGACACTCCGAACTCTGAAGACATTGGATGATTTCCCCCCTCAAAAAAAGCGTGTACTTTATATAGCTGTGGGGTTTTGTTTTGTTCAAAAACTATGTATGACATGTTTTTTAATAATAATAGGTATATTGTGCAATCTCTAAGCTGATTGTCCACCGTCACCTAAAGTAAGTTAGTTTAGTTTAGCTTGCATAGTTGAGGCAATTTTTCATACATGTGGCCGGCAGATTAGCTGTTAGTTTGCGGTGGAAGCACGCCGCAAATGGTTGATCTTTTTAGCGTATTTCAATCAAAGAAGATTTATTTTTATAACCCTAGCTATCGACAGACAGCTACTTATAATGTAACGCTGCTTCGCACGCGTGACGTAGAAAAGAAGAACTAATGTAATTTCCAGAAGAGATGCGCTCGGCGCGGGCTTTGCAGTGTGTAGGAATGTGATCGAGCGGTGCGCGCTGGCTTGAAACTATAATGTTTTCTAGACTTCTCGTATAATGTAAAACCAACTGTTATCTATCTGCATTTAATACTGAATCTAATTAACGTATTTATTTCGATAAAGATTAATAGTCAACACAAGAAAATAGTTTCATACGTAGCTATTTGATCAACATCGCAATGTATCCCATATATAAAGACATTACATTAGAAATCTCAAAAAACAACAGTGTTTCTCTATATAATGGACGTTGTATACATACCTTCAGATTCTCTGGAATCATTCTATCTAAGAAAGATCTGTTGCTTAGTTTTAAATATCTTACCATAAACTAGGTCAGATAACGGAACACGTTTTGTATTGTAATTGTTGATATGTAAACAATGGATTTAAAAATACGAATAACGACCATATCAGCGCTGGAATTATACTTAGCTGCCTTATATAGAACGAAATCTAGACACACCGCAGTGTGTCCGCCAAGTTCGAGCAAAAAAACCGACACACCGGCCGTGGGTTATATTACACGAACCATTTCGGGCCAAGTTCGACCCACCTATAACTCAAAATCTATTTTATCTACGCATATGAAATTTCTAGTATCTATCGAGATCTACTTACTTATCTAAAATACAAAATTTCATTAATGTACCTATTGTAGATCTTGAGATATTGACGTCAGAAAATCGCTATTTTTACTATACACTCACTGACTGACTCACTCACTCACTCATCAAAAACCTAGACCACTTCCAATAGTCGTATTGACTTGAAATTTGGCATGGAGGTAGGTCTTTAGGTCAAGGTAAAGGAAAAAATCTGAAAATGGCCATGTGTGAGTCGGTTTTAAAAATAATGAAGGTGTAAATTCATACCCCTAAGGAACTAAAACAAAAAAATTATATATATCTTCCAATGGTCGTACCGACCTAAAATTCGTTACGAAGGTTTGTATTTAGTCAAAGTAAAGTAAAATAAGAAAAAAAGAAAATAAACCTTACAAAAATAAATGAAATCCCACCCAAAACATAAATGTGAAAGGATGCCAAGTTCGATAATATTGGAATGCTTCTCCTATAAAAGAAGTGAGATCTAAATAAGTACCAAGTTCCATACACAGACCTCAGTTAAAAATGATATAACTTGGCAAGTTTTAATAGAAAATTATATACTTGACTCATTGCGTTTAGTAGGTAGGTATAACAAAGTGTGTGAAAACTTGCCAACTTGTTATATCATTTTTAACTGAGGTCTGTGTATGGAACTTGGTACTTATTTAGATCTCACTTCTTTTATAGGAGAAGCATTCCAATATTATCGAACTTGGCATCCTTTCACATTTATGTTTTGGGTGGGATAAACTATACTTATCTCCTTAGCATAGATATGACTGATGTATAAAGCTAAAGAGTTTGTCTGTTTGAACGTGGTAACTAAAAACATGACTAAAAGCCTTTAGAGCTTGCGGTTTCTATATAAATCAAAGAACAAAATATTACATTTAGGTTAGGTACCAGTTTAGGTTAATTGCAGTTATAATGGTAGAAATAATGAAATTAAGTGCTTTATATTATTACAATGCTATCCTGGGGTGTTTAGCTATGAAAGGAAGGAATGTCATCACCAAAATCAGCTTTAGTAATCCTACTTTTAATTCATAGTCATAACGAAACAACAATGTAAACACAACAGACAATGAATGTCAAATAATGACTTTTTGACATAACTGACGCACACACGCCATGGTGATGTTTCATTAGTAATGAAACGACAATGAATCATTACATCTAATCACTAACGTTCAAACACGAAATAATAATTAGAATATGCATTAATTATAATATATATTATATAAAAAAAAATAAATTAACTAACAGTATGTATTTATACCAAATTCATATATATAAATCTATAATATATAAATCTTTTCTTATTGAATGACTCGTTTTGTTCCTCATGCAAGCGTACAAAGAAACGCAGATGGTCGCGATAAAAACAGGAAATAGGCCTTGGGTTTTTTTAATTCTTTTTATTCCCTAATTTTTATCCGCAACTTTATCAGAATAATAGTTAAGTAACCAAGGGTCCTATTTTCATTGCATAAATTTTGATTAATTTACATTTCTTGTACATTGATGAAATTGAGGTGGGGCAGGATCTGGCATTGTCACGTTATACTAGCACAACAATTGCCAGACTAGAACACACCAAACAGTATAATACATTTATTTTCATATTCTATGTTAAAATGACAACTGTTATTTTTGAATAACAGTTGTCATTTAACGATTATTTTAGAACATTTATGATCGATCACTCGAAGCATTTTCAAGTATCTGAAGATAATTGAACTTTTGAGGTCTAGCAGAGATGGCATTGTAGCTGCCCACACGTGGCCACACGGCCACAAAGTTGACTTTCTCATTTGTTTGACGTTGCGCAGTGTAAAAGCAAGGGATCGGTTAATAACCCAGAATGTTTCCTACTTGTTGACAGTTTCTCACCTGGATCTACGCCGGAATCGAACAAGGCGTTCCTCGCGCAACTTGGGCAAAACGAGGTGATGAGGCAAGCGTAAGTATTCACTCCGCTCTATATTATATGCTACTAGAGTTCCCACACTGATTTTTCTGAGGAGAAATTACTCACGTATATAATATGATACCTATTGCTTAGAGTAAAATTATACCTTGTAAGACTATCTCACTGTGCCTGTTATGTCACATGACATGAATTTTTTGTGTCATTTTGTACCGCGGCAGGTACGACTTCATGCATTTATCTGTGTGTTGCTACAAGAGGTCTTCAGAAGCATTGTGTGCACAACATTTATTTTTCCAGATAAATACAGACAATGTTAACGTTATTACTCGTTGCTGTATTGAATTTGATCACAAGTTTAAAACCGCCGTAGGTTTGGTGCTGTATGCAAAGGGATCACAGATATTTTGGTTATTATTTTATTTCTTGTGATAGTATTTACTTTGTTACTTGTAGACACTACTACCAGGCACAATATCAGGCAAGTTTGATAAATAATACACAGACTCGAGCCTTTTTTTTATTATAATCGGCACCCGGCGCAAAGTATTTGCTGTATCTAGAAACAGCTGTTACATTTTTCAGTCAATATTTTTTTTTTATTTTACTTTTTGTATAATTTTAGTTTTTGTTTGAACTAGATATAAATTACTAACTATAATTACGATACTAAAAGAAGATCAAGGGCAAGGTTACGGTAGGTGCACGATAATTCGAGGTATAACAGAATTGAAATGAAAGTTCATTTTACATTTTGTACTGTACTCGCATGTAATAATTTACAACGTTACAATGTAACAATTACAGTTTCTCTGCGTCGACACCGGAGGCGAAGTGTGCCCCCGAGACGAACAACGCGTCCAGTACTCCCGAGTCGGGCAAGCTTTCCGAGTCCGTGGTCCCCAAGACGGAAGCCGATTCTGAGACCGTATGATGTCAAATAAACAGGCGTCCTCTCATCTACGACTACGTGGCTCCCGACCGGCTGTACTCTATCTTCACCGAACAATCGTACTGGACCAAAAACCTCATCTTCAAAGTGGGGCGCAAGAAGAGGAGGCGCAACACCGCCCCCGCCAACAGGACCCCAAGTAGGCCCCTCCGGCGCTCCGAGCGTCTCCGGCGCAGACAACTCTCTGAGATTTAATTTGTGATTCATGATTGGATACTCTGCTTTTTACTTATTTTTTAGTATTACACACGTACCTCAAGATTTAATGTAGAGTTCCCCTTGATGTTCTTTTGAAAACATTATTATTTGCAAATGTTTGACAAACTTTTGGATGATGTTTGGTAACAAGTAACAAAACTTAGCTTCTCTTTATATCAAATGGACATCAAGGAACCTTCGAAATTCTCAGACTCTTGTCTTAATTAATTATACACGTTTTTTATATGATGAAACATTCCAATACACAAATTCCAAAGACTGAAACAATATACATTGCATTATTTTATGTAGTATTTGAAAAGCGCAGGATGATTTAATATTATTTTAGTAGTGCGCACGCGCGGACAGTTGCAATTTGTCTGTAATCTCATTTATTCGGCAATATGTTAGATTTAAGACTGGAATTGATGCCATTCTTCTTATATTCTCTATAATCTATTATACTCTTAACTTTATAAGTATTACGTAAGGACTTTAGACGATTTTTACTCTGTACTTCTACAATTTTGGAAATTGGATCTACACGTAGCTTAGGTTAGTGTGTATTTATCGCGGTAACTGAACCACGTCCTGCGCTTTTATAAAAACGAGATTATTAACGTGGCTTGTATTCTATAGTCCAGTCTTTTATTGCGAGGATATGGCAAGCTGTGTTATATTCTGTGGTAAAAGAATGGATCAAAGATGATTTTCATAATAAAAAATAGACCAAGTACAAGTTATTTTAGGCAGCTAGACCGACACAGATTTGAATTTATTTATAGAACAAAGTATCGTTGCCATTCCGCGTCGAAGTGTACAAAAGGAAACATTTTCGTTATTGACAACATGATCACCGCCTCGGATGATGTGGTGACCGTATAAAGCATAACCTTACAGTACAAAATACGTTATCGTATATTAATCATCTATGTATGCTTTACTTAGATTTTAAGTTATTTTAAGTTTTTAATTAAGTCCCCGTAACGTGAACAATTTATACGTACAACATAGGTTTAACGATGTATACATTTTTTTATATTATACAAGGGTTGTTTAGGTGTATTAAGAATATAAAATTATACCTCAATATTTGACGCGACTGTTTATGTAAGATATGTTATCCACTTCGGTTCGCCGTGGGAAACAGAACGTTTGCTCTCGTTCACCAAAACTTATCTCATACTTGTTTATTATTAGTTTATATTTTGCACATTCCTGATAAAGATGTACACAGTAACGAAAGACGTAGAATCAGCCCCGGTTGACGAATGTATGCTTCAGGAACGGGAGCGTGTAACGGCTGGTCCGAGTGTTAGCTCGGTGACAGATTACATTCCAATATAATATGATAAGGTATTAAATTTTCGTCAAATTGTGACCGGAAGATATCGCACGGGTCCGACAATGTGTCTGCAATAATGTGGTTACTCGTGTTAACGTTTGTCTGGTCAGGCTTTAAAGCGCGAATAGCTTTAACGTTTTAAGAATCGTCCCATCGTAATGAAGTCGAAATGTATTGTAGTCATTAGCTCTCTTATTGTAACGAGGTGCGCCTTGGATCGCGCCACCCGGCGGAATGTGTCGGCCGCATTTTTGTATATTTTTGTACGACTACGCCTCGGTCCGCATCACTTCGAAAGACAATGTTAAAAACAAGTACGTCCAATAATCGGTGTATTTTATAAAGGTTTGGGTTTCTAACCATTTAATATAAGGGGTAATGTGACTAACACTTATGATATTGAAAAAAAATCTCTTTACATTCCAATAGGTTTAAGCGTGCATAATCTTAAAAAAAATAGAACTTTTCTAACGTTATAATATTATTATATTTATGAAATAAGTACGTAGCGTTTTAAGTTTATAAAAGAGATTATTAAGAGGTACGAGTTAAGAACATTCCATAGTAATGATAGCTCTTGTAGATTTTTAGCATTTATATTGATTTATCAAGTGTTTTTTACCAAATTATTTTTATACCAATGCTATTTACATTATAGTATATGTCGAGTGTATAGGGGTGACCGCAAGGCCTCTGTCGGTTACGACATGCTCACAATATTTTGATTTATTTGAAGCGAATTGTTTTAAGGGCAGTAGCGACGTAAGTTTTACAAGAAGTAGCTTCTGTTATTCCGAACAATACACATTGTATGTGGCGGCTATAGACAATATTGATTGAGCCGACACACTAACGACTAAGGCAGTTCAGCCGGCAGCTAGAGTGGCCGGCCCTGGTACACAACATACCTTTGAACGCAATATTCGCTACTGTCCTTAAAACACAGCCTGTAGAGCCCGCTCATATTTTTTTAGTACTCGATGAAAGCGCTCAGAATATATTTTTACTCTTTATTCTATGTAATACTCAGTTTAATTTGTTGCCAAATATAATACTGTCATCAGTATGATATCAAGTCAGATGCGAGGTAGCCTCGACTGTTGTCTTTGTATTACTCATGCAGCGTTGCAGTACTGTACGCAATGCTCCGGTAGTCGTGTAACGGCTACAACCTGTCGGAGCCCCGTGCTCCGGCGGGCAGAAGGCAGCCTCGGATGTAATGGAATCATATATAACATTCCACAGTAATAGATTAAGAAGCGATTATCGCACATACATATATCGACTAATTAATACTTATATTGACGTGTCAGTAGTGTTTCTGTAATCTTTAACGTATCTACTCTGTATTCTAAGGTTTTCTACTGTGTGCTCAAATAATCATGATGAAGTACAGATGTATGTGTATCCATGACAGAATTAGCTTTAAGATTACTTTAGTCAATTTTGAATTTCAAATTTAATTGATATTGTATTGGCAAGGAAACGGTTTTATTGACGTGGGTCGATCGCCCTTGTAGCACGAGTAGCTACCGATACATAATAATTATATTTATTTAATGTTCTGCATGTGCACATAAACAATATGTAAACGTGTCAAAGAAGTGGTCCAAAATGGTAATGTGAGCATCGAGTATTTTTGTATGTACAAACCATTTTTATTATCGGCTCGGGACAACTTAGGAGTCACTAATTACAAAATAGATCGTTTCCCCGTGAACACAATACTGCAAGGATTGTGCATCACAATATAGTACGTAGTAAGTTAGAATGACCTGTGCTGACCGTCAGGCCCAGCGAATGTAATGGCGAATTGAGGAAACAAGTTGAGGGAAATAAGTTTGAAATTCAAAATAACTAAAAGCGGAAAGTTGTTCGTTCACAACGATGACTCAGCCATATGACATGTTTTAGGCAACTAATAAATCGTATTAATATCAAACTGTCCGTCTTGACATTTATAAGAATATTATATGAATAAGTATTTTACAACGCAAAATAACCAATAGAAGAATATCAGTAGGTATAGGTGTAATATTCAAGTGTTTAAATGAACCTGTCGCTGTGTAAGACAGATATTTTGACATTCCCATTAGTAGTTTTTATATATTATATTCTTCTCGATATACTTAGTAGACTTTTTATTTTATACATTATTTATATATATATCGTATGTGTATATTTTGCATTTAAATATGACAATAAATTGTCCGATAAATATTGGCCAGTATTCTTTGAGACTAGGATGTAGTAATGACGTGCTTGGGACAAGCAGGCCTGCGTTATGGCAGCAGTTTTACTGTGAAGGCAACACGCGGTTTGATGTTGACGAAAGTGTGACTTTATGTCGATGTACAGTTGTATTGTAGGTACGCAACAACGAAGCAGTGATAATTATATATTCGTCCGGAAGAGATACAATCTCGATTTGAAGGCTGCTACTGAAACGTTTGACTGCACGAATTGTGATGGATCCATGTCTCAGTACATATTGTACCTAATCGAATATAAAACGACAAAGACTAAATTCTAACAATGCTTTTCTTTTATTTTGAGATTGGCTTTGAAATCGTGTTACAGCAACGTATGTTATTCAGAACGTTTCGAAAGATATTGATCACATTTGCTCAATATATTTTACAACTTTATAAGTCTTATCGAATTTATAACACTTGTATCGAATTTACGATTTAAATATTTTATCCATTTACATGGTAGCGTGCTGACTATGTCGAAATATATGCTATAATGCATTTACTACGAATCTCGTATATTTATGTAAACATTTGTGACGCCATTTGGAACAAATAGTATGTGAAGAAAAATCATTTATCCTGTGTTACCATGCTAACTATTTGGAGATTGACTTTGTAGTGTTCGAAAGTAATATGTGAAAATTAAAAAAAAACAATCTAAATTACTTTGATTCACAATAGCAATGCTACCTCTTAAATATATTTTGTACAACGAAGATGATTTTGATTTATATAAATTGTCTTAAGCTCTCTAAGTTGTGATGATATTTATTTTTAAGTTTAATTTCAGCTGATGTTTATTGTTTCACGTGTGTTAATGTCGATATTGTTATGTTTCTGCTACCGGTTGCTTTTATATTATGTTGATTGAGTGTGATTCAATAATAAGCATTATAAGCTCGGAGGAGACGTGACAAGTTGTTGGCAGAAAGTAAATATCGGCATTGATATCTGTACTCGATTTAGTAACAAGAAGTGTTGGTTGCCCAAAAACACGTATTTTTTATTTATATTATTTAATGGAAGTGTGTTAGTTGCCCAAAAACTTGAATTGCTTTATTGAGTAACGATAAGATGGTGACCACCACTTGGTTAGCCATAAACTATTATATTTAGGGTTCTGTACCCAAAGAGTAATAAAATACGAAATATTTAGGTACAAATCTCGCGACATACTTTTACATCATTAGAATTGGGTAGTGCCATGCAAACTTAACATTATGTATACAAAATTTCAGCTCAATTCGTTCAAAATTTAGTTGCAAGATTCCACTTCACACGCATGTACATACAGTTCAGATACATTTAAATAAAAGCTTTAAAAACAGGAGCCTGGTCGTAAAACCTGGTCTTACACCATCAAGCCATATCTCATGCACGGTAGTAGTTGGACTGGACAGATATTTTTTTCCAGTCTAACAACAAATATTTGAAACAATACATATTTTACTGATGTTCCCATACAACGAGCATGATTAATTTGCCACTTTTTCTAGAATTCTGGTTAATGTTAGAGGACCCTTCGTACGCAAATCCGACTCGTATTTGGCCGGTTTTCTCACATCACAAATCTTGTAATAAAATTATTTGATAGATAATCATGTATTACAATGTCTCGACTTTGTGTTTCTTCGCTAAAGCAAAGAAGTTTTTGGGTCTCTAGATGGTTTTATATGAGCAGTACATTTTATATGTATATATGGGTCGACATGACATTTGTGCTCTGTTTATACTCAAATACCTTTTTTTATATTTTTATATTTAGCTTTACTAAGATAATAAATTATAATTTTCTATGAATGTTGTTTAATTTCGTATTTACACATAGAAAAGTTTATACAGAATAGCGCAGTGGCGCTTTGGTTGTCACATTATTCAGTAATAATGAGAGTGAACATGATCAAAATAGTCCTGTTTATCCGTATTTTTCAATATTGGTCAGGAGCAGGGGCCATAGTATTCCATAGTTACCATATTTACCAGTCCATTAGCCACCCACACCCATAACATTTTTCTTTCATATTCCACAATAGTCCTGCATCAACCGGGGATTGTCCTTTGGTGTACTTCCATAGTTCATACAGAGATAATCGCCGGCTGATGTCCCATTACATTTAAAGTAAAATTGTTCAACGGGCCTCTGCGAGTTGGCTTCGGCCCCTCGTACGCCTTCCAAAGGTCCGGGACCCTGTGGTCCCGTGATGTGTAACGAACATACAATAATAATATCATTGTGTATGTTATACATTATTTACTGTGTTAATTAAAAACCTTTTAGAAATCCTTAACCCAAATTATTAAACCAGAAAAGTCACGATTGTATTTCAGTGATATGATAAGACAGGTAAGAATGAATTGAATTACAGCAATATCAACCATTGTGTCCTACGCATTGCACGATGCGACTGGCGACTTAGCTCTAATAAATCATAACAGCCCCTTTTCAATTTACTGTGATACCTACCGAAGCGCCGCTCGCTATAATATACAATTTGAAATATTATATGAAGTGCATCATTAACAGAAATATTTATTTCACTCCCTAACTCAATAGGATAGCGAACCATGTTCAATACTAAATGCGAATAAGCCCTTGTACTATGACGAAGGTCTCCGTGTAAGTATCTCCGTTTCGTCCATGATATAGTCATAATGGCTGAGTCGCTGGCAGACCTGAAGACCAGACCAAAGCATATTACAGCAAATATTTTTTTATGTGTAAAAACACTTAAAAATATTTGACTTTTTTTAAAGTTGGCTAAAACTTAAAACCGGAGACATTTCGGTAAGTGTACAGGGGAGTTGCATAATGCGCTTCGCTTCAAGCTTCCTTGTGCGAATTGCTAGGGGGTGGAATTCTTTGCCGGAGTCTGTGTTTCCTGATGGGTATAACCTGGGTATCTTCAAAGGCCGAGTAAATAGGTTGCTTTTAGGCAGACATGCTCCATCGTAGACGGCATCATCACTTAGCGAGAGTGATGGCGCATTTACATTAGTCGATTAGACTGCAGGCCGTATTCGGTCACCAACTAATATAAACAGGTATTCGCTTGGCCATATTAATTCGGTTTCAGTTAAACAGAATGCGGCCGCCGCCTTCGGTGACCGACCTAATGTAAATGCGCCATGAGAGACAGAGAGGCGACATCGACAGAGCGGCCAAACGTCGACTCATCAAATGTAAAAAAATAAATAAATCATTAATGTATTTGAAATATGAAAATCCCTGAAAAAGGTGGCGCTTCATAAGTATTGCAACCTGGCGTTGCGCAGAGTCGACAGGGCCCGCTGACATTGAATATTCACATGATGAATAAAATTCGCATGAATATTTTTCATTGAGTGTTATAAAAAGTGTTGAGTGTTATAGTCGCCATCGCCGGCTTTAATAATTTATTGTTACATTATTATTCTTTTTAAGGAGACATGATTGAAACTAAATGATGGCAATAACAGTAATATCTATATTACTGATATATAAGGAGAAAAATAACAATGAGCGAACATAATCCCACCACAACAAAATCTTAGCCATGGTTGCACCAAGCACCATACATAGTGAACATGTCTACGTACCTACCTAATTATCACTGAACTTTGCTATGCTATGTTATGTTGGAACTTAGTCATTTAGTTGGAAATAATGTGCATAAAGTTTTGTTCAGATACAGTCTGAACAAAAACAAATATTTATTTACAAAAAAAAACTATATAATAAAAATTTATTTTATAAAACCCACTCAAACTCGAGACCAGTACATGTATGACCTAATCCTGGGGTACTCGAAGAGCCCCTCCGTAGGACCAACGGCAGCGACCACTGGACACTGGTTGAACAGGTACTGGTAGCACGCCCGCCGCACTTGATCTATCGTGACGCTGTCCACCGCATCCATCTTCTGCGGCAGTGATGGCCGGCACCCATAATACAACGTACAACGCCCGATGTCCATGCAAGCGCCCAATGAACTTTCGGTCTCAGACAAAATCTTTGCTTTTAAAAAATTTTTAGCTCTGTCTACCTCAGTCTTTGTCACACACATGGATAAATACATAAACTCTTCTTGTATCGACATCATTATGTCGTCTTGGTGCATAGTATCAGCCACGAAGTGGACTCCGAAGAGACCGCAATCTTTGTAGTTCAGATTGAATGCTTGGTACGAGTCGCACAAGTTGCCCCGCGTAATAGTACGTGCGAGCCGTGCAGGGTGGTTGAGTCCACCGGGCTGGGAGCGGTCCCACCCGCCCATTATGAACCGCGCCACTTCCATGACGACTCTGTCGTCATCACTGAAGCTAGGGCCCTCTACGGCAATCACCACGTGAGCAGTGGGCATCGAGTCATCACGAAAACGAACGTCTGAGCCAGTGTATCTGTAAGTATCCATGTCTTCAAAATTCAGTGGTTCTAACTTGCAAAGGTAGGATTTGGCAAGTTCTACTAACCGTTCGTGTTTAATGCCACCAACAGCTGCGAGGACCGTCCTGCCTGGGTCGAAGCATTTGGACAAGTACCGACATATGGTAGAATCAGTGAAGTTATATAAGTTCGAGCTGGGGCCCATTACCGTTTGAGCAAGAGGCGTGCCTTGGAATGCACTCGCATGTAAGTAATCAAACACCACTTTGTGGGGGTCATTGTCATGGTCTATCATTTCTAAATACACAATTTGTTTCTCTTGCTCTATCTCAGCCTTGTCGAAACTGTTGTTGAATATACAGTCGATGAGTATTTCGGTGGCCACTAACGTATCTGCGCTCAAGCACTCCACGTAATAAGCGACCATCTCACGAGTGGTGAAGCATTTATACTTGGCACCTAGACATGCCATCTGTGTCGCAAGATCTGACTTACATCTGCTATGGGTTCCTTTAAAAGCTAAATGCTCGAAAAAATGAGCTACTCCATTCTCAGTATTGCTCTCGTACCTGGAGCCGGCATCCATAAATAGCCCTACACATGCATTACAAGACTCGCGTTCCTCGGTTGCGATGGTCACACCGTTGCTCAGTTTAGTATATTGAGTAGCAGGGAGATTTTGTAAGTGATAAGTGAATGATATAGGGTAAGTGGTATAGCGCCTGGATATTACTGGGATCCATACTTTATTCAGAACTTTATTGAATTTGAGCATCCTTGAAATAAATATAATATTAAAAACTTGTCTTTTGATCTTGTCATTTGCACATGATATGTAGTCCAAAGAGTTTAAGTTTAAGGGTTATATTCTCTTTGACTGCGCTGTTTGTGGTATATCTAATGCAAGCTATACACCTTACGATTTAACTGAGCAGTCAAATTGTCGACAACAAAAACCACATCTGCATTGTATGGTTGCATCAGTTGCATGGTGCTCGACACGAGCCATAACTCCCACGTGTTAATAACATCCCACCAAAACATGTAAAAAACTAGCCAAACCTCGATGGTGCTGCATCTCTAAAAAGTAACGAAATCTTGAAAGTCGTCGTTAATGTTTCGCTGGTCGACTGGCCGCAAGTGCGACTGCCAGACAAGAGGTTTTGGATTCGATTCCCAGTTCGGGCAAAGTATTACTGGGCTTTTTTCGGATTTTCGAAAATGTCTCAGTAGTAACACGAAGTCTGGATTTGTACCTAGTATAATATGACAATTGGCTCACACCCTATTACATGGTAGTTATAACACAAATGGTGAAAAGTGGGTGTACATTGTAAAACACTTAAGTGCATATGCTCAGTGTATAAGTGTCGGTCTGCCGCCTCATCTGTGTTCAGAGAGTGAGACTTTATATTATCTCCTTCATAGTAGCTAGCTAGCTACGCTTGGTACGAGTCGCACAAGTTACCCCGCGTAATAGTACGTGCGAGCCGTGCAGGGTGGTTGAGTCCACCGGGCTGGGAGCGGTCCCACCCGCCCATTATGAACCGCGCCACTTCCATGACGACTCAGTCGCTAGCCTGTAGCTAGCCTAGTTTAGTCCAGTCTAGTCTAGTCTTGACTAGACAGACTGACCACCGTGATCGAAATCGATCGGGAGATTTTATAGAGGTGTCTCAATAATTTTAGAAAGTACGTGATATGCAAACCTTACAACCTTACAAATAGTCACATTAGTACTTGAAAGGTTGCGAATCCGCAACCGTACGTTTGAGATGATCCCCATCTTAACCTTACAGCAACATTAAGCACTTCTGAAATATTGTGAGACTGTGTGACTCGATAAGTATGTATAACTTCCAAGGAATTTAAGTTAAATTGACTAAGATAAAAAGTATTTATTCAGAATTTGATCTCTCGCTATAATAATAAATAAATATAATTCAGACGTAGTTCGGATCAGATTTCTATGTCACAATCATCTCGTATATTTATCCAGTAGTTAGTGTACAGTCATTTCAGTCAATACGTTCTGCATTTGTTGGTAGAGTAATCTATTGCCACGTGCTAGTACAACACGCTTCTCTGCTAGTCAGTATTGCGCTTGTCATGCTCTGCCCTCACTGGTGAGCATTATGCGCACATCACACTGTTCTGACTCCTATGAAGTATGTCGCGGCCATTATAATTCGAATCCTTTGATCAATTTTGACAAAAGTTGTCGATAACTTTTCACTCTATTTTTGAGACTGATAAGGTACGTGGAAATGTTGTGAAACTTAACGTACTTCAATGTAAAGTTACCTCGCTTCTCTTGTATCACACTGCTTTTGTTAAAGTGCTCCGAATGCTTTCTGAGCGATTGCTGCCGGTTGCCTACCACTTTTTGTATCCAAGCCAGATAAGGACTCAGTGGCGTATAGTACCGGATGGAATTGAGAGTTTGACCTCCGACGTGGACAGCTGCTACCTTGCCATCGAAAAAAAGTGGGCCGCCGATGTCGCCCGGCAACGTTTGTTGCAATTTGTTGAAACACTTTGGAGCTAAGCATAGATGTGGTGCAGATATTCCCTTATTTTCACACTTGCTCGCAATACCGGAGCCGATCTGCAACGGTCGTATCTGATCATCTCGAAACACCCTCGCGATGTCTTTTGTCAAATCCTTCTGAGTAAATCCATAGCCAGCGTAATCGACGGCGTGCCCTTGTATCGCCTTGTAGTCAACGGCTGATATATGTCCGTACTCGGCTATGGTTACCACATCGATGTACACCAGGCCGAGATCGGGAATCATCGCGTAAGCCGCTGTTGGTTGTTCCATGCGCAAGATTTTTCTTTTGGACTGTGTTTCATTGAACGGGGTCGTCATATTACCGAACTGTACGTACTTGGAGACAGTGAGGCAGTGTGCGGCGGTCAGCACCCAGTTGGGATCAATGAGGGTACCAGTGCAGCGGCGATAGTCGTTGTACAAAGCTACTACGTAGGGGTATTTTCCTTCGATATCGTCGACGCCCCTGAATATGCGTCGCGATTCTTTCGTGGCGTGATAATGTGCCGGCATTGTCGCTATCACCAGCAGAGTGGGTACAATCATGACACATGCGGCCAATACACAACTTTCACTTTTCATCAAATATTGATTTATGTTTTGTAGTTAACTTGCCAATGTATCGTTACTCGTAAAAATGTTATATGGCAGGGAAATGGAATAAAATAACTCGATAACTAACGATAACTGAGTCTGAACACAAAATGCGATGCATGCAGCAACTAGGCAGTTGTGATTGTGATTTGCGATTAATCGACACATGTTTTGTTTTATATGTATTGCTGCGAATAAATTTCGCAGAACATGTTTCGCAGGTATAAGTGTGAAAGTCTGATTTTACAGATATTATTCATACTGATCAATATTCTTGTTCTCTGGGTGCATTATATACCTTGGAGAAACCTTTTATGACTTAATTTTAACTATATGTGTGTATGTTTGTTATCATCTTGGCTGGCAATATATGGAAAATTACCGAAATAGGCGCCCAGTATTAAACCAAAATGTGCATTAATCTCTTTGAGCTAATTAATGATGGGGTGATGGCCCAGGGCAACAAATTCTGGGGGGCGCCAAGGTCTGAAGTTGGAGTCTCTTCCCTCTCCTGGTGCAAACCCTCAGAACTGTGCTCTACGCTCTGTGCATATGCATATTTTTATTGAGAACAAAAATTTCTACGTCCGCGTTGTTAGCTCTGGGTAATGGTAAAGGAAAGATGAAATTCTTAATATAATTTTACTTGGGATCAGCAAAAAACTAACACTTGATATTGCTTCCCTCAAGTTGGCGCCACAATATTTTCGCCCGGGGTATCAGTGGCGCTTACGCCGGCACTGCATAGACTTATGTTATTCTGTATCTCTTCACTACTTAATAAACTTAATTCGTTGCCGCGTATTGTAGTGAAACTCGTGAAAGACGGAAAATAATGAGACACACATACTTTCACATTTAGAATATAATATTTACCTATGTATATTGATTAAATTGAAGTGAATTAATAGATAGAATTGAATAGATAGTACATAATTCACATTGTTGTCGTCGTGGTCGCCCAGAGGTTTAAGAAGCTCGCTTTTCATGCAAGATCGAAATCTGGGACTGGGGGACTAACATACCTTGCAGTTTTAATTTTAACTGTTTTAACTGTACAGTTAAATAGTAAGATGTATAGCCGCTATAATATGCGTCGTCTGGACATAGTGGTTATAGTGACAATGGTCTTGGTGATGGTAATGTGGCCTCAATGCACCATCAATTTTTAAATAATATAAGTATGTACTCTATGGTTGTGTCAGAATGAAATAGTTTCACTTGATAATTCTTATTATAATTTTACAACAATGCGGACAACTATATTAAAATCTGTTTCAAGTCTTTCAAGGAATTATAAGAGACAATATGGTTGGAGACCTGTGGAACCTATGGATCCAGGCATAAAGGTTACCATTCTGCATAATGGTGTAAAGGTCGCCACGGAGAGGGTGGAATCTCCACTCGCGTGCGTGACATTGTCTGTGGCCGTGGGTTCCAGGTATGAGACAAAGTGTACTAATGGACTGACGCACTTTATTGAGCATATGGCATTTAAAGGGTTCCGATCGATGAGTAAGGACAAGTTCGAAAAAGATGTTGCACAAATGGGAGCAAAGATGACAGTGCAGACCTCAAGGGAAATGCAAGTATTCTCAGTTGTGCTGCCGTCTGAGTTGTCGACTGCTGCTGTAGACAAATTGTCCAAGATCATTTGTGACCTCGAGTTTAGCGACCATGAGTTATGCCAAGAGAAGCGTAACATATGTTTGGAGTTAAATGATAGTGATGCTAATCCAAAACAGCTGGTGTTCGACTATCTACATGCAACTGCCTTCCAGGGCACGCCGCTTGCGCAGCGCGTTATAGGTACATCTGAAAATTTGGACAATTTTGATACGGTAATGATAGATAACTTCATGACTGACCAATACCAACCTTACAGAATTGTGTTAGCTACTTCAGGACGAGTATCGCACGATAAAATAATGCAGTATGTAGAACCACGGTTCGGGTGTATAATACCACAGCCATGCCGCGAGGCGGAGCCGGGTCCCACCCGTTATTCTGGCTCTTCAGTAGTATACCGCGACGATTCTATGCCTTTCTGTTATGCAGCAATTGCATTCGAGGCACCAGGCTACTTTAGCCCTCAATATCTTAGTATGCTGATATTGACACACATAGTAGGTTCGTGGGACAAGAGCCAGAGCCGTGGCGATAACCACGCGCCGCTAGTGGCGCGCGAGGTCTCACTTGCCAACATGTGCGAAAGATACGAGACGTTCTACATCCCATACCGAGACGTCGGCTTGTGGGGCGTCTATTTTGTGGCTGACAAGTGGAGGCTGGACGAAGTGGTGTCGTTTATTCAAGAACAATGGTTGCAGTTGTGTACTACGTTATATTACACTGAACATGAAAGAGGTTTGAATGCGCTGCGGTTGATGTTGTTGCGCCAACACGAGAGTGTCGTGAGTTCAGCACACGATATAGGTAAGCAGATGCTTTACACAAGCGGCCGCAAGTCCGTGGAGCATCAGCTAGAGAGCTTGTGTAATATCAAATTGCAAGATATCCGGAACTTGGCATCGCAAATCTTGTACGACAAGTGCCCAGCAGTGGCCGTTGTGGGTCCCTCGGAGACGATGCCCGTCTACAACAGAATACGAGGTGGTCAATGGTGGCTCAGAGTTTAACGTTTTTTAATAAACCACTTTATTTTATTATTAATTTACTTTATTATACACAATCTCATTCACTATGTGTATGTACTTCTTATGTGCCTTATAATATTACAAAGCTAAAGAGGTTGTTTGTCACAACGTGCGTGTCTCCGAAACTACAGTTGGAAAGAAACGAAACTAGCGATGTTTTCATTTCTTGATAAATATTTTCTGTTACAAATATTTTATTAATTGGTAACATAACCTTAACAAAAGGGCGTATTAGTTTTCAAAAGGCTGACAACGCGGGTGGCACTGATTACTTACCATCAGGATGATTCGTCTGCTCTTTACCTCCTATTCCTAAAAACAACCCATTTTTTATTTTAGTTCAGAAATCACAAATAATCAATTCCTTTTCTTTCGCGTAAAGCATGTATTCAAAAGTTAGCAGCAACTTTACAACAACCAAGCATGGGCTCCCTGTTATAGCATCGTTATCTTTGACGCTTGAGACATAGGGCGGGAAAAATCACTGGTTGATATTCTCCCCACAAAAAGATTTTCTTTTTTTTGTGCCCCAAACAATTTTTTATACTAAAATCACGCTACGTCACTGCCTGAAAAGCATTTAATTCTAATAAAAACTAACCATTTCTATTAAGGTCTTTAAAACCTGCGCTGTTTACCTACTTGTTTTGTTGCGTGCACGCCTTTTATCCCCGAAGGGGTAGGCAGGGGTGTACATTACGGCACATAATACTGCTATACAATTTACACCCACTTTTCACCATTTGTGTTATAAGTCCCATGTAATAGGGGGTGAGCCCATTGTCATATACTGGGCACAATTTCACACTTCGTGCTACTACTGAGAAATTTTCTTAAAACCGAAAAAAGCCCAGCAATACTTCAACCACTCAACCAACGAGGTAGTTTTGTCTTGTTTTGCTCCGTCTAAATACTCTAAGAAGTGGTTTTGTTTATAGTCCTTACATTAAAGGCTGGTCGTGAGGACCCTGGCGCCCCCCCCCCCTGGCCAGACTTGCAGTGGCTCGCAGAGTTCATCTAATTCAGTTAAGGGTAAAAAGTGTAGGAGAAGAACCTACAGACTAGACTTTTGTTTGCAGACAGACTTACCACCAGGCGAGATAGGGGCCAAACATTGACCCAGCCAAAAAAAAAGACGAGAATATACAGGGCGTCCCTGAAGTCATCATCATGTTGATAATCAGCGAGGATCCCTTGGTTAAACAATATTGCATAGCATCGACTTACATTTTTTCTTTTTTTTCTGATAACAGTTGGAATCTTCCCGATCACCTGGTGCTACTTGGACGTCGACTTCAGGGACACCTTGTATACCTTACATTGGGTAGGGGCTACCATTAATTCCAGGCCAATTGCAGATTTGTTTGATATCCAATTTTGTTCCCTTAGTCTTAGAGTTCACACTCTCCAATGACTAACTTCATCTCCCCGCCTGTCCACGTATCTGATGAGCCGGTCGTCTCGTACTGTAGTTGTTTGTAATTTACCTATTCCAGGTCTACGAATAAAGATCCCAGT
This sequence comes from Spodoptera frugiperda, assembly GCF_023101765.2. Lineage (NCBI taxonomy): Eukaryota > Metazoa > Arthropoda > Insecta > Lepidoptera > Noctuidae > Spodoptera > Spodoptera frugiperda. The sequence goes on from NC_064236.1 coordinate 20,682,686, forward strand.
CTCTAGGTAATTCTTGTATACCCTTTTTACCCTACCTGACAAAAATGAAGTCTGTGAGCCATTTCATATTCCTCGCCTCGCTTCCAATAAAGTTCCACTTTGAGCCATCTCCTCAGGTGTGGAATCCATTTTATTGCGAGTACGGAGTAAGGTCAAAGCACACTGAACAAGCTTCCACAAGCTCGCTGCCAGCGTGCTCACGGTGGATCGCCCGCAACTTGCAAGCTTGCAGTCGGTGCGCCGACGGCGAGTGATGCGACTTTGTGTCGTTTTTGTTGGTCTGTGTCTACCCAGCGAGCACTTGCGCCGCTTTGACAGTTGTCAACCACCATAAGGCGGAGGCCCAGGGCGATGCGCTGCGTCTAGTCGTGTCATCGCATCAAACCTCACCAAGGTTAAGAGAGAAGCGCAAGAGAAGTCATTGGATGACTTTCCACCAAAATAAAAAAAAAAACCTACCAAGGTTGCGACGACACACGCCGTCGTAGTTGCTTCTCAGTTCATCCTTTGCATTAGATAGTGGTACAAACGTGATGACTGACAAGAAAATTATTGCCAGAAAGATACATCTCTAGTTCAATTCGCTATTACAAAATACTATGGACGTCTTTTTATAGGTATTTCCAATCTATATCTTGCAGGCTGATTGTATAATCCGCCATATTACATTACGGATAGCCATTTAGAAAAGCAGGGAAAGTTAGGGATACGGCGGCTGAATGATTAGCCGGATTTGTCGATGCGAAACGTTTTACAATATGGCGCACAGCTTTATTGGTATTATTTTCAACGAATGGTCTGAGTGACCATGAGCATGAGCTGGCATGCTTTGGCGTTATATATATTCACTATAATTGGCCCATCGTCAGTGTTAAGTGCAGATCTAGTGTTTTTTAAAAAATCTTTGTTTTTAGTTGACGCTTTGAAATCTACAGTATTTTTTTTATTTATAAAATTCAGTTGCAAGATTCCACTTCACACACATAATATGTAGGTACTGTACATTCATGTATATAATTATATTCTGTATACCTATATGTATACTTAGGTACATACATACATACATTGCATTCAACATAAGAGCTTTTAAAAATAAAATTTCCATTAATTGAAATTATCGTATTTTATTATTCGTTTGTACATTTTCTTTTCATATTTTCAACGGAGTGATTTTTCTTATAAATATAAGCGCCCTAAACACTGACATACTAAGTAGATAGGTGCATGTTTGAATTTCTTATATTGGGTAACTTAAAGGTATTTAGTAGGTAAACCATTACACACGCACACATTAATACACCGTCCTTGGTGTAATCACATTTTCTGAATGAGTTGAAATACTAATTTTTAAATAGTAGTAATGTAATTAGATCAATTTTTTAATTAAATTTATCTTGTAGTTTTTGGGGTTTAATTTAATATTTTTAGTTTTCTACAGTTTATTTATGGCACATCTACAGTTTAGTTCGATGCTGTGGTTGGCAACACTGGCCATCACTGGCCTTAGCAACATGGCATAGAGTATAAAGTTTAACGTATCGATCGACCACTGTTTGATTGTGACGGATTAATCGGATTATTGATTAGTCTTGGTAATCTTGAGAATTGTTGATATAAAACTTAGTATCTCTATCAATTGTTGGCATGGCGGGTGGAGCATCGGAAATGTTGTGTTCAACAAGTTTTATCTATTTAGTTTTAGATCCTTTTTGGCTACTTGTATACCAACCCTGGCAAGAAATAAATTTGTAATTGGAATGTGTGTTGTCAGGTAAATATACACAGGAAAAAAATGGAGACAAGGTTTGAAGGTTCAAAAGAAAGGAACATTTTAAACAATATCTTGTGACGATAAAAGTTTGTTACTGCATCGCGGAAAAGCCTCTAAGAGTTCACTACGATAGGCATTGTTGGCTAGGTGTCTGTCTTTGTGTCTCTGTCTACTGCGTCTTGTTCAGAAAATATTGTGCTGCGGCCCTGCGTCTTAAGCCCTATTCAAAATCAGAACATTAAACATCTGCATTTAATTATGCTCTGATCACAATACTTATGTATGTTTGTGGTTGTGCTGAGGACTTGAAGGGTTAAAACTAATTGTGTTTTACTTTGATTTGGAATGTATTTCCCATGTCCCTAATGCATTGTTGTCTGGTAGGTATCTCAGGAAGCTCAAGGCATTTCCACTGGACCATTTATTTTTTATGCATGACGTCAGTTTGTCTATTCCTCTGTTGTTCATCTATTTCTGAAAGATTAAGCATACTCAGTGGAGACATTAAGTGCTTAAAATTTTCAGGTTACATAATTGTAATAGGGTAATTTGTGTGGGAACAAACACTAATGTTCAGCTAAATCTTTGCCTTCTCAATATTTGCCAACAGTTATAGAAATGAAACATATGGTTAGTGTTAAGTAAATTTTTATATCAGGTATTAGTTACGTACAACATTTGGCAGCCAAAAACTACTACTTAATACACACAAAATTAACTTAAATTAAAAATAAAAATAATTGAAAGAAATAATAAACAAAATGCCATTACATAAAGTCTCTTGCAATACTACGGGCAATCTGATAAAATCTATCCAACACTTGAACAGGTCTTTTGTCTGATTAGAATTCAAGAAATACCTAATTGCAGCTAGAAAGCGAAAGTATTGGTAACTTATTAAAGTGTTATATGTATATAAATTATAATAAAAGTACTAACTACAATACAATAAGTATAGGTAATATTTTTATTTACATTGTAAATGAAAGTGTTAATTTATTTAATTATGTATTTATTGTAAATGTATGGGATAGTAAGCTAAGATGTATTTTTTTTGTATTGATATTTTTGTGATGTGTTTGTCCATGTAAGATACCATTTGTTTATGTGAGTATAAATCTGTCCATGAGTATAAGTCAGTCTGAATTTACTGTGATAGACATAGTTGGATATATGTTAAGTCGTCAGCAGTGTCTTGTTGTATTGAAGGAATCTATTGAGTCTTGTGTGCAATAAAATTCTTTGTTGTGGTCTGTCTTGCTTGTTGTAGAAGTGTTGACATTGTCAAAATATGACAAGAAACATTGTCTTTTTACTTGCAAAATGTTGAATCATATTATAGAGTAAGATCCCAGAGCCGTCAGACATATTATAATATTTTTATAAGCATATAACCTTCGGCTTACAGTAGTCTTGTATATACTTTTTAATGCCTGAATGTTTGTAGAGCTTGCCATTAGACTCACTTAACATAAATTTTTATGTCTGATTTTTATATTATATGTGTTTTATAGAATATTACTCTGAAATCATATTAAAAAAATCAGACACTTTCCATTGACCAAAGCATTTATCAGACGCTTTAAAGCTCTAAAAAATAGTGCGCCTTACAAAATTGTAATAGCAATATATGGTGCCCCTGTAATACAGAACAGTAGTACAAATCATCATAGTTTTACCAAATGATTTGTATGAACGTGGTTACCTTCGTGAATGTTATAAAACTAATTATTTGTCAAATCAAACATGAGCTAAGTGTTACTATTCACGAAATAAGCACTAGTTGAAAAAGAAAACGTTAAATGGCGGACCCTGTATTTACAATTGTTTTGTATATTATTAATGTTGCCTAAAAAAGTTCCATGTGTTATTGTCTTACTGTCCTGTTTCAGCCCTGTAATCTCCAGAATAAATAAAAAGTAAGCGGAAACTGCTTCTCTTTTTTCTTATGATATATATTTCTGCGTTTCTTCATTGTATTGTTGTATATAATAGTCATCGACAGATATAATACATTACATACAATTAACAAAATCATACACAGGTAGATGAAAATTAAAACCTGAAACAAAAAATGAAAATAGCAAAGATTAAAAAATCAAACACCTATTTTTGATAGCACAAGAGTGAAATGTCAAAAATTATATCAATCTAAATTTTTATTTAATTATTTATTCATTTAATGCACAATGTAAATACATAGAGGCATTATATGCTACTAGTACAGTACCCTGTTAGGGTGTAGAAATTAATCTGGTAACTAAATAATTATCTAATTTAGGTATTACATATTATACTAACTGTTAACTTACTTACTATAAGTTTATTATCAAGCCAATGCTGCCATGAAATGCAATTTTTTGAAATAGCGAGTTAAGATATTTGCTTTAGACAAAACAAGGTTTTGTTGTAATGGCATTATTAAATAAATACATATAATAATAAATAAATCAGTTTGCACAGACATTCTAATTGTTGTTGATGGTTTAGTTTGTTTGATTTCTTGTTTTAGTAACAGACATTTTCCATTTTCTTAGAAGCTTTGGACCCTCTTTAAAGATGGTTTTGTTGTGTTATGCCAATTTTCGTTTCTTTTTATGGACAAACATATTGCATAATAATATTGAAGGATATTTCCTTCAATATTATGCAAACAGTTTTCATGTATTCACCCTAGTTCAAGAGAAATATTTAGGTTGTTGAAATTGAGGTTATAAAAATGTGATTCTCCAAAAGGTTACTTCTTCTAAATATGTATTCATTTACCATTCTAATGGTATATGGTATTGCGGTAAATGTTACTGGTTGGTGCCTTCAATACACTTTTACAAACATTTTAACGTAATACCACCACCTCGTAAGTGGATGGGGACAGGGCTGGGCAAAATACTTGCATTGCTTTAATTGAAATACAAATAAAAAAAAAATAACTTTTCTTTATTTTTATTAACATTAACAACCTATGGTAACTATTCAAATAAAAATTATTCAAAATAACATATATAATAACGTATTAACATCTGTTACACTTAGAAAGTACTATGTTTTAAGTAATCAACGATAACAATAACCATTTGGGTAACATATTATGGTTTATGAAAAACAACATAACAATTATAACAACAATCATTTGCATTATCTTCAGAGTAATAAAAAAGTATCAACTATTTTCTAATATAATAAATGATAAGACGAGTAAAATCAATCGGGAAATTGTAGAATGGCCTAGAAAACGTACCGACTAATGTAGGCTTTGGAAGAATATATTTTATATCATTTTCCTTCACAAGGGAAAGATCCGGTTTAACAGGCATATGGAACTTATAAGTACTAGCCTTGCGTTTCAAAAATGATACATAATATTCAAGATCATTATTTCTTTCTTCTATTACCTTCCCAATAAATAAAAACCTCTGCGAATAGGATAATAGGAGAATATGTTATAGTATTCTCTTTACTTGGGTGGATGAGGTAATGAATTCTTTGAATCTTTTTCTCTTAGAATATTCTCATTACTATCTTGATATGCTGGTGATTCAAGCCATCCACCGTCATTGTCGGATTCTGCTAATTGAACTTCATCAAGGCCCTCTGTTTCGTCGTCGCTATCTAATATTATTAGTATGATTTTACTTTTCTTTGCATCGGTCTTCCTTTTAACCGCATTTTTTTGCTCTCAAAGTTTTCTCCGGCGTGTTGGTAAGTATCAAACTACGTCCAGGCTTCCTTCGTTTCCTGTTAGTGTTTCTTGGACCAGCTTTTATTAGTCCGGTCAAATTAGACATTCGGTGCTACATAAATTCGCAACAAGCTGAATTTCGGTACAATTGTTCAAAACACGATTATAAACAATAGCTGAAAGTTCCCCATCATTCCCGTGTGTGGAAAAAAAATTATTCAAAGTCAAATGTCAAGAAAATGAGTTTTTCGCGATTTTCAGCAAAACGGTAAGATTTATCAGAAAAATACCTTAGACTAAAAAATTTGGAGATCATTAAATTATCTATAAAAATATATCAATACTTTTTTCTTTTACAATATCTATACAACGTGTAACAAAATACCCATATACATCAAGAAGCACTGAAGAATACAGGTTTAATAGAATTTCTACGCAGTTTCAGCTTAAAATACATTAAAAAAAAACTTGGTACCAAATTCTTGGTGTCGTATGATTCTTCATTTTAAATCATACAAACGTGTCACAACACTACGGGGGTCAATGACATTCTATGACACTCGCTTGTTTACGAAATATTTTATCTGTAAATCTGATCGCCTAGTACCTGTCTACCTAATTTTGATATAAGTGAGAGCGAGATTGCGTGTGTACATGAGACGCTTTGTTTGCCTAGTACCTGTAAAAATTTTGCCATGTAAATATTAAAATGAAAAATAAATTTAACTTCCTTTTTTAAAGATGTGGTTCGATGTGAATGCACAAGTCAAAGTCAAAGCATTTATTTCAATTAATCCTAAATTAGGCACTTTTGAAACGTCAAGGTGGCTCGCTTGTGCATAGACAGCTGCACATTGCGTAACATGTCTGGTGTTACTGTCCTGAAAGCAGCTTCGATGCGCTCTTTCATTTGCACCACTGTATCACACGGCGTTGCATACACAATGTTTTTTATGTACCCTCACAAAAAATAAATCTAGAGGCGTTAAGCTACGTAGCTTGGCCGCCGCGATCCCCAGACCTAACCCCAGTCTGCTACCACGCCCGATCCACTGACGAAAGCGCATATCGAGATGATCCCGAACATCTCGTGCGTAGTAGTGTGCTGGTGCGCCGTGTGTTGGATTGGAATACCAAATTATTATCCATTACAAGATTGGCGTAACCTATAATGGATAACTCTGTGAGCGCATCATCCAAATAATTTCTTAAGAAATTTAAATAATTTTGAGCGTTTAAACTATGCGGCAAAAAAATTGGTCCTATGACAACATCTCCCACGATACCAGCCCACACGTTTAATCGCCATTGGTGTTGAAATGACGATTCCGTTGAAGCATGAGCATTGGCTCTCGTGAATGACGCTTCGTCTGTCCACAGCACCCGTGAACCAAAATCTGGCGAAGCTTCTACCTGACTGCTGTACCACAGTACCATTCGCAAAAGGTCACGCGAGGCAAAAAATCTGCTGGTGTCAGCTCCTGAGTACGGCGAAAGTGGGTGCGGGTGCTGACCGTCGTTGTGCAACACTCGCCATACTTGCATGTGGTGGTTAGATACACCCAATGCTAATGCAGCTCGAGAGCTGGTACGTGGGTTAGTTTCAAAATGCTGCAGTACGGCTTCCTCAAATTCTGGATTCCTAAACCATAAGCGTGTAACGAACCAGTTTGGTGCAGACGATGTATCATACGATGAAAATATGCCACGCAAGGAAGCTGCCGACGCTCAGCTTCTGGCCTACCGTCGATAAATCGGCGACGATAAAGTTCGCGAGCAGCTCGCACATTACCGTCTTCTCTACCGACACACGACATCATCTCATAATATACACTATTATTAAAGGCCAACACACACGATTGTCACAATCACAATAAATTGAAATCACAAGCACCGAAATGGAATAGGCTATTAGGAATAAGTGTTTTATAAGCTGCATACGTAAATTATGAGTTTAAAAAGCATTACGGAGTAAAAAAAAAACTTCAATATTTATAATGATTCAATTAAAAAACCCTAATTAGTAATGGTTATTTTTATACCCCAACCACGTGACACAAAACAGTCAGGATCGGTCGAATCGATTGTGACGTAACCTGCCTATTTCCTGTCATGATCTTGTTATTGTTTTGGTATTTATTTTCGTCGGAAACTGCTTTAAAGGCGCATTAATAATACAAAATCCAATTATTATTTTATTTTAAATCGCAGAATAATACATTTATCAACATGAAAACTTGATGTTGGTTTACTTGTTGATAGGGATGTGACATCACTTGCTTATGTGGCGCTATCCTGCACGAAGAAATGTTTGCGCGGGTTATTCAAATAATCAATCTTGAATTCGAATTTTTAAGGCCAAATTTTATCAGATGTGAAAATAACTCATGTTATTGGGTTCTGTAGTAACTATTAGGTAATATGAAACAGTTTTTTAAATCTTGTCAAATAGCCTATTATGCAATTGCAATGTTAGCAAAGCAAAGGTTACTAATAGTATAGGATCCCGGTATAGAACGACCTTCACCGAGATGTTTATTTAATGAAACATGTTTTTTTATTAAAGTTAACATCTCAATAAAGATATTGAAAATGGGTTGCATAACAAATTTCAGTCCAGACTAAGATTAATTCATTATTGAAAAAATAAATGTTTTAGAACATTTCACCAGTGTGATTTATTAAACAAATTCTATACATATCGAAAGTATGAAGTCCATAGAATATGCAAACGTTAGGTTGTCTATTCTTTTCCGGTCACAACTATTGGGTTGCCTAGTATAAACCAGGGGTAAATCGATACTACAAGCATTTTGCACAGGTCTGTTAATCAAATAAAATTTTTTCGTGATATGTTCCTCTGGGTACGTTGGACTTCATAATTTCCCGTTTCTCCGGCAACTTGCACGACTTTCCAAGCCTGTTTCTCTGTACTGTTCCAAGACAATAGATACCTTCGTTGGTCAAGTAATGTAGCAGAGGAATATTCGTATAAAAATTGTTAAAATCTATACTAATATTATAAAGCTGAAGAGTTTGTTTGTTTGATTGTTTGTTTGTTTGAACGCGCTAATCTCCGGAACTACTGATCCGAATAAAACATCACGCTATGACCAATAGGAGCCGAGCAGAGCGGGTGAAACCGCGCGGAAGAAGCAATCGAATAACTGTATTCGATACAGCTCCGAGGTCTGGTTCGCCAGGCAAACGGTCTATGTCTTTAGCTCCTGAGTAAATCTCAAAACTGTAGGCATACCCAGACAGAGAGCATAAAACATATAATTTGAATCCCCAATTATGGGGCTTGTTGGGTAAGTATTGTTTGTTTTATAAAATGTTAATTTTTGTTGAACACATTTGCTCGTCTAGTAATAGACGCTGCTCAAATGGTATATATGTATAGTAATAAATTTATTTTTCAAATAGTCTATCACTGGTTTCATTTATGCAGTCGGCCGTGCTGGGGATGATCAATGGGCAAATATTTAGAGTTGTCATTCATGTGAAAAAGGTCAATGGGCAAATAGTATGGGAAAAATACCCACGGAGCGGCGGACAGAAATGAAATTGTGCGACGGTTTAATATTCGACCGCACTGGTCGGCTGCTGCACGACAAGTGATCAACACGCCGCTCAGCCGACTTGTTCTTGGTGCCTAGCCCAGGATTAAAAATAAACGATGCTGGCAATATGCGCGCAGCTCCCGACGGTACGGCGGCCGTGTATACAGGAACAGTAATAGTTAGTCTTCAACAATTTGTCTTCCTTGTATTGCTGTGGGTTTATTAAAATATAAGTATAGTATTGTCGTGCTCTGACATGTCGCGACTGAATTCGTCCTCTTAATAATATTTTATTGTTTAATAACTCTCGTTACCGATAGAGCTCTATCAAGTAAACACCATTTGGTCTAATGTGCTCATTACAGTAAGACCTAGCCAGTCTTAAATGATAGCTGTCCAAGGTGAATAATGTTTGGCTGGGCAACACTTTCATCCCAGCGCCTTGAGATTGTGGGCCCTGTGAGTTGGTGTGCCTCAGTTTTTGTAAAAAATCGCTGTTGCGTACCGCCGATCCGCTCGACGTCGCCACGCGCTTCTCCACAGATCTTCTAAAGTCAATTGTAGGAAGTCTTTATAATCTGGATAGTCCATCTAATGGGAGGAAAGCATTTTTTTTTGTCGATTCATGTTGTTTTCTATAACGGATTGCGCCATTCCGTTTTCTACCCATTATATCATTGGTAAAATTTGGTGAAATTTGCCACTACTAGCGCCATACATAATTTATTCAGTCAGTCACTTAAAGTAAGGTTAAATTTTATGCAGAGTATTTGTTTCGTTTAAAACTGACAATGTTTTCCAATCTAAAGCACTCGGCTAAGAATTTATGATTCCATATTACTGAAGCACTATTCAGGATAATGTAAGGAAGACTAAAGAGGAAAAAATAAACATTTGTAGCAACAAGAGTCGAAAGACTGGCACAGGGTGTACTTTTTCGTGGATGACACATAAGTCACTGTAATTTAAAAACTGTAGGACCTACAAAAAGGACCATGCCCATATTAGTATGGAGCTAAAAGTCAGCACTGTCATGCGATGCCCAAATTGCAGCCCTATGTCATATGATAGCCTTTTAATAGTATTTTTATAATATCTAGATTTTATGTCATTTAAAGCACCGATTCACAAGTAATTCTATATTAAACATGATAACTTACTACTGATATTTTATATGCATTGTATCGTTTACGGACAGCAATGCTATTAGTTTTTTATTAGGAACTTCATGATCATCACTTATATTTAAGTATAAAAGGACACTGATCTGGCCTACGTCTACCTACTAGTCTGGTTTCCATAGTATAGTGTCAATATAAATGTGAAAACGATTAGGTTCGATGCAAAACTTGTATTCGAGTAAACAGAACTCAATATGGAAAGAGACTAATGACTCACAACAAATGGGTATTTTTGATGAGATTATAAAAGCATATTGTGATAAAATAGAACGGGTTGTATTAAACTATATTTGTATATTTGACATCAATTAACTGCTTGACTTAAAGGCAAATAGAAATACCAACATTTGTATTAGGTAGGTACTGTCTGATCTGTAAGCATTTACAATAATTATTTTATTAACAGATCTAATACTTAGGTTGTTTCAATTAAATGGGGTAAAATAATGTTCTCTGACTGATAAAATACTGATCTATTGCTGCATTCAAGGTTTGTGGCGATTGAGTACAAGTTTCGAATAAAATAAAAAAGCAGTATAAGTGTTAAATGTTTTATTCTTCAATTACAAGTAATATATTGTCTAAGAATGATGCTGGCGGCGATATATTGTCTTGGTGTCTAGCCCAACCCAAATACCATATTATGGCCATAACGTGGCAACAGCATCCCACTGTTCTGTTACCCACGAGACATTTGCAACAGTAACCTAATATTGCATCTAAGCAATTACTACTCGAGGGCTGAGTGTCAATTAAAATATACGTAAAATATTTACGCCGACCAACATGGCGCGACTGGATTCGACCCCTTAATAAATAAGGTCTATTTCCTCCAACGGCCGCAACCATTTCTTCAGAGTGTTCCAGCTCAGGACATATTTCAATTTCATACAAGCCATTTTGTCGAACATGTTCGCCATAATATGATCGTGCTTGTTTTACCTGATATGGGCCCAATGCGAAAATAATCAATTCTGAGTAACTTAATACGGGAAATATATTTAATTGAGGAAACCTGCCGTCTATGCGTCTAAACATAACCGATCGCCTGTTTAAATTATAATTTGTTACAAATTCTGCTAAGTAATTAGGAGTATGTTGATACCTCAAGGCTCTTTCTATAATAAGAGAAGCATCTGGCCGATCTTGAAGCGTGGGGTGAAATCTGTTAATTAATGAAGCTGCAATTTTAAAATCACTCATTAAATGTGCATGAGCTCTATTAAAAAAATCCTGGCGAAATAATTTAAAGTCCCTTTTAAATCGTCCGTTGACTACTTCCACTACCCATCGACATACTGTCACTAATCGACTTTTGTTTGCCTGAATAGTTGTTAGTTGTCGTTCTCCCTCATTTAACGACTCAGGCTTCTGCACATTATAATTACAGGCCTCCAACAGTGGGATCGCATCTCTGAATCCTCGGTCGAGTATAAATACATCTCCCTCTCTGTAAAATGATCGCATGGGTCCAGATTCATCAGTAAATAAATCTTTCATTATTTCTGCATCGGTTTGAGTGGCAGCATAAGGGCCGATCACATCAATAATGTGCCCGTCTGTACACACACAAAGAAATGGTTTAACGAGGTTCACATATTTGTGTAAACTATAAGTTTCCTTTTGATAGAAATAATTGGAACTCTTTTCAATATATATGTAAGTGCCATCACATATTGTGATTGCAGGTCTGGTTTGATCAGAGCCATTTGGATTGCCAAACAAAGCATTTGGAATACTCAGATTTCTTCTTATGACATCTTCTCTATTAAGATGCTGCAATCCAATATGTAATGGTACAAAATGTTCCATAAAACATAAGCGTACAATGTTCATGTGCCTCTCCATAGTTGATCGAGGTATATTAAATAATGAAGACAATCTCTTGTTACTGTCCCCTGTCCTCATTTTAATTAAAAAGATAGCCATAGCAGATTTTGGTGATGGTACCTGATTAGCTAAAGGTAACTCATTAAATAAAATAATGAATTCAGACACTTCCAGTCCAGTCCAATAATGGCATATGTGGTTGGGCATTTCTTCAACACATTCAAAATTAAATGTGACAGTTTTTTGTTTTGCCATATTAACTAAATCTTCTATTTGATTTATACTAAAACTTGATATTGAAGATCGACACCAGCAATTTATACTGCGCTAACTCAAAAAGCGTACTTTACAGTAGAGGCGTTTAAAGGGAAAAACGTGATAACTTTTACATTAATTAAGATACTTTTTTGAAATTTGGTATGCTTAATATTTAATTTATTCATTGTAATATCTCATATTTATATTTCCTTAATTATTTCTATTTTTTGATTTAGTGCAAGTTAGCCGTATATAAACGTAATTCATCAAAAAAAATTACATCTTATACACGTCTAACTTATGTTAGCGTAGTGTAGTACGGGACGTCGTAGTGCATGATCAATCATCTGATGCATATTTCAATATTTTTATAAAGAACATGTACTTACTTACAAAAAAAATAGTCAACGTACCATTAATAAACTAATTAATACGTTAACACATAAGTATTTACTATGTAAAAGTCGCTAAGTCGTTCATTTTACAAACGAACAAGTATACACACGAACGCACAAAACTACGCTAACTATGAGTTAGTGCAGTGTTGCACGGACTTTGACCAAAGTGATCCTCGCGCACACTCGCTAATAATAGTTGGCGTAATATAAATCGAGTGATTTCAAAAAGTACCTTTACTTAGCGTTTTATAGATTTGTAACTTTCTTATTTTTGCATATTTCATCTCAATTTTTTTATGACGTATGTAAACACACATTTTAAGCAACTTGGCATAAAAAAAGATTTTTCCAAATTTCGAGTTAGCGTAGTATAAATTGCTGGTGTCGAGATGATTGTTCTGGTAATTCACGCCAAGTATTAGAATACAAATGGTGATGGCAAACACGTGAATACCGGGGCACATAATAGTTGTAATCTACAATTAACATATTTTTAATAAATGTTGGTATTAAATGCATAGGTACATAACCGCAGTCGGAATAAATGCAGTGTCTTGATGTACTAGCAGCTCTCTTGTAATGAGGTAAATTGACCATTCCAACTGATCTCTGGCCCAGCTGAGAGGCAGAAGCAGGTGCAGGTGCCGGGACAGGGGCAGGTGCCGGAGCAGGGGCAGGTGCTGGAGCAGGAGCAGGTACAGGTGGCAATTGTGGTATAGCCATTTCTCATTGAGAATCTTGTTCAAATTGTCGGCTAGCTCGCCGCCAACAATTATGACAAACAGCATAGCTATCTCTTCCATTCTGAAAATATTTATCATTGTTAAAAATAAAGCAGTGTTAAAAAATATAAAATACACAATCTCTTGATTTACTAAGTTGAATAAACAATATAATGCAAATTAAGAGAGCTCTGACATTTATCATACTTGAATATATTAAAAAAATGCATAAAATGATTGTCATTGTAAAAACTATTACCACTGATATAGTTATAAGGATTATTTTCCAAATTGTTATAATTATGTGTCATTACCATTAATCATATTCAATGTAAGTAGTACTTAATAGGTGTTTAAGGATTTAGATAAATACCTGTACTGATCTAATCCATGGAAAAAAATCATATAATGGTCCATTTTCTTCGAGAGAATGAAGTCTAGCTTCATTCAAAGAACAGCCACAGCCAGCACAGATATTAGTATGACCTAATATTCTAGGTGTGTTTACATCAGCATTTTGTAAGAATACATAACATGCATGACATATTACATCTTCCATAGGGAGCTGAAAACAAAACAGTCGGTGTTAGTAGGTCTCACATACCATAAGAAATGATTAACTAAGAAAACAAAAAAAATATTTTACACGTCCACGATAAGAGTTGAAGTTCGACTGTATTAAGTAATATATTTTTCTCGCAGTCACGTTTCAAGTTATCGTGCATGCATATTCTATACAAGGTATAGTTTTGAAGTTGCACGATATTTCAGAAGGTAATTATGTTAGTTATTCTGAAAATCAGTTAAAATTAGAAAAATAAAATAACAAGTATTATAAAGTATTATTGATTTTTGACGAAGTATCGTATTTTTACATAATTATTTATGAGTTTTATTACAATCTTCTGATATATTGTAGTTTCAAAACTACACCGTGTATAACCGTCCTGCAGATTCTAAATGTATATAATAATGATACTTACATATTCAATTCTAAGCCAAATAGACAAGATAATTAGCAACTCTTGAGGCAAAGTTGTAACAACATGCCTCTGTATGCGTTGAACGCGTAACCCACAGTTCAAGCAACGCAACATTTTGTGTCACAAACGAAAAGTCCAAATCACAAAACACAACGAAGTCCGTATAAGAAAAGCCGAAGTCACTGAATAAAACGACACTATCAATATCCATAAAACGTAGCCGAAGTAGATTTTAAATTGAACGGAAAAGCACAATCGGAGTAAACGTAAACACAGCAGCAGACGCAGAGTGAATGAATGAATCAGTGTTGCCAGTCTTAAAAGATGTTAAAAAAAATAACGTTTCATATTTTTTACTAGTAAGATAATTTACATGCGGTTACTTATTATGAAGTTAATCTTACCGATAGTATCATTAATATACAAATAAAACAGCAACACTATAATACTAGTTTATCATTATTCAAAATAATTTGTAAAAACACAACGAGTGAATAAACCGGCCAAAAGACATGATTCCAGACCGTGATAAATGCAAAAAGCATGAATGAAACATTATTCTGTCAAAAGCCCCGATCGGTGGTCAACAAAAAGTCGTATTTTTTTTATTTTTTATCCAGTGCTTCTTAGGACTTAAAATTAACAATTTAATTCAAATTTTTATTTATTACCTCAATCTTGTAATTTACTTTATCTGGGCGTTTCTGGGGCAAAAATGGGCATGGTCCTTTTTTCTGATAATAGTTGGAACCTTCCATATCATCTGGTGCCTATTGGACGTCGACTTCAGGTACACCCTGTATAGTAAAAATTCTTGGATCTAATGTGTGATTCTGAACCATATTATATTAGACAGAATCTGCCATTCGATCCAAGAATTTCAAATTAGAAGATCATCAACAAATACTAGAATATATACTGGATCTTTGCTTGTACTATTTACAAACAAACAGTAATCATAGTTACTTCTTACAAAGTTTAATTTTTCAATAAATTTATTAAAACAATCATACCATACCCTCGGGTTTTCTCTGAGACCATAGAGAGCCTTTTTCAATTAGTAAACTTTATTATCATCAGTTTCATAATGTTTATGTTGAATAATTAAAACTCTTGATTACGATTATCCAAGATGAGTTTAATTACGTATTAGATTACAAGTTAGAATTATAAGAAAACGTTAGCTACAATTATTACAAAATGTTTGGTTTATGACAGCGCTGTCATGGCCGCCGGCATAGGGACGGGGGATGGTCGATGATAGTGTTGTGTTGTGTTGGCGTTAACATCCTCCCGCGCCTTGAAACCTCCCGTTTCAATAGTCTTCAAGAAGTGGGCAGATGCGGTTCACTGCTCGCCGCAAACAAAGAATAGGTATCGGAATCGGAAATGTCTAGAAGGTAGGATTAAGGAACGGGCACACCTTTTACTGATGTAGCTTGCTGCCAGGCCCTGGATTCCGCTTCTCCAACCTCGACTGGTCCGTAACTCCGTTGGTTAGGTATATAGCTTCGTTTTCTGCTTCCGCGCTTCCCGCACAGAAGCGTCCTGTCACGGTCGCCAAAATGTTTATGTTGAATAATTAAAACTCTTGATTACGATTATCCAAGATGAGTTTAATTACGTATTAGATTACAAGTTAGAATTATAAGAAAACGTTAGCTACAATTATTACAAAATGTTTGGTTTATGACAGCGCGTGTGGTCGCGTGCGCGCTGGATGGTGGAGTGGCGGTTGGCGGGGCCTCAGCGACGCGGCTAGCTCGCGCGCTGTCATGGCCGCCGGCATAGGGACGGGGGATGGTCGATGATAGTGTTGTGTTGTGTTGGCGTTAACACATAACGTTTTAGTTGATTAATAAACACTTCTGACTTTATATAACTATTTAAAAAAGCCGTTTCAACATCCATTTGTTGCCTACTGGTGAATAAACATTTGTTGATGTTCCTTTTGCTGAAACCCACGTACAACCAATCTATCTTTATATGTATTATTACTTTTCTTTTTAAAAACCCACTTGACATCAATAACCTTTTTATCTTTTGGACGATCTACAATTTGCCATGTACATATTATATTTAGTTATACTATTGATTTCATTTCATCGCTATTTGCCATTGCTTACATTCATTTGAGTTCATCGCCTCCTCAAATGTATTTCATACAATTTAATTCATCAATACAATTTATATAAATAAAATGTGATACTGGGTTACCATATCTAGAATCTGGAGTTATCTTTCTTTTTGACTTTTTTCTATAGCAAGTGTGTCTTGTTTTCCACTTAAATTTTCATCATTTACAAAATCCTGCACAGCATTATTAGAGTTATGATCACTAACAAAATCCTCATCAATGTTAGTTTTAATTACTTTATTGTCTACATCTGGAGTTTCTTTACTTTCCAAATTTCAATCAATTTCATCATCAAGTTTTTCTAAACAAATTAATTTAGTATTTTCTTCGACTACCTCAAAGTCATTTATTTCAAATAGACCAGGAAGGCACTTTTGAACGTCAAAGCAAATATAATAAGATTAATAACGTCTGTCTGTCGGTCAGTCCTCTAGTGAAGCTATTTGCTCGTTCCAAAGTGTAGATTCCTATGGAGAAGAACGAGCAAGAAACTCCATAGGTTACTCTTTTTTCAATCAGATTCACAATACAATTCTTGGTTTGTTGTTTCGATTATTTCAACTATGTGAGAACAATGTAAAAAAACTAATATTCAGTCAAAGCCATAGAAAAAGAAAATAACCTAGAGGACAATTAATGCAGTTATTCTCTACTGTATTTCCGTGGATCGAAACCACGCTCTGCTACCATGTTGAAATAATGTTAAACTAAGTGGTTGTTAATATATTAAGACATTTTATATTTTGCAGTAAATACGTTTATTAATAAAAACGAGAGGCCATGACAAATTATTTGTAATGCAGTATATTTTGTTAAATACATTTTATCGAATTTTGATATCATTTCAAATGCCGTTTTGCACTCACTCACATATTCTAATTGTTTATCTGATATCGTACTCATTATAATAGTTCTTGCTTTTAAATATTTCTTTTTCCAATCCGCTTCTGCTGTTTCAGTTTTAATAGATGCAAATGGCTGCCTTGTGGCATTCTTTATATTCCAATAAAGTGATCAACCTTAACTTCTAACTTGAATAATTTGCGCCATTAAATATAGGTAATATTATATCTTCAATCTTCCCGTTTGGGGTACTTTGTTCCCGTTTTGTCAGTATTTATTGAGATCGATCCGGATCGTCAGTTAAGTTGGTCTCGTCGTAATTAACAATATTACAGGACTCAATATTTGCCAATGAAACTTCTAACTCCCGAAAGTAGGCTCTTATCGTGTCCGGTGAGACTGCTGCCCTATTTTTTTTTTTATATTCTGGCTATTTCTTTGTGAGATGACATCCTTATGTCTCCTAAGAAAGCTCGCTACAAAATCAGGTCCCGGGAAATTATTTTTAAATATTAATACAGTTCTTCCTTGTTTATCTAAATAACTTTTCACTAGGTATCTTAAATCTAAAGAATCTAGCGGGTAGCTCCAATCTAGGGTTCAACTCTTATAACGGAATTACCATCTAATAAAAAAAATACCGTTTCTAAAAAATATTAACAATTGTAACCCTCAAAAGACTGGAGGTCGGGCCAAAAAAACTTTCTTGGTTTTGTCTCCATTCACCCCACGAATTCTATACAACCAGTTTTACGATATTTTTAGTGTGAGATGGAATAAATTAAGCGTGTTGTAAGGTCGTGCATTGCCAAGTGTACAAACGCCTATGCTATAAACGGTACAAACGCCTACGGTTCAAGCCATGGTGCGGAGCGGCTGGGATGCCGTCTCCTCCTGCGAAGTAGTCATGCTAGCTAAGGAGGAGCCGAGGCGCGTGAGGGAACGAAACTCCTTACGCCCCAGCCGTCGCGAGAGACACTCCGGGCGTCGGGGACCGCGCGACGATCTCCGGCCATCAGACCACCACAGATGGGGCCCAGTAGGGCTGATGCCTAATCCGGAGCTGCGGACTACCTAGCGGCTTTACCGGGGCTCCGGCTCGAAAAGCAGGAGTAGGAACGGGGTTGTTTTTTAGTCAGTAAGAATTTGACACTCCCTCTCGCCTCGCCCAAAGCAGGAGAAGACATTGGATGATTTTCCACTCATGTGTATACAACGTGTAACAAAAAGGGGGTATACACATCAAGTGCACGGTTTCTAGATAACATAACAAACTATACGGGAAGGGTTTTTTAAACTCATGTTTGCATGGAACGAAGTTATGAATTTTTCCAATACATAAGATACATGAAATCCTACATTTGGAAATGAAATCATTACATCACTTGCAAGAAATCAGCTGATCGGTGTCAGTGCAAGTGCACTCAATGTACTTAAATAAAATCAAAACCCTTACTCCTGGTATTTCTTCGAATAAATGAAAAAAGGGTTCCGGATATTTATTTTTCGTAACATTTTTTTTCTTCTTAAATATTCTTTTAAGAAGAAAGGTTTTCATAAAAAACAAAGAATATGTTTGTAGACAAACTAAGTCAAAACCTGTTTTTCTCATTAAGACTAAACTAACTGCTGAGCTTTTCGTGAACTTCTGTCAATCTCTGTCTCCTATCTCTCTGTTGTGGGTACACCTACTCTTACCTAACTTACCTAGTCTTAATGAGAAAAACTTGCAAAAGTACCAGGAACCCATATGTAACGAGAATTGTTATTACATACATTGAAGACGTTACGAAAAAGGGTTTCATATCATAATATTGTGTTCAACTGAACCCTAAATATCAATTCTATGCAAGATATGTGTGTCCTAGTACAAAAAAACTCAAAAAACCTAAAATCTTGACCTTTGATCCCGAATAACTTTTGAAGCACATATGGGATTGATGGGGACTTTTAATATTTTAATTTTTATAGTAAAATAAAGGTCTATACCAAAATTTAGCTCTGTCGGAATTTTTGATATTTCTATATCGTATATTGACCGGACTATGCATATTCCTTTTTTTTTCCCATGACTTGATATATTTTTGATCATAGTGCCTTTTTCTGACCTTTCGTGGCGGAGTTTCTGACCTTTTACTCGTGTGCACCTTCTCCGCCACTATCATGGGCATCGCTGCTATCAGAATCCATTACTCTTTAAGATAGACTCTATCACTCTAGGTTGCTAGAGGCAGAAGAAGGTCCTAACAACTCACTCACAAGTTGTGAGAGTTGTGAACTTGTGACTCACAACTCTGTATTAAGTAACAAAATAAAATAATAACAAATAATATCACAATTATTACATCAAATTGAACTCAATATTTTGCTGTAATACCAACAAACAGCTCGAATGCTTCAAACGCGCGCGGTTTACGCGGTACTGAAGTGTCAATGTCAAGTTTGTCAACTGTCAATCGTAAGTGTTTTTATTCGCCGTTGAGCTAAGTCACAAAGCCATACTCATCGTTTAGTACGAAAAAAAAGATTTCAATAAATCAATAATGGCGTTGAAAAATTTTTTTTTACTACACATTAGAAAATGTTGAAAAATAGGTAGATTTGAGGCTTAAGTTGGTAGACAGGTAGACTGAGGCCAAAGTTGGTAGATCTACCTAAAAGTTGATAGATGTGGCAACGCTGATAAGAGCCGAAGTTTAGCGTTGGCGATAGAGTTACGCCCAGAAGCTCAAGATGATCCGATATTTGAACGGATACATTTCGGAAAGTAGGAGCCAGCGGAAATTGACTCCGTTTGGCAGAGAATAGACACGCCTGGGTTTTGGTAGCGTTGAACCTGACCAAGTTGGCGTCACCCCAATCGGAGACCGCCTTCAAGGACGAGTGCAACCGTTCGACCATGGATTCTCTTAGAGATTGGATCTGTGTTCCACTAGATAAAGAAAGAGTAAATTATTTCGCGTCGCTTATTCTAAAAATGTAAACATAACCTAAATAAATTGATGTTATTTCAGGAATCCTGGGATTTTCAAAATTTCTTGTGGGAGTGCCATGCTAAGTGTGGGAGAGCCATGCTTCGGCACGAATGGGCAGGCTCGACCGGAGTGATACCACAGCCTCACAGAAAACCGACGTGCAACAACGCTTGCGTTGTTTTTCGTTGTGTGAGTGAGGTTACCGGAGGCCCAAATCCCCCCTTCAAATAGTAAATATATCGTTAGAGGCGTAAAATAAACCACCCATGTCTCTTAGGTCTATTAATTTGTGAAAGATTTGTTTCTCTGTTCTGCACACAAGTTCTTTGTACACTGTTCACACTTTAGTTTTTTTACCAATTTACTGACAACGAATCCCGAAATATATCCTATTATTTGCTGCATAACACAAGAAGATGGATTCTCATCCAATGTAGAAGAAAGTTTATTGCAATTTGTTTGATATTTTTGAAAACTTTCCTGAACGTATGTTATTTAATATTTCAGATTCACTTAAGTTTCTCTCTTCACTAACTTCAAGACGATATCCTATCGAGGTATTATTAATTTTATCGAGTGATTGAGCTCCAGATAGTATTGGTATATTATCAAGTGGAAGACAATTGCCAGTAAATTTTGAACTCAGTTCCAAATGAGACAAAAGTTTTTTAAAGCTTGCTTTGAATTGTCGACTGTTCGGGTTATTATTATGCCTACCTTGACTTCTAATAGCGCCAAAAAAGAGCTCAACATGATCCTGACTGAATTTTTAGGCCAATAAAAATAAAAGTATGTCAGTTTCAATTAAAGTCATATATAAATATGTCAAGCTACTAATGCACGTCAGTAATCCCAGCAAACCAGTATTATTTTGCGTTTTAATTAACGGTAGGTACTAATTTATTCGAGAACACTGTTCTTGATTCATTCCCAATTTTAACAGTTTTTTTTTTGTATTGAACTTTAATGGACAACGATAGCAAATACTCTTTTGCTTTTGAAAAAAATGACAACACTTGCAAAGAATTTCTTTTACTAATGGGCTTTTTAAAACCATAGTCTTTCAAATTCCGTGAGTTTAAAATATCAAATAGATTATTCAAAATAGTTATGAATTCATTCAAACGATTGATTTTGACGAAAAATGGTTTTAGGAACCATGACGTATTTTTAATGTCCTATCCATAGACACCCATCACGGATAGGTTAAATGAAAAAAAAATTTTTTCGAAGAGATGCAGTGACCGCGCGCTCTTCGCCCTATATCTCGAAAACGGTTCACCGTATAAAAAAAAAAATTACACAAAAGTTGTAGAGAATTTTGTATTCTACAATTTTGGTATTAAATGCAAATACCAAAAACCCATAGGAAATGAGATATTTCCAAAAAACCGCAAAAAAACTATTTTTGGCACCTTTGACCCTGAATTTTAAGGGTTGCTTACACCCTACCATATGTAGGTTTTGAGACAAGTTTTAGGTGTCAATATATAAGTATATACAAAATTACAGCTGGGTATCTCGCATTCCGAGATTCTTACCTAATTTAACCTTATTTGACTGGACTAAAGGAAAATGTACAACTTTGTAGAAATAGCTCATATTATAAGATGTTATCTCTAGGTGTACTCACCGGCGTAATATCCATTTCAGACAATAACTTCTTTTCAAACGAAGTCGTAAACAATAACACTCAATCATCAACTCTTATTTAATGACCTTTACGAAAAAGACAATTTTGCCAATAACACGTGCGAATTCATAAACTATCAAACGCTGAAGCGTATTTAGCATGAATTACCAGTAATAGAATATTATTTAGCTTCAACTCTTATTTTCAAATCTGCACTCACGAATCGCATCCTCCGAAGCACTCCTCAGTCGTTCATTGCACTGAGTACTTACTTGTCCAACCCTGTCGTTCTCCACTCCAGCGGCAGAAGCGGTCGGTGTCACAAAATGTGACACCGTAAGTGTTTGTGCCACCTCTTGTGGTGAGGCGGAGACGACACGGTTGCGCAGTGCTTCTGAGCGTAGCCGATCAAGTGCAGCCTCGTCCAATCTATGATTGCGTTGGATGACCCGCACCTGATCCGAGAGTCGTTGAGCCGAAACGTTGACGGATGGTTCGAGTACCTGAAACATCGACAGCATCCTTTCAGGGTACGCAGTGAGGTCAGTTCCTCCCTCTGTAGCACCGTAGTACGCGCGCATGACGTTCTCATTTACAGTTTGAGACCATTTCATGCGCCGCGCACAACCACCGGTAGCGGGGACCCGTCCCGGGGTCTGTTGACCCCTGGCTCCCAAGCCCGTCGGTGGCCGGCCTCTCCACGGCCGACGTACAGGTGGTGGCGACGTCCGTGGGGAGAAATAGTCGTCGCTCGAGCTCGACGCTACTACTGTCACCGGTTCGTGGTTGGGTTCCGGCGACGGCGAGGCGGAGCTGAGCGACGAGTCCGGGGATGGTGGGGGTGCGCCCCGTGTCCTCCTGGCTCTCGTCAACATGTTTTTAGTTATAGTTCTCAAACGGTGTTGATCCTTATTTGATTTTAAAAACAATATGAGATATATATAATATTTAGATTGGTTCTTTAAGCAATTAAACAAATATGTGATTCATCTAAAACATAAAAGAGAATCAACAATATAATGTTCATGCTTTCCTTGCCCTGAATCAACATAAATTATTTAATTATTTCTTAAAATATAAAAAACGGAGATAATGTTTGCTGTCATTGTCAAAGTCCGTATCAAAGAGTATAATAAGTATAGGTCAGTATAGATGACAATCTATGCTTTCATATATATATATCTTTATATATATAATTCTTCTGTGCGTGTGTATGTCACTGAACTTCTCTTAAACGAGTGGACTGATTTTGATGAATTTTTTTGTGTGTGTTCAAGGGGATCTGAGAATGGTTTAGATTCACAATTTTGTCCGCTGGACAATGTTTTTTTTATTAATTTTTAATTTATTAGTAGTTGTTGATTTTGGAATGTTTTACATTGGATCCGGCAGACGGCGCTACCATCGCAGTGTCAAATATAAATGACGTTAGATTTGTCATAACAATTGAATAATAATTTTCATCAAAATGGTCAAGAAGGTTTTAGCTTATTAAAAAAAGATTAAAATTTTCAAATTAAAGACGTGTAGACAGGACAACGTCTGTCGGGTCCGCTAGTAAATTATAAATATAAAAAGCAGACAGAAATTTTCCATGTTGACGTCTTGGTGTTGCCAGGAAGATAATTTATAATTGTGATTATTAGAGTGATTTAATTATAGTTATTAAGTTTCTTGTTTTATTATAAATATAACTTTAATTTTTGTTACTTTTAATTCAAATAAATCCTAATCATTATTTATAAGTTTTTTTACCAATTGTACATTCAGAGAATGCCATTGTTTTCTGCAGTAATATCTCTCTTTATGTTCCTGCGGGCGAATATTATTGCAACATGGGTGCAATCAATACAGCCCAACACACCGGGCATGCCAAATTTACTATAGAATCTGAAAAACAAAGTTTATCTTAAATAAGAACCTGGTTAATACATTTAAAGACTTGAGTCACAGATATCCCCCCAAAAGAAATGATTTTTCATTGTGTCTTGTTTCAGTTGCTTGAGAGGTTATGTGATATCAAATAAAGATTAAAAATTGTTAAAACAGATTATTATCTTATTCTTTTTCTTGCAGTTTTTTGCCACACTTAGGCAGTTTTAGTTAAGGCCTATATGGTCACTATTTTGTAAACATGCTATGAATATGCCTGGTGGTAGTAGTGGAGTACATGATAAAAAAAAGGATGTTTTTTTAAACTTATTTTACAACATTAGCACGGCGTTCTGCTGATGATTGTGGCCACTTAATATATTTTGCCCTTATTTGAGGAAAATTCAATAAAGTTGTAATTTCTTTAATCACAACTGAAACTGTTGGCTGGGAGATGGAGTGTGAGTCAATATCTCTAATGGGACGTTTGGTAAGACCCAGTCGCATAAAAAGATGATGCAACTAAAACCTAAAATGACAAAACAGTTAGTTATGGCCGGATTTGTTTGAATTGGTGTGTAATTGTTTAAATATGAATGTTCAACTAAAGATATTAATTAAACATTATTTTTTTAATGTAAAATAATACCATATATGTAAACACATGGCTCTTTTATTTAGTGCACTAGAAAAATAAGCAGCTTGGTACCAACCTTAGTCTCTACAGACAAATCTGTTGATTTTTTTGGCACAGACATATGAGGTTTAAGCTCATTACAAAGATTCCGTACTAAATCCTTGGTAAGCCTATACCTTTTGATAAATTCCCGGTCTTCGGTCGAGAAAGGATCACATTCTTGGCGTATTTTACGACTTTTGACCATTTGGTGCCTAGGCTCCTCGTCACTACTGTCATCACTGATTAATAATGGTTTATTTATAATCAAAGAAATATAGGGTTAATAACAAACAAATATTTATTCTTTGTTTAATTTAAATAATCTTATCTAATCTAATAATCTTATCTTATAATAATGACACACATGCTTCCACAATTTCCTTTGCATCTGCAGAAAATTAATTTCATGAGATCGGGGGGTGCTGGAGGCTTGGAAGCTTGTTTTGGCATCAAGATCTTTCCATGCTTTTTCCAGTCCCAATCTTCAGGATTTTGATATCTTCCGAGCTACGACTGGACCTGGTGATATACTCGGAGACTGTGAAAACGAGCAGCGTCTTGTGTTGGAGGCAGTGATGATAAATTGAATGAATTTTTAGTCACTGTCTTGGAAAATCGTTTGTATCGGATAGTATTTAAACGCAAATCAAAAAATATCATTTTTCTATGCAATAAAATTCCGAATTCTCATCAAAATTACTGATTGCGCAGCAAATTCAACGCAAAATATAACTAAACACTACAATTTATTTTCGCAGCGTACAGCATTTTTTCCTAAAGCAAAACCTTTTTTAGTAAAGCACAGCTAATAATCTTAATGCACATCATACATGTTAAATATAGCTTCTTCTTTTCAATATAGCTTCTATTTTTATATTATTTACAGCAGTTTTTCTAAATAAAACAGCATTTTAGTAGTCACAGTCGTCTTATTATTTATTTATTATCACATAATGAGATCAGCAAGAAAAATATAAAATTACTAGCTTCCGCCTGCGACTCCGTTCGCGCGGATGTCGGTATTCGCGTGGAAGTTTTATTTCTCAATTTTGAGTAACTCTGACAATGACATCTTATAAATATCTATTGGACCTAAATACGGCGAGGCCCATAATAACTAAGGAGATCCCTCTATTGAGCTACTGCTGTTGAGCTCACGTTCTGTAGAATAAAACTGTAAAATAAAGTTTTTTTTTGCTACGTATTTTTCCAGGATAAAACGTATCCTATTTTAGGTATAGGTATACTTATACCTTATTGGGCATAAGTTTCATCGAAATCGAACCCTTAGTTTTCACGTGATGCCTGAACATACAGACAGACAGCAGACAGACAAAAAATGTTTTAAACACATATTTGGTTTTGGTATCGATCCAGTAACACCCCCTGTTATTTATTCTTTCAATATTTTCTATGTACAGAATTGACCCTTCTATAGATTTATTATAATATAAATAAATAAATAAATGAATGAATGAATGATTAAATGAATGAGAATGTTACAAACGTTAGAGTAGACAAATATAATCAGAAAGCCCCGAACTGCTAAGCTATCGGGAGTTATACGTGTTATTGTGAGTCAACCATAAGAGATAGACATTTGCTGTCATGGAATATTTTTTAAACAATTTTATGGAGAACATTTCTGTCATACATTATTTCTGTGTAGCTTTAACCATTAAGGATGCACACGCGACGGAAGCTTAAAAAATGGAGTAAGTTCTTCTGTTTTCCCAACATTTCCCTTCACTGCTCTGCTCCTATTGATCATAGCGTGATGAAAAGTATACTATAACCTGCCCAGGAGTATGAAGAACAATTGTACCAAGTTTCTTTGAAATCTGTCGAGTGGTTTTTATTTCTATAAAGAACATACAGACAGACAGACAGACAGACAGACAGACAGACAGACAGACAGACAGACAAAAATTTTTCTGATTGCATTTTTGGCGTCAGTATCGATCACTAATCACCCGCTGATAGTTATTTTGGAAATATATTTCATGTACAGAATTGACCTCTCTACAGATTTATTATAAGTATAGATATACAAAATTGTATTATTACTTATCACACAAAAATATATTTATTTTCAATGTTATATTGATGTTTTAAATTTTCTTAAACATTCGTTACTCAAATAGTCGTTAATAAGGATATGCTTAAGTTATTGCGGCATTAGGAGGGGCATGAGGGTGGTTGGGTTAGGTGGAAGGAGCTACTAAGGAACCCCCATTAAAAGAAAAAGACGAAGAAAATTCCTGTTTTCTTTTGTTTTTATTTTGTGGTTAATTTACGACTCGGCGGCCGCAGCCGCGGCACCGCTCGCTACGCTCGCGCGTTGAGTGTCACAGTTCTAACATAACCTAATCTATCCAAGTCGGAGTTGACCAAGTCCCTCTAGCACCGTAAGGGTAACTAGTAGCAATAGGGTATGGGTAGTTCTTCGAAATTTGATTCTTCGACTGATTCATATGGCCAAAATTTAATTTCACTTTAAGATCTTTTTTTTTTTTTTTAAATAAACGTTGCCCCACACTAGGATTTTCTCCTGTGTCGTGGGTGCGTTTACAAACATACAAGTTCACATACACATGACACCCAGACCCGAAACAACAATTTGTGGATCACACAAAGAGTTGCTCCGTGCGGGAATCGAACCCGCTACCCGTTGCACGGCAGCCAGTTGCCCAGCCACCGCACCAACCGTGCGGTCAAATCAGATCTGTAACACGTGTTCATATAAAAATAGGTATACCAAATAACGTATATATGAATGAGGGACTCGTTTTTAAAAAATAGTTTTCGAGATATCGACGTTCGAATATTTTCTGCCCAGATGAATCAGAAATAGAAATTGGTACAGATGAATCAGAACTCAAAATTAAAACGAAAAACTTTATGTAAATGAGCTCTGTATTTATTTTATTATATCATGTTCTTTTAATTTCTTTTTAGTATACCATATTCGAGTACTTCCTCTGCTTTTTTCCTAGCTATTTTTTGTTGTTTGGGTGTCAAATTCTGAAAAAACGTCTTATATATAATCGTCTAACCACCATCTGACACTAACACCGGTTGCTAGGTAAACACTTTTTCACGTTCTAAATATAAATTAGATACTTTAAAACGTTCCCATACCTACATTCGGCCATTCTGCTCTTTTGTCAGTCCTAAAGACATCCTTTTCATCTTCCACAGCTTCCATGCAACCTAAAACGACTTTACAAACACAAGCCAAACAAACATAACGCCTTATTTCCATTAGCAGAAAAACAATCTAAAGAAATGCAAACAAAACACCACTTATTTGTAAATAGTAACAAATCTTACAAAAATAAAATAATAATAACCTAAAATAACACCTTTAAACAATTACAACTATTACACATTTCCTAAACATAAACTCATACTCCATCATACCACATTCACACATCATTTTCATACTTAATACCCACCTGCATCAATCCTTTAATGTCTCATCTCCAACTGGCCATCTTTTCATGTTATCTGCAGAGAGCGACGTACAATTTGGACCCTCAGCTGACCTATCTACCTTCTCCACCTCATAACGATCCTTTGAGCAAACCTTTGTTATCTTGTAAGGGCCTAAAAACTATGGTTTTATCTTTAATCCTGTTCCAAATTGTGTTCTCTTTATCGCCACTAGGTCTCCTATCTCGTACTACTGACTATCTTTTCTCCTCTTATTGTAGTACTTCTTATTTTCCTCTTGAACTGTTACTGTATATTTGTTCTTTGTCTTTCTGACGTAGCACTTCCCTTTCACTATCGTACTGCTTAGCCGCTTCCTCTTGGAGTAATCTCAACATTTCAACATCCTCCTTATTTCTCATCTTAGTACCAATCAACAGGTTAAAAGGTGTAATACCTATGCTTCTCTGAAAGTTACTATTTATTGCTCTTTGCAACTTACGTGTTTAAACCATGAACCAGGGCTTTCAATACACAGCTTTGTAAGCATGGGTATTATAATTTTATGGATTCTTTCGACTTGTCCATTCCCTCTTGGTACTCCTGTCATGATCACCATATGTTGAACATTCTCTTCTTTGCAATATTCTTCAAATTCATGGCTTGTAAATGCTGTTCAACGATCCGTTATCAATCTGCTCGGATTCCCAAAAGTTTGTTGGTGGGTTCTTAACTTATTCAGCGTTTCAGCACTAAGGTGTCGTCTTGGTAGGGAATAGCCATACAAATTTCGTAAACGAATCAATCATAGTCAGGATGTAATTGTATTGCTTTTTGGTACTTGTCATTGGTCCAACGTGATCTAAATGCATCGTGTCCAATGGAATGCTTTCTTTTTCAATAGGGTATAAAAATCCTTCTTGTTTTCCTTCCTTCTTCGTTGCCAGGAGACTAGGAATACACGCTGCAATAAATTCTAACTTTCTGTCCAAATCTTTGATGAAATAATCTTGCTGTATCAGCTCCTTCATTTTCTTCTTAGAAAAATAACCATTAGAATGGATTCTCATGATTATTTCCTTTTCGAAACATCTAGGTATAACCAACAGCTTTCGTGGTCCCTTGTAGAGTATGTCTCCATCTAACGTGTAGTCCTTGTAAGCTTTCTCTGTTAGTATCTCTTTGATCGCTTTAATACCATCGTCTTGATTCTGTGCCTGCTTTATTTGCTCTCGCAGCATGGTTACTGTAGCTACGTAAGGGTTCCGGCTTAGAGCATCAACATGGGACATCTTTTCTCCAGCTCTATGGTCAACTTCAAAGTCATATTCATTCAACATCATCACCTATCTTGCCACTTTTTCTGTTAGATTCTTCTTCATCAGAGTCTGCTGAAAAGCTTTACAATCTGCTACTAACTTGAATCTTATTCCGTACAAGTAATGACGAAACTTCTTTATACCTTCCACAATTGCTAATGCCTCCAGTTCATAACTGGAATACCTGCTTTGAGCTTCGTTAGTCCTGTGACTCATAAACTGAACTGGATGCAAACCAGTCGGATGATGTTGCATGAGAATAGCAGATATTGCAACCTGAGAAGCATCAGTATGTAACTCCGTCTTAAGGTTAGGGTCGAATGTCTTCAAAACCGGATCTGGATATCAAGTTATATTTCAAGTCTTTGAAAGCCTGTCGTTGCTCCTCGTTAAACACAAATGTAAAAAGGATGTAGAATTTGTGTTTTGCTATGGAAGCATAACCTTCTGTGTACTTTTTTAAATATGAAGTTAATCCAAGAAAATTTTTAAGCTGCTTACCAGTTTTCGGTTCTGGAAACTTCATCACTGCATCTGTCTTTTCTGTAGTCGTCGTACCTCACCATCTTTGATTACATGACCCAAGTACTCAATTTCCGTCTGTAGTATTTTAGCTTTCTTCCAGTTGATTTGCAGACCATACTGTGGAGAGAGCTCCAGTACTTGTTTCAGACGTTGCAAACCTTGTCTTTCATCCGCGGCTGGTATGATAATATCATCAATAAAAATCATCATAAACTTTTGAGCTATAAGCTCCCTAAATACCATGTTAACAAATCTCATGAAATATTTCGGACTGACTGAAAGACTAAAGGGTGCTCTCAAAAATTCAAACTGTCCGTGATGCGTCACAAATGAAGTATACGGAACTGACTTGCTGACCCTCAAATGAAAGAAACAGTTCTTCAAATCAAGCACACTGAATACTTTAGCCTGAGATAACCTATCTATGGAAATACATAAAAGACAGACGCGGTGGTTCCAGCGCCTATCCCTTAACTATGTCTAACGGGCACGTAACGACATCCGATCCTCAACCATCTGCGACCTCTTCGCCGATCATTTCTCATCAGTGGCGACTGATGATGAAAATATGATCATCAATTTAGACTCCTCTCTACTGCATTCATTACATATTAATGGTCAATGTTTAACAATTCCAACTATTGATCACGATGGTTTGTGTAAAAAAAGGTAATTTAAAAAACTAAAAACCCGACTGCGTTTCTTTATAATATTAAAATGAAAAAACCCTAAAACAAGAAAGTCATCGTAAAATTGAAGCAGTCGGGACCCATTCTAAATATGGGTACATACGGCTGGCTTTTTCTTGTTTTAGACTTTTTTCATGTTCATATTATATAAAGAAACGGAGTCGGGTTTTTTAGTTTTTAAATTACCTTTTTTTATTTTATTTCTTTTGGTTTTATTATTTTTGTATTTTGATATATTTAGTGTCACTCTCACATTCAATACGAATCAAACGACCCCTATCAAGCGGAAATCCATCCAGGCTAGAGAGTGAGAAATATTCGAATTTGACGCCAAACATCCGCCATTTTGGAATCTAACGACACCTCTCAAGTTAAAATCCATCAAGTTGTTTAGGCTAGAGAATGAGAAATATTCGAATTTGGCGCCAAAAATCCGCCATTTTGTTTTTTTATTATTTTGATATACCCAGTGTCACTCCCCATTTTCGTATCTGCTTGTGCATCAGCTCTTACAACTCCACTGTACTATATTTATAATAAGTCATTAGAATCAGGCCAATTCCCGCGCGAATGGAAGAAGGCAAAAATTGTGCCAATACATAAGTAAAAAAATAATGAACTTATAGCTAATTATAGGCCAATTTCCATTCTTTCTTCTTTTGCTAAAGTCTTTGAGTCTCTGATTTGCCCTTATATACAACAACACACAGGGTTATATCTTAGCAATCGACAACATGGCTTTGTGGCACGTAGATCTACCTCGACGAATTTGACATCGTTCATGGAGTCAATAGTGCAAACACTGGATGTAAATATGCAATATGACGTCATTTACACAGACTTTAGCAAGGCCTTTGACAAGATTTCACACAAAATCCTGCTATATAAACTAGCAGCATACGGTATCACGTGTCCCCTTTTAGAATGGTTGAAATCATATCTAACAGGAAGAGAATTTTTCGTTGTAATTAATGGTTTTCGTTCAACTAATCGAGGTATAAATTCGGGCGCCCCCCAAGGTTCTCACCTCGCTCCTGTCTTATTTAACATTTTTATAAACGATCTGCCGGAATGTTTCCACTTTTCCGAGTGCTTTCTATATGCTGATGACCTGAAGTTCGCTAGAAGAATAGAGTTCCCAAAAGATAGCGAACTATTGCAAGAAGACATGAACCGGGTCATAGAATGGTGCAATAACAATAAAATGCAGCTTAACACTGAAAAATGCTACCATATAAAATTCACCAGGAAAGCTAAGTGTCTCAGTTCAGATTACTTCATAGAAAATAACAAGATCCAAGAAGTAACAACCATTAAGGACTTAGGAGTCACCTTCGATATCAAACTAACCCTCCTGCCCCACATAGAGAACATAATCAAAAGAGCCAGTAGAATGCTAGGTTTTGTCATAAGAAACTCCAGAGAATTTAAGAGTGGCACGAAGATCCTATTGTATAACAGTCTTGTACGAAGTACCCTAGACTACTGTAGTGTTGTGTGGAGACCTCACTACGCGGACCACATACTTCGTATTGAGCGGGTACAAAAAAGGTTCTTGTGGCACCTCGCCTACTCAACGGGTAAAGCTAAGCTTCTTAAATCCTACACTAGCCGACTTCAATACTTCAATACATTCACTATCATCTCGTAGAGAAGCATATGATGCGTTATTTTTGTTTAAACTGATTAGGAACCAAATAGATTGCCCCGATTTGCTCAGTGTCCTAAGGTTTCGCGCTCCCTCGAGATATCCCCGCCAACCAATAACGCCACTGTGCCCACCACTGAGAAGGACAGTGTTGGGTGCAAACCATGTAATACCCAGACTGTGCAGAACTATGAACGGCTATAGTGATGTGACTGATGTGCACAGTGACAGTGTTGGTCAATTCCGTAAAGCTATTTTTACTAATATGCTCTGTAATAGATCATTTTATTTTTTTAGTATTAGTGTTTTTTTGATATTAGTAATTTTTGTAACATATTTTTCTGTCAGTTTGTTTTCTACACCGTTTTTTTGTCACAAATTATCATTTCATAATATTATATCAATAAGTTATTGTTAACTGTTACTATTATGCATGCTGTGTTAGCCTTTAAGTGATTTTATACTCGCACATGTTTATTATCTTTTTAGTTATAGTTATGAATTAGTGTAATAATTGTTGGCTAACCTATTTAAATAAATAAATAAATAAATCAAATCGTCAATTATTGGTAAAGGATATTCATTTTTAGCTATTTTACTATTAAGCTTCCTATAATCTACGCCCACGCGTGTACTGCCGTCCTTCTTCTTCACCAACACCAGAGGGCTACAATATTCTGAATGACTCACCTGAATAATCCCATCTTTAAGCCATTCATCGATTTGCCTTTCCACTACACCTTGCTCCACATAGGATTACCGTCGTGGTCGATGAGTCACTGGCACGTCATCCTTCAAAACAATCTTTAGTTCCAGCGGAGCTTCTTTAACCTGGACTGGGTGGTAAGTATCGATGCACTTATTCGCCTCCTGCTTGACCACTGGATCCTTAAGGACGCGTTCTCAAATCTGACGTAAATAAGCTATTTTTCGGTACATATTACGACCAAAAGAAACCTAACTGAACATAACTAACAATTACAATAGATAGATCACTTCTTTATCTCCAAAAATATTGATTTGTAATGTGAAAAATATATATTTTATTATTGCAAATACGATTTTTCTTTACCTCTTCACACAAAATTGACAAAAAAGGGTTGAGTTTAGGAACATTTTACTGCTACTACACGCATAATTCTGAATCTCAAAAAATATCCCGGGGAAGCAGACATAATCAAAAATTATACTATTGGAAAAAAATACGAAAATATTACAAATTGAAGGTCTCAGCACACATATGGGATCGGAAAGGGATCGTAACCGTAACGCCTTTCGCCTCGCTGTCAACCAGGCGTCAACCTTACCCTATGCACGTAACAAAAGCGTATCAGCAGCGCCTGTACGTCAACTCGGCTACGGCTAGGCGACACCGACTAGACTAACACGATAGTTAGTCGGTACGGAGAGACGTAAGCGCGGGGACGGAGAAACGTAAGCGTGGGGACGATGAGCCGTAAGCGCGGGAATTCAAGTTCGGAGCCTGTTCCGAGGCGAGGCGATTACGTTATTATTCCGATTAGTGTGCGTTGCAGTAGGGAGTTTAATACAAACCATTCTGAACGGCTCGAGGCGATACGGTGACGATCCCTTTCCGATCCCATATGTGTGCTGAGACCCTGACTCGGAAAAAAATAAAAGTTCCCGTTTAATTTTTTCTCTTACTATTTAGATTTATTGGATAGAAAATGTCTAATGAAATTTCAGTCTGCGCTCGAGCGCTGTCGTGAGTGTACGCTGTGTCGCCTGTATACAGAAAATCGCCTTGAAAAAGATCGCTGTACGAGTACAAAATATTTGATATTATACTTCACAAACCAATCTTGATATTTTACACATTCTGTACGAGCTGTAATAAAAAATATCTTACCTTGTAACTTGACAAGGTAAGATATTTTTTATTTTACTGAATATAGAATGTTTCGTTATATTATTTTGAAAATGAGGTTAAATCAAAATTCAAGATGGCGCCGGCAAGATTTGCCAACTTTACATCATGGGTGTCGTTATCAAGGTTTTCGGGGACGCTTATAGCGAATATGGAGTCAAAATCAAAATCCAAGATGGCGCCGACAAGAATTGCCAACTTTCCATCATGGGTGTCATTTTCATGGTTTTCGGGGTCGCTTATAGCGAATATGAAGTCAAAATTAAAATCCAAGATGGCGCCGACAAGATTTGCCAACATTCCATCATGGGTGTCATTTTCATGGTTTTCGGGGTCGCTTATAGCGAATATGAAGTCAAAATTAAAATCCAAGATGGCGCCGACAAGATTTGCCAACTTTCCATCATGGGTGTCATTTTCATGGTTTTTGGGGTCGCTTATAGCGAATATGGAGTCAAAATTAAAATCCAAGATGGCGCCGACAAGATTTGCCAACTTTCCATCATGAGTGTCATTTTCATGGTGATTGGGTCCTTTATAGCGAATATAAAGTGAAAATCAAGTTCAAGATGGCGCCGACATAAATATATAAATTTTTCGACATGAGTGTCATTGTTGTGATTTTTGGGGTCGCTAATATCGAATACGGAGTGAAAATTAAATTCCTAGATAGCGCCAAAAAAGTTTTTTTGACAGTTTTTTATGGTTTTCGGGTCCGTAATATTAATACTAACAATAATTTTAATATTAATACTAACAGTGGGCGGAAAATTTAGTATTGTTATGATAATAAATAGTATAAAAGATATGGCGAAAAAGTGCTCATCACGCTGAATATCTTTTCTTAAGAAAGTATATTCAAATCTCTTGAGGTTCGGCTGGGTTGTTAGGAGTCCATGTCAGGGATTCTAGATCCTTGATTTTCGCATGTCGCTAAAAAGTGCTCATCACGCTGAACATCTTTTCTTAAGATAGTATATTCATATCTCTTCAGGTTCATCTGGGCTGTTAAGTGTCCACGTCAGGGAATCTAGATCCTCGATTAATTTCTACGAGGTATTAATTTGCCACCAGTCCTTGATAAGTCTACAAAGTTTGACCGAAATCGGTCCGTTTAAAATGGGTAAATATCGAGTTGGAAGAGGTTGGTTACATAGAAACATACAAACAAACAAGCACACATACATACATTCTTCACATATGAAGCTAAATAAAAGCATGTAAAAAGTTAGTTTTCCGTTGGCACCATTTGATTTTTGATTTCGAACGCTAACGACGAAAACTATGAAAATGACACCAATCGAATAATCCGAGCCCAAACGATATATCGAATCGCGACATAGTCCGGGAATTTCGCCCTTTTACCTAACTCCTTCATTGACAACATATATTGTAAAAAACTTTCATCCTTTGTTTTCTTTCTGGATGCCATTAACTCGTGCATTTCCTTGGTGTTACAGGCCTCTGGAAATTCTTTTTGTAAAGCTGTTTTCAATTCTTCATAGGTCTTGAACACTTTTTCCGACCTTAACCAAAGCGCCGCCGTACCGCACAAGGATTTCTGTGCTATTATTAATTTTTGCTGGGCGCTCCAGCCAAATACCTCTGCGTTATCTTCTATATCTTGTGCCCACTTCGTAGAAGAATACGTTTTGTCTTTACCGTCGAATGGCACAATACTTCCATCTAGGAATGATGCCATCGGCACCATTGCTGATACGTCGTTCGTAGTCATCGTGAGGCGAACCTCGTAGCTCTCGTCGTCGTAGATACGTCTTACGTCGTTTAAATTTTGCTTAAGTCTTGTAGTTGCTGGAACGTCGTCTTATCGTCGTTTTATCACCGTCCCAACCCAGCACATCCCGGACGAGCCCCCAAAATTGTGGGAAAATGGGCTGCAGAGGAGAACGCGTGATAATTTTCAGAAATCTTTATTAGTCTCAGCAAAACGTCTTATATAAAATCGTCTAACATCTGACACAAAAACCGGTTGCTAGGTAAACACTTTTTCACGTTCTAAATATAAATTAGATACTCTAAAAGTTCCCATACCTACATTATTTTACTATTCTCAAAAAATATTATTTTAAGATTAAATGTTAAAATAATTTTAAACTCCACTGAAAATATTCATTTTGACAGCATTTAGTTCAGGGATAAGGGATTTAGATGGAGTAGACGGTACGATTTTTGTATCTATGCGCTGTACTAAGTGTGACGGGCCAGCGGCCAAGTTTGTTTTGTTTGACATTTGTTGTAGTGTTGCTGTTGCATACAAAAATAAATTCAGTCACTAATACTTTATATTTTAATGGAATTCTAAATAATATGTTATTACATAGAATTGTTTAGAATACGTAACTTTATCGAGATTATATTACTCATATAAATTTGAGCGAAGGCTGGTCATACCAAACAGTCAAATGCATGACTGTTTGCACGCCATCTTGCGTACTTAGTAGAACTACGTAGTCACAAATCTTGAAACACTGCCATCTCTTAGAGAGTTTTGTAATAATACCTCTATAAAATGTAACCAAATGAAGATGTCAGATTCATGTGCAAGCCGGTAGTGAGTGCTTCTGGTGTTCAATCTTATTTTGCATACTTAAACTAATCGCACATTTACCCGCACCGTACGCGCCGCATTTTGTAAAGTGCGGTAGGCATCAGAATTTCGAAGGAAGCATTCTGATGACGTCATATAACGCGGTGCATACGGCGCGTGCGGCGCGTGCTGATAGTTAGTTTTGCCTCATTCGGGCACGTAGAACTGAACGACTTGCACGTACCGAACGTATACGCACGAAATGGACGAAGTGGCGTTAATATCGTTTGTACAACAATACGACAAAAATTGTTGGCAATACTCTCAAGATACGAGTACGGCGCGTACGGCGCGCACGCGAATGTGCGAGGCTATCAAGAAATGCGGCGCGTTCGGCGCGTGCGGCGCGTACGTTGCTGACAAATGTGCTATCAGCTTTATATGAGAACGGTTACCCGTTTCCCAGTATTAAGATTGTCAACCCTGAAAAACTTCCTTGGTTTATTAGCTACCCAGAAACGTCAAATTATTTATAAAATTCAAAAAAACAATAAATTCATTGATAATATGTAGTGTATGATAAATATTAAAAGTCTCTCACAATAGAAATATATATAATTTATTTTTATACACAGAAGTTGTCACAAGAGTTCAACGCAACACCAGTATAGTTTGTAGAAGGAGTGAAAGATTAGTCGAGAACAGATATAATAGAAGCGATAGTTGGATAGCACGGCATTACTTACTCGTATATAGAAGCGCGGCGAAATTATATCGGATCAAAGTTAGTTCATTAAATCAGAGTAAACAGAAGCCTAAAGCAAACGCGACTCGCCGATGGTCTACGTGCGACCCTTGAAATTTATTAAGTCACTTGACAGGAGTCGCCACTCCAAAGAGTATAACAAGTGTAGGTCACCACAGTAGAATGAAAAAAGAAAAGGAAAATTACAAAAACATCTCAATTTGCATTTGCAAATTTTGTTCAAAGTGACCTCCCCTACGACGAATACATGCCCGAATATGCTTCATTCTCTTTATGACGGTCACCTTTGGACTGAATGTGCGTCTTTTTCGTCACTATCTTCAAATATGTTTCGGAGAAGAATTTCGATACACGGCCAATTCCGTCCGCATAAACAAGGGATTTCATGTAAAAATCCACCGTCGTCAGATTCTGTCGTCACTTCCCGAATTCGGATGGAGCGGTATTTAATTTTTTTCTATTTTTAGCATATTCTCTTCCATTTCCAATAGGTTTCATTCTACTATATTTTTTTTTGTTCAAAACTTATTTGCACTGGCCTAATACGGTACCTCATCTGCACCCACCCTACCTCAGTACAAGATGTTTAGTCGAGTTGAGTCAAGAATATGATGATCCAGAAATTAAAGAAATAATATCACATGATTGGTATGTTGATGACCTAATCTCAGGATGCAATGATGAGGCAAAGCTCATTCAAATTTATTAGAAAATAGTAGACAAACTTGACTCAGCTTGTATGTCTCTCAGAAAAATCAAAAGTAATTCCACTCTATTTCTCAATTTTATTTCAGTTAAAGTTAACTGTAATCAAGATAATTTAAAAATAATTTCTTCACCAAGTCATGCATTAGGAATAGAATGGAATCCTAATACTGATAACATACTTATAGTTTCTTCTAAATTGCAGGATTGCAACAGTGGAATGCCATTCACTAAGCGTTCCATTCTATCTATTATTTCTAGTTTTTTTGATCCATTTGGTTTAATTAGCTGTTGTATTATTTCATGCTAAATTATTTTACAATCACTATGGTCTCTGAAATTAGGCTGGGATGATGAAATACCTGTAGAAGTACAAACATTATGGAACAAATTCATTGATAATGTTCATCACTTGCAAACTACATATTAAGATTCCGCGGCATGCTCGTTGTAATAATTCTGTAAGAATAGAATTTTATTCTTTTTCTGATGCTAGTTTAAAGGCTTATGGTGGCTGTGTATACTTGAAGTCTACTGATGCTTTAGGTAATTGTACTGTTCTACTATTATGCGCTAGAGCCAAGGCAACACCACTGAAGACTACAACTAAACCCAGACTAGAGTTAAGCGGTTCTCTGTTAGTCGCAATACTATGTAACAAAGTTGCAAAATCATTTGTTGTGAATAGCTTGTAAAACATTTTGGACAGATTCTAAAATTGTAGTAAGTTGGTTGTGTACCGCTTCATTAAAGTTAGAGACGTTTGTTGCACACAGAGTAGCATCAATTCAGGAACTATCTATTAATTATAAGTGGCTGTATGTCCCCACATCACAAAACCCTGCTGATCTAACATCTCGAGGTGTAAATCCCAATGAATTACAATTTTTAACATTGTGGTGGCAGGGACCTACCTTCATACAAAAGGGGGTGGAACATTGGTCATTGCAAAGTACTTATGTAGCTCAACCAACAATGCCTGAAGTACTTGTTAACAGTTCATGTGTTGACACATCACAATCACACAATTTAGTAATTGATATTACTAAATATTCCAGTTTTCTGAAATTGCGTCGCATTGTAGCTTACATATTCCGTTTTTATAATAATACTAAAAACACTAGCGGACCCGACAGACGTTGTCCTGTCTACACGTCTTTAATTTGAAAATTTGTCGGATCCAATGTAAAACATTCCAAAATCAACAACTACTTATAAATTCAAAATTAATTAAAAAAACATTTACAACACAACAAATTTTGTATCTAAACCATTCTCAGATCCCCTTGAACACACACAAAAAATTTCATCAAAATCGGTCCAGTCATTTAAGAGAAGTTCAGTGACATACACACTTACAGAAGAATTATATATATAAAGATTAGCAATCAAATTAAAGGCAATTTAACTGTAGAAGAATTAGCAATGGCTGAAAGTAAGTTAGTATACCTTGCTCAAAGAGAA
Source organism: Spodoptera frugiperda (assembly GCF_023101765.2). Classification (NCBI taxonomy): domain Eukaryota; kingdom Metazoa; phylum Arthropoda; class Insecta; order Lepidoptera; family Noctuidae; genus Spodoptera; species Spodoptera frugiperda. The sequence goes on from NC_064236.1 coordinate 20,722,197, forward strand.
AGCTTCCCAACTTCGAAACACAATGTAAACCAGCTCCCCTATTAAGTTTGACTCCATTTGTTGATGATAAGGGACTAATAAGGGTTGGTGGCCGTCTGGAAAACTCAATGTTTATTTATATTAATAATTTTAGAGTCTAAGCACCACTTGTCAAGACTAAATTTTCATTATTTTCATGTAAAACATTTGCATGCAAGTCCTCAACTACTTCTTTCTCTAATACGAGAAACTTACTGGCCCATAAGAGACAGAGCTTTAGCGAGGCAGACATTTAGAAAATGTACTGTTTGTACTCGTATGAATGGAGTTGTGGCTAAACAACTAATGGGAAATTTGCCATCTGGTAGGTTAACTCCAGGCTATCCCTTCGAAATCACAGGCACAGATTTTGCCGGACCATTCCTGATAAATGATCGAAAGGGACGTGGATCTAGGTTAATTAAATGTTATTTATGTATATTCGTATGTTTTAAAGTTAAGGCTGTTCATTTAGAATTAGTCGGCGACCTCAGCACAGAGGCGTTTATTCTAGCATTACGTAGATTTATAAGTAGAAAAGGTAAACTTCGACAAATTTGGTGCAACAATGGCTCCAACTTTGTCGGAGCTCACCGTCAAATAGGTAATTTTGTAGAATCCAACTGGACTTCTGTGTCAAAGCCTTTTACAGAGGAAGGCATTAAATTCAAATTTTCACCTGTTATATTATTCTCCTAATTCCGGTGGACTCCATCTGTCTCCTCTCACCCAAGGGCACTTCCTGATCGGTAGATCAATGACGTCACTGCCAGCGTCTGGGTGGCCTGCTTTGCCTGGGTCTGGCCTCACCGAAGACAACCGAACCGAACACCGAAGGCAGCCTGCACCGGTACGCCCAAATTGAGCAGGGGCCTTAGACAAAGTAACAATTTAAAAACGATAACGAAGTTAGAAAAGACTAAAATGTATGGAGGTGCGTTAAGTCACGTGGTCAATCGTCATCGTTATCGCAATTTGGTAGACAATGTTACATTTCATAACGAAACCATAAAATAACGAATCGTTATCGTGTTTATTCCATACAAATGCGTAGACAAGCAGCACTTTCAGTGTTCGTCTTCGCCTCGTTCGTGATCGCCATTAAGGATAACGAAACGAACGCTAAAACGTTGTAGTTATCGACTAATATCGACACAATTTGGCCGGATTTCATTCTACAGCTGATTTTTGACCTTGGTTGATGACATACTCTTGAGTATTTATTTTATGTTAGAGGCATTACTGCAGGTTAAATAAATTATAAAATGCATTCTCTTCGTTTATTGTGGGCTGTGCACAATGTGAACGCCTGGGAGAGGCGTCAAAACCGATTAAATCAGCGACGGCTATTGGAAACAATTGGAGAAATGCCTGAATTGTTGTTCATCTAACATTTCAGACTTAATAAAAGAGAATTTAGGAAATTATGCAAGGACCTAGAAGCTCATGCACGATTAAAATATTCTTTTGAGATTCCCCTGGAACTAAAGGTAAGAAATATTACATTAATTAAACAATATAATTATAGGTATATTGCAGGCAACCAGATACTTATGTTGTTGGTTGTTGATCCTAATAACTTGAGTTGAAGCATTATTCGTCTGGTTAGTTTTATATATTATAGGTACTATATAACAAAAATATTGTGGTACGACACAATACTTTATTAACTGCTGTAGAGGTAAGTAAAAATAAAACCACATAATCTAAATCTGTATTATTATAATTTTCAGGTGCTGTGTGCTCTTAGCTTTTTAGCTACTCGCTTGCCGCTGTCTCGAAGGGGGTCGGTGCATCAACGGCGGCGGGCGCTCAAACGAGGGCGGTCGGGAGAAACAGCAGACTGCGGTGTCGCTGGCGATCTCAACCGCGGACGACGCCTGGTGGATGGAGAAATATTATTTATATTAAATATTTATGTATAAGAATATTTATAAATACTAATTCATCATTTATATGTATAATAGGTAATATTTATAAATAATAATTCATAATCAGATTAACCAAGTTAAAAACTAATTTATCAAAAAATTAAAAGGTGTCTTTCATGTAAGTCAAGTTACTTGGTTGACCAATGTTAATAAGAATATTTTATACTAGCTTTTGCCCGCGACTTCGTCCGCGTGGTTGTGTTAGTGCTTGGTGGTCAAAATTAAAACGTCTTCTACCCCTTTTATTCGCTATTACTCATAGATCTAAACACCCCTCTCCCGCACGCGCACCCCTGGCCTTGGCGACGTCCACATCGCAACGGGCCGTGCAGCATATTTTAATTTCACCACAACTTCAAAACCAAACGTCCAATTTTAATCATTTAAAGACCAAATATTATCAACATAAACTGTACTTATTGATGGAATAATTTATTTTGATAAAGATTAATAGCATGAGTAAAATAAACGCATTTAAATGTAGTCCAAAAAAATTCAAGATTTTTAAATAAAAATGTGGTTGTTGTGCCTCACTCGACATAGATAGGTATAGTGTGTCGCGGACTTTTTTGTAGATATTTATAAGATCTACAATTAATTGTAACATTTTATTGTTCTATCTTTTGTAGTTTAGGCAGCGTACGCAAAATAAGTAACTTCTTTGGTTGATTTTTTTCAGTTTGTGTCCGAAAAATTCAAATATCTTACGGAACCCTATTTTTTTCCAAAATAAAATATAGCCTATGTTACTCGTGGATAATGTAGCTTTCGAATGGTGAAAGAATTTTTAAAATCGGTCCAGTAGTTTTTGAGCCTATTCATTACAACCAAACAAACAAAGTTTTCCTCTTTATAATATTAGTGTAGAAAACATTTTGATTTATTTATTTGCCATCTACCTGCTAGAGACAATTAAGTAGCTCATTTTTGAGCAAGACCTTTGAAGGTGTATATCTAGTACTTACATTAAATCCTAGCTTTTCTATAGTCTTGTTCATAGTTATAAGTATGTGTGTATATGTTATAAGTGTAAATGAGATTAAAAAGCCAATTTGGCAAGAACTTTTGAAAATAACATATCCCACCCAAAACATAAATGTGAAAGGCTGCCAAGTTCGATAATATTGGAATGCTTCGCCTATAAAAGAAGTGAGATCTAAATAAGTACCAAGTTCCATACACAGACTTCAGTTAAAAATGATATAACTTGGCAAGGATTTCATTTATTTTTGTAAGGTTTATTTTCTTTTTTTACTTTACTTTGACCAAATACAAACCTTCGTAACGAATTTTAGGTCGGTACAACCATTGGAAGATATAGATAATTTTTTTGTTTTACTTCCTTAGGGGTATGAATTTACACCTTCATTATTTTTAAAACCGACTCACACTTGGCCATTTTCAGATTTTTTCCTTTACCTTGACCTAAAGACCTACCTCCATGCCAAATTTCAAGTCAATACGACCATTGGAAGTGGTCTAGGTTTTTGATGAGTGAGTGAGTCAGTCAGTCAGTGAGTGTATAGTAAAAATAGCGATTTTCTGACGTCGATATCTCAAGACCTACAATAGGCACATTTATGAAATTTTGTATTTTAGATAAGTAAGTAGATCTCGACAGATACTAGAAATTTCATATGCGTAGATAAAATAGATTTTGAGTTATAGGTGGGTCGAACTTGGCCCGAAATGGTTCGTGTAATATAACCCACGGCCGGTGTGTCGGTTTTTTGCTCGAACTTGGCGGACACACTGCCGTGTGTCTAGATGCATGTTATTGTTCACCAAAGTATAGCTTGTACTATATATGTACTTGTTTGACTTTTTGTAGTAAGAAGGTTAATGTTTAGTTGTTAGTTTTCTTTTAAATATTTACTTAAAAGCAAGCAAATCTTAAAAGAATGCAAATATTTTATGGTATATACCAATAAACATATCTTGTTTCTTTCTTACTATGGGTGTCAGAGATTAATCATCATCATCATCATCATAATTATAAAAAGTCCCCAGTCTAGTTATAACAGAGAAAATGATTACAAGCCAATTTTCATAACCACAAGGGTGTGTCCACTTATCCAAAACCCTTTAGAAATTAGCTTACCGCACTCTACACTTTCACACCAGACTTTCCAAAAATGTTCATTAGATCCTTACTTTTTATCACTTGTCTGTAGTCTTGCTGCCACCACCACCAACAGCATTCAATATGTTTGTCAGTTCAGTCCACAGTCAGTCTGACCGTACCCAACCTAGTGATGCAGCAAGAGGCCTCGCCGGGTCACCATGACTATAACAAAAACAAACAACGATTCAGTATAAGTACTTCATTGTTAAGATTGCATCATTGTGTACATTGCATACTAGTGAATACAACTTGGATTTACTTACTTTGCCATATCCTTAAGCAGCGTTGACAATTGTTGGGACTTGTTCGCACTCTTGATTCCATGGAATCATTCCCATTTGTCCCCACCGTCCATGTCACCACTGGTGACAAATGGGAATTTTTTTTTTAAATATTCCCATTTGTCCCCAGTGGGGACGCTCCAGTGGTGACAAATGGGAATGACTATTACTTTTATTCCCAGTTGTCCCCAGTGGTGGCAGACGGGAAAAATAAATTGATTTGTCCCCACTAGTGACGTAGTTTGCTCAGATATAAAGCGAAGTTGTATCCGTTCAAGGGAAAACATATTTTCATGTTTTTTACTCACATCGAAAATAAGACAAATAAAACATTTACAAGTATCTTAAAAGACATATATATTTTCACAAATCACACTGAGTCAAGTAATTGAGATCAAAACAAGGTACTTAGGTTACAGTTACTAGTAATAATATTATTAAAGATCGTCTGATTATTTACTGTTAACAACTTAGGTAGATATCATAGATTAACACAATATTACCTAACAATAGTACCTAACGATAGTACCTAACGATTTTTTTTACAGAATAATCAATGCCTTATTTACAATAATATACATTTCTTTGTTTTATTACAGATCAACATATTTACAATAATTTACTTTTTAAACTTAAGGTTTATAATATTGTTATTATTCCTATCTTTTTAGGTTTCTATCACAGAATCAATCTCTAAGACAAGTGCATGTTTGCATACTAAATTATTTTGAATAATTTAGTATGCAATATGCAATACGCTATACCTAAAACCACATACATAAATAATATAAAAAATCACAATAGTAGCTAGAACTTATACCTGTCTTTTTAGGTTTCTATCACAGAATCAATCTGTGAGACAATAATTTACTGTCTTTTTATCACATATTAACATATAGCTTTTGCCCGCGACTTCGTTCGCGTGGAATAGTGACTTCCGGCAAATTTTTGCTTTTAACCACATAGTTCCCGATCTCGCGGAATCTCTTCAAAAATGAGATGTAGAAGATATTCCAGGGAACTCTTCAAAAATCAACATAATGAGCTCTGCGTTTGAATTTAATAGATGTATACTCACTTAGGGCATTGAAAAAAATAGTTTAAAAACGGACTTAAACTAAAGAAATATTATAATCTTTCCGAACTTAAGATGAAAACTAACTTAAAACTAAAGAAAGCTACGAATTACGAATTTATAACAATTAAAAAAGAAATTATATTACAACCTATCCTCTATGCTTATAATAACTAAGCTTAAACTAAATAATTTAAAAGAAACGACTTAAATCTAATCTATCTAATTAATTTAATGAATTAGACTTACAATTTTATTAAAAAAACTAACTACAGTAACTACTAATAATCGATATCAAACTAAACCTACGTTAAATAATTTAACCAGAAAACCAGGAAAACCCAACAAATAAACTTATTAATTGACAAATACAACGAAACCAATTTATTTAGAATATACGAAACAGCAGGACCACTACAGACAAATAATCATACGACTGATAATACACTGCACGCTGCGCACTCTGACTGCACGGTTGGTGCGGTGGCTGGGCAACTGGCTGCCGAGCAACGGGTAGCGGGCTCGGTTCCGCATGGAGCAACACTTTGTGTGATCCACAAATTGTTGTTTCGGGTCTGGGTGTCATGTGTATGTGAACTTGTATGTTTGTAAACGCACCCACGACACAGGAGAAAATCCTAATGCGGGGCAACGTTTAAAAAAAAAAAAAAACTTCTTCTACGATAGTACCGAAGCGCTCGGCCGATACCCAACCAAATGAATGTAACGAAACCATAGCGCGATCTATTTCGATCCCAACGCCATCTATCGAGGATAAAGACAACTTGGATTATTTATTTATACTCTTAGTACTATTGTAAGTCTAATTCTAAACTATATCTGTACCAAATTTCAAATAGTTGCGGAGATTAATGGTATAAGCATAGAATAGTGTTCGACGTGATTCTTTAATTTGACATAACTTTTTTATTTATGAACCGATTGACATGAAACAAACACTAAATGTAAATTGAAGCATACCACAATATATTCGTGAAAACCGCATCCAACTCGGATCAGCCGTTTCTGAGATTAGCGCGCATAGACACACAGACAAACAGACAAACAGACAAAAAAAAGTTAATTACATTTTTGGGTTCGACATCGACATAACAATAACCCCTGCTATTTTTTTATTTTTATTTTCAATGTACAGACAGCACTTTTCTACGATTTTATTATATGTATAAGATTATTCAGAATAACGGATGTTTTGAAATTTCTTAAATTTCAGGTACCGGTAATCAGTACCGCCTTAAAGTTTCTAAACAATGACCCACTGTAATAATTCCATGCAAGAGCTCCATTTGGGTTTCTTGAATGAACTCATCATTGAGCACATATTTTTTCTTCCTTTTTTTAATGGTTTCATTTTGTTTGTAATCATATTATTACATACACTGTAATAGGCCGCATCTTTGACTAAGGTTTTTAAAAAATGTATGATGTTAGGATTTTTTTTTCCTATATCCTGATTTAATTTATGATGCCATGATTCTGAAAAATTCGTTGTTCGATGCTGCTCACCGTAAACACACCAAACTTTGATGTACTCGTCTGTCAGCCACTGTTTTTCCATATACGCTCTAAATTTTCTAATATCATCGTCTTGTTTATTCTTGCGTGTAATATACATCCAGCCATTTAAGATTTCATTGGGTGGCAATAGTGGCAACACGGCGCTTAAAGCCACTTCTCTTATCTTATTTATATCATTGGATTTAGTAATTCCGAGCTTACGACCCTTATCCCAAATTGATTTTTTAAAATGATAATAACAACCTGAGATACTCGCAGATGGAAACATTGCAGTTATAGCATTCATTGCCGCTTTTTCATAATCCGTTTTATACTTCTTTGGATTCCACTCAGGTATTTGAGATTTTATTAAAGAAAATAAAATTTTATAAGATTTCGTCTTCCGATCGTTCATAAGTGCGTATACAAGCGGTATTATGTTTGTGTTATTCACAGTACTACCCAAATCTCCGTGAATAGTATACAGTTGAGTAAAAGGCGAGGGACAACTTTTAAAAGTTCCATCACTATAAAAAGAATTCACTTCACTCATAGCCTTTCTTGCCTCTTTGGTGCAAAACGCTATGATGCGGTTGTCACCGTCTGAATAGTCGGCCAAAACAAAATCTTCAAACTCTGGAGGGACTTGTACATCATTTGCTTTTTTGGAATTTAGATGATTTACTCCGGCTGCTGCATTTCTAAATCTATATAATGATGATTTTACACTATTGAAGCTCGGCACTTCGCAAATTAAGTCTAATCCGCTATTTTGGAATGATCCAACCATATCATTGTATAATGTTGGCACCGCTGGGTAATTTCCTTCTATTAATTGTTTTTTACAATTGTACAGTCGCTCTTCAATTTCGTTTTTTGAAAAATCAGGTGTACATAAATGTGCAGTTTCTTGAAGGACATTGTTATCCTAAAACAAAGAAATACTTGCAGAATATGTACAATATTTACATACCTGCATTAGGTATATGCAAAATACCACCATTTTAATTAGAATCAGACATATTTCAATTGGAATGCGAGACATATCTCAATCAAACAAAATGGCCGCCAAACTAGCGGCCATTTTGTCTTTCATATCGATATTTTATTTTAAATTAACGTTTGAACCGTTAAAAAGATTTTATCAAAACTTTAATGAGTGAATTCATGAAGAAATAAATATTAAAATAATAATAGATTACAAACATATTTAAAGCAATAAATCAATAGATTATCAAAATAGAAACTTACTTGAATCTTTACTATTCCTTTACACTTGTTTCTTCGTTTGGTGCATTCCCATACAACTAAACCACTTTTATGTTTCCTTTTAATATGGTATTGGAATCCTGCACGTAGCAGAATAGTACCTCGACGTCTTTTTATATAAACTAATGAAACTGCACCAGAACTACACGACGCACTTGACCCTGACATTGTTGGGAATGCACTGATAACGACATAAAGGGATCAGTGGTGCCTGTTGGAAATTAATGTGGTAAATGAAAAATATTGTGGATATTTCAGCAGATTTAATTATACTTCAACCGATCATAGAAAATCTCATCCCATCAAAAACATCCTGTAAAAAACCCAAGTCTCGCAGCTCAGTCTTTCTACCGTCAAAAGTTGTGAGATCCATGTAATACCAAGTCGGTTAATCTATTTAGTGTCTACTTGAAGGACCTTCTGTCTTAAGTTATTACATAAGTTATTATCATGCCAATATTAAAAATATTTAACGTTTTAAACAAATAGATCGACTTGGACATCGCTTGATTTGATTATTAGTATGTATCACACTACACAGCACGACGGGCCAGCGACCAACAGGAACGAGAGTTTCAATCGCGTGAGGCGCGAGAGACTAAAGAATCTAATATAATATTGTAATATTCATTTTGTTTTCATGCGATGTCCAAGTCGATCTATTTGTTTAAAACGTTAAATATTTTTAATATTGGCATGATAATAACTTATGTAATAACTTAAGACAGAAGGTCCTTCAAGTAGACACTAAATAGATTAACCGACTTGGTATTACATGGATCTCACAACTTTTGACGGTAGAAAGACTGAGCTGCGAGACTTGGGTTTTTTACAGGATGTTTTTGATGGGATCTCACTTATTTTTGTAGAGCCTTTCTTTTTGATACCATCTACTTCTAACGAATTTTGTTAAAGGTCTTATGATATTTTCTTATTTTTATATGTAGTCTTCCTCTTTTTCTTTTCCGGTACTACTTCTTGAGCTTCAGCCACAGTTTTTCTCAAAGCCCACTCCCTGTCTCATAATATATTGTTTTATTAGATTTTCGTACTTCAAGACATGTCCAATCATGTGTTTTTCATTACGTCGACCATTTTACAAGTAATAATGTTGTTCAGTTTCATGGGCTAAACACACCCTTACCCACCCTATACCCCCTCCCTTGCCTCATATGGTAGGTACCTATCTACACCTATTAAATTTATAACCACCACCAACCACCAACTGCATAAATAACTTTGTAATCCCATATATTTATATGGGATTACAAAGTTATTGATGCAGTTGGTGTATTTGGAAAACTGGACTGAAATTACAAAATATTTAAGTTTTCCCATGATTAAGACACTAAACTCTATATGTATTCCAAATATGAAGCTTCTAAGTCTGCTAGAAGTGCCTTGGACTTTTGATGATCGGTGAGTCAGTGAGTGACAAAATTTAGAAACTTTAACAAGTTGTCATTCTTAAACTACTGGTTCAAATTGACTGAAATTTTAAATATTCCGTGTTTATACAATGCCGGATTAGTTACTGAAGATTCAGGTTTCTTGCTTTATCCACAACCGAATTATAGGGGGTCGAAAAAGGCCCGAATTGCTTCGAGAAAAGGATGGTACGGCCGTGCCGCTTTTTTTGCTCGACTTGGCGGGGGCACTGCCGTGCCCCCAGATACGAGAGACACGAGAGCAAACAAAGGAAGAGAGCCGGCTGTCAAAGATGACAATTAACTTTTTCTACATAGTGACCAGTTATACTTTATAATAAATATAGGTTGTGTTTACAAACCAGAAAAACAATCTTTCCAACAGTGCCCACCGGCACCGCACCCCGCGCGCCCCCCTAGATTACCGCCATCGGGGTGCAGACAGACAGAAAACACGGAAGTTATTATTTATCATATTTATCTACTGTGATTTTTTATATTATTTATGTATATGGTTTTAGGTATAGTAACTGCAACCTAAGTACCTTGTTTTAATCTCAGTGTGATTTGTGAAAATATATATGTCTTTTAAGATACTTGTAAATGTTTTATTTGTCTTATTTTCGATGTGAGTAAAAAACATGAAAATATGTTTTCCCTTGAACGGATACAACTTCGCTTTATATCTGAGCAAACTACGTCACTAGTGGGGACAAATCAATTTATTTTTCCCGTCTGCCACCACTGGGGACAACTGGGAATAAAAGTAATAGTCATTCCCATTTGTCACCACTGGAGCGTCCCCAATGGGGACAAATGGGAATATTTAAAAAAAAAATTCCCATTTGTCACCAGTGGTGACATGGACGGTGGGGACAAATGGGAATGATTCATTCCATGTTTCATCACTATCACTAAAAAATATAATAGATTAGAACACCAGTCATTTATAAAAATGAGTCTCAACGTCAATGTCAAACGAGCGTGTTTGTTGAGGTTATTTTTATGAAAGTAAAATCTCAAAATATTTAATAGTTAATGAAATCAATTTGGAAGGCGTATTTCTTATTTTGTGCTAATTAGCTGACGTCGGTATTGTGTTCGTTGCGCCCGGTGATCTTGGGGCTTGGTCGACGAGTACATTACTATGAGTAATCTTGTAACTCATATTATAAACGATGGCGGATAATAATAAACAAATAAGTAGTGAAAGTATATGCCTTACCAACGGATCGAGCTACAATTCACTTAGTGAGAATGATATTAACGAAAGTATAGAACAATATCATGAAGAGGAGGAGATGAACTTTGAGATGAGTAACGATACAAAATCCGGGAAGCGAGTTAGATCCGATACAGAAGAAGAGACTGATACAGAATGGCGAGTACAAAGAAAGGGAAAGAAGATGAAAGAACAAGATAAAATTGAATTGTATATTTCATGGAATGAACAGTTACCTAAACAATTCGCGTTAGCGAAACTCTTTAAACAGGAAGACATAAAAGATATTATAAAAGTTAAGTATATAAACCAGTTCAAGGTACGAGTTGAATTTAGTAATGAGTTGAGCGCAATAAAGTTTGAGCAGTGTAAAACTTTTATTGAGAAAGGATGGAGAATTCATAGGGCTATGGAGAAAAGTTACTCATACGGAGTAATAAAAGATGTCGATATGGATATTTCTGAAGCCGAAATACTAAAAAGTATTACTTGTCCGAATGACATACAGTTGGTGTCAGCTCTTCGACTTAACAGACGTAATAGAATCAAGGATTCGGATGAGCGATGGTTACAGAGCGAAGCTGTTCGACTTTGTTTTAAAGGAACGAATATTCCCGCTTACATTTACGTCGATGAACTAAGAATAAAGGTGGATCCTTACATATTCCCAGTTACACAATGTACAAGATGTTGGAAATTCGGACACTCAGTAAAAACATGTTCGTCGAAAATAGTTTGTCCGAAATATGGCGATAATCATGAGAATTGTGTTACTGAAAATTTTAAATGTGTAAATTGCAAAGGAAAGCATATGGCTATGACGAAAATATGCCCTGGTTTCTTGAAGGAAAAGAGGATCAGAGAACTTATGGCTGAATTTAATTGTACTTATCGAAGAGCCCTTACAATGTACGTGCCTCCTGTCAGACCGACCATGTCAGTCATGAAAGAAAAGGAACCAGATAATGTAGACATTCAAACTGTATCAAATACTCAGCAAAATTTTCAACTTGATTACCGCAGTACACTATCATTTGCGGATGTTGTTAAATCTAAAGCAATTGTTGAAATTCATTAAGAAGAATCTCCAAAATACATAGCCAAAAGTTCTAAAAAGCCGGTTAAATCAGAGATACCAGAATTTAATTTTCAAGAGGAGTCTCCTGTAAATAATCAAAAACCCGTCAACCCCCTAAAGATACAACTAAAGAAGAAAAACATAGAGAAATACATTTTCATGAATTATTGTTTAGACTAAAGGAGATTTTATTTTTAAAAAGTGATTCATATCAAACTAAGTTTTTTAGGATGATTAAATGTTGTGTTGAATGGGTAATTTTAGTTGTTGCGGATAACATTGCAGACTGGCCTATAGTTAAAAATCTTTTTGAATTTGTTAATGGCTAAAAGTCATCAAAAGTTAAAGATCAATATTATCCAATGGAATTGTCAAAGTTTAAGGCCTAAAGTGTTGCTATTTGAAAATCTATTGTTACAAGAAAAGATCCACATTGCTGCGTTAAGTGAAACATGGTTAGAACCGGAGAGTTTGCTTAAGGTAAGTGGTTACAATGTATTTCGTAAAGATAGGGATGATGGTTATGGAGGCGTAGCTATACTCACTCATATGTCAATAAAAGCCCAGTTACAAAGTCTTCAAATTAGAAACTCAGGGATAGAAATTATTAGTGTCAAATTATTTAACTGTCAAGATATCACCAATGTAGTTTCAGTTTATTGTCCTCCGTCAGTGTCTACCAGTCAGAATGACTGGGATGAAATATTCTCTATTATGCCTAAGAACACATTAGTATTGGGTGATTTCAACGGACATCATAGAAACTGGTCGTCTAAATCGGATAGTAGGGGTAATCAGATTTTCGACGCATTAATAGACCACCCATTTATTATTCTGAACAACGGAGCACCTACCCGCGTGAAATTAGTTAATAGTGTACTCCAACAATCTTCTCCAGATTTATCATTAGCATCTTCTGACATAGCATTACAATTTGATTGGACCTCCTTCAATGAAACGTTAGGCAGCGACCATAATGTGATTAAAATGTCTTCCTATATTGAATGCTTAGCGAAAAGTACGTTACGTAGAAATTTCAAAAACGCGGAATGGGATGCGTATAAATACATACTATTAAATCTTTTTAATGAATTTAAATATTCGGAAAGTTTACAACTTAGTTATGATCTTTTCATTGAGAATATTAATATGGCAGCAGACATATGTATCCCTTTTATCAAAATTTGCGAAAACCCGAACTCAACCTTTTCTCCCAAACCGTACTGGAATGCAAACTTGTCGAAATGTGTAGCTGAACGCCGGTTAGCTTTATCAAACTTTAGGAGGAACCCAACTCCGCGGAATCTTGAAGTATTGCAACGAAATATTAGTATCTCACAAAAATTAATTCGTAATGCTAAAAACAAAGCGTGGCAATCCTTTTGTTCCGCTTTAGACGAAGCAACTTCTCCAAAGGTAGTTTGGTCAAAAATGAAATGGTTGAAAGGATACAAATCTCGAAAAGAATATGTAGATACATATAAAGTCAATCAGTTGCTTCATAGTTTAGCGCCGGATTTTGTAAATCCATTAGATCCGTCTTTTTATTCTCGGAATCCTACATTAGATGTTATTATTACAAAACAGGAGCTAGATAAAGCCATTAGATCTAAAGATACTTCACCAGGTCATGATAATATTTCATACTCAATGATTAAAAATCTTCCAGATAATGGAAAACAAATATTACTCTATTTTTATAATCAAATCTATTTGACAGGTTTTGTGCCTAAACAATGGCGTGATGTTACGGTGGTGCCAATACCAAAACCCGGCCGCGATCCCAACAGTCTTTCTTCGTTGCGACCAATCTCGATGATCTCTTGCATCTGTAAAGTTTTTCATACCATTCTAATGAGAAGGTTAGAGTGGTTTATTGAAAAACACAGCATTTTATCTGATGACACAACCGGATTTAGAAAGTGTCGCTCAACAATAGATAATTTAAGCAAACTATTAGTAAAAATACAAATAGGTTTTGCAAGAAAACAGTCAACGATTGGATGTTTTATAGACATTAAGGACGCATACAATAACATCGACATTACCTCCCTGTTACAAATAATGGATCGACTAGGCGTAGGAGATAAAATGTGTAGATATATTTGGAACTATTTAAAAGAAAGAAATCTTAAGATTAATGTAAACAATGTGTTGTTGGGCCGTAGGGCGGGTCGGGGATTGGCACAGGGTGACCCACTGTCGCCTCTATTGTTTAACATTGCCACATTTTCTTTGTGCAAGGATATAAGTCTTGTAAATATATCACAATATGCTGATGATTTTGTTTTGTATATCACTGGCAGTAATATTTCAGAAACAGCTTGTAATTTACAATTAGCCTTAGATCAGTTTACAAATATACTTTCAGGTCTAGGATTAGAAATTTCTACGTCAAAAAGTAATATTTGCATTTTTAGAAGGGGTTTTAAGAAAGAATTAGCAGAAATTAAAGTTAAAAATATGTTATTGCCAGTGGTAGACAATATAAAATACTTAGGCCTGTGGCTTGACCGATCTCTAAGATGGTCTAGACACATTAATGAAATTAAAGACAAAATTTTGAAACATGTTAATATTTTCAAATTTCTTGTAGGTTCTAATTGGGGAGTACATCCGGTGCATTTAAGACGCTTATATATATCTCTAATACGAAGTAGGATAGATTACGCTAGTTTCCTTTATGACGATGCTAGTGATACGCATTTAAGTAAATTGATTAATGTGCAAAACGTAATCATGAGACTTATCGGTGGTTTCGTTAAAACCACTCCTATACATATCATGGAAAATGAACTTTATCTTCAACCATTGCACATCCGTAGGTATTATTTAGCAGGAAAGTATTGGCTTAAATCAAAATCTTACACCCGTGATGCAGTCATTTCTTTGTTAGATAATTTGAGTGATATTATTAATGATAATAATTCATATTGGTATCGGAAGAAAAAACCTTTGTTGATAACTGTTCATCAATTCCTTAAGACGAAGGCGATTTATGTAAGTCCAAAATTAGAAATGTTTTCTTTAAACACTTGGGTCAGCAATGTGGATTTATCTAATATTATTAGACTAAAGATTGAATCTGTAGACAAATCAAAAAGATGTTATAATGCCTATAATCTTCATCGAATGTGTATGCAGTATATTAATCAAAATTATATTAATTATGGTATGATCTTTACTGATGGTTCAAAAGATAGAAGTGGAGTAGGAGCAGCGTTCTTTGATCCGCATTCGAATACCCACGTTAAGCTTAAAATAAAATGTAACATTAATATTATGTACGCTGAACTTATTGCAATAGCAGAAGCTTTGTCATATATTAACTCCCTTGAAAGCGGTAATTACGTCGTGTTCACGGATTCGAAGAGCGCACTCCAACATCTAGCTCGATGTACCTCGAACTTTCGAGGTGCACCACCTTTGTGTGAACTTGTGGATAGGAATAAAAATTCTGTCGGAATGTGTTCGGGGCGAAGTCGAAAGAAAGCTAATTTTTCCTAAATTAAATTATAATGTTGGCAAATTTAATAGTATTTTGTCTGTACCTTTATCAGACATAGCTAAAAAAGTATATTTACTAGTTAAAAATATTTTTATTAATAGAAATTAAGTTATATATTTTGTTAAAGTTCCTATGAGGGTGACATAATCATTGTGTGATTAAACCCTCCAACATATGTATTTAATAAAGATTAAAAAAAAAAAAAAAAATGAGTCTATTTTAATTATCTTTAAGTCTAAAACTTAATATCAAATTTAACGATAATTAAAACTTAATATAAACAACAATTTAGAATAATAATCCTCTATTCACTTACTTACTACTATAAAGTTTTGTTTTTATTATAATTTACAATACTTTAGCTACTCTTTATTTCTATGATTTCATTGAAGTAAAGCGACTTTACTTATAACAAAGAATATATTACTTACTAGAAATAACGTGGACTGTCTTATGCGAGGGCTAGTTCGAAATTGAACTAATAAAGTCATATTTCTCCTGGGAAGCACTTGAGCCTAGCAGTTTTCGGATATTTACGTCTGGGCTAAGGGCATCGCAGCACAACCACTTGAAACCCACCGGCGCAGCGACCACCGTGCCGATCCCGTGACGTCACCCAGCATTCCAACGTCGCTGACTGTGATAACATCACCCTCACGAAGTACGGCAATCGCCAATAACTCACTTATTCTTATCAGTGAAATTCGAAAACAGTAATAACTCGCGGGAATAATCCGATTTGAACTTCTTGGGTGACACTGACAGCTAAATTTTCGTTACCATAAACAATATTTTTGCTTTTTAGCGAATAATCGATTCGACACAACGATCACGATCGCGATGTTACTTTGGCTAAGAAATGTTTGTCGTTATCGTTGAGACGATGACGAATTTAGATATCGTTTCGCTACTAAGCGATGTTACTTTGTCTAAGGACCCAGGTCCGACAACACTTTTGGCGACGGTGGAACCAAGAGTACATCTGCGAGCTGCAGCAGCGCACAAAATGGCTGAAGCGCCAAGGAGACCTCACACCAGGCCAGCTAGTACTCGTCAAGGAGACGTCGCCACCGTTAAAGTGGCCCTTGGGACGTATCGAAGCCGTGTATCCAGGTTCAAATGGAGCATGCCGAGTTGTTGACGTCAGAACTACAAGAGGCTCCCCACATAGAGCGTACGTAAATCGTACCGCGCGCACGCACACAGCTGCGCGCCCGCCATGACAGCGAGCCGGCGTTCCGAGGCCGCCCGCCGCCAGTCAGTGCGCTTTCCCTATACTATACTCTTTGCAGCGGTTGCGTGTTGTAGCTAGACGCAGAACAAACCTCAAGAATCTAACAACTCTCAAGAATCTCAAATTATAATAAACTCAAGCTTATGTAAAACGCATAATAAATATATTTCTCAAACACGGGATGATTCATCAACTCGTCCCACATACCTACGGCATTTGAGACGACTTGCAGAAAATCAAAATAAATATTATTTTCATTCTGCAACTCGTCCCGCGTTTAGTTTTTGACGTTGAAGTATTTTGTATTTAAATTAAATGAGGCTTCAAAATACGTTTTAAAATTTAAATACATTTAACTTCATTTCGAAAGATCACTTTTTTTTTCAAAAACCTTTAGAGTTAGAGTACACAGTAAGAACTTTTTTCCTGGAACCTGTTTTGTGAAATATTCAAGTAAATCACGGAATTACTGAATGCCTCTTTTTTGAGGGGGGAAAATCATCCAATGACTTCTCCCACCTTGAGCGAGGCGAGATGGAGTGCCAGACTCTTACTGACCGCCAGATTAGTGCGTGGCGGAATGAGCTCCGGTGCGATCTCATGGCGGAATGGAAGCAGCGACTGTCGCAATCGAGGGCTGGGCTCGCTGTTATTGCAACGGTAAGTCCCCTCTTTGAGGAGTGGCTAGAGAGGCGTCACGGCGTCCTCACCTACCGCCTGACGCAGGTGCTTACCGGACACGGAAGTTTCGGTAGGTTCCTGTTTGTGATTGGGCGGGAGGAAATGACCGGGTGTCATCACTGCGAAGACCGCCCGGAGGACACGGTGGAACATACGCTTGCGGTCTGCCCTGCGTGGGCTGAGCACCGCCGTGTCCTAAGGGATGTGGTCGACGACGGCGCCCTCTCGCGTCCGGCACTGATACAAGCCATGGTGCGGAGTGAGGGGAACTGGGATGCCGTCTCCTCCTTCTGCGAAGCAGTCATGCTAGCTAAGGAGGAGGCGGGGCGCGTGAGAGAACGAATCTCCTCACGCCCCAGCCGTCGCAAGAGACACTCCGGGCGTCGGGGATCGCGCGACGATCTCCGGCCACCGAAAGTGCGGGTCTGCGGACGGCGAGCAAGGGTAGCTCGCCGCCCGACCAGAACCAGACCCGTGCGTGCGGCGCGTCGCGTTCTGCGCGCGCTTCAAAGACCCATGAGCCCCAGTTAACCCGCTAGGTAGTCCGCAGCTCCGGATCAGGCATCAGCCCTACTGGGCCCCATCTGTGGTGGTCTGATGACTGTTTGAGGTGCGCGCAGAACGCGACGCGCCTCACGCACGCATCTGGTTCTTGTCGAGAGACGAGCTACCCTTGCTTGCCGTCCGCAGACCCGCAGTTACGGTAGCCTCGGAGATCGTCTCGCAATCCCTGACGCCCTGAGTGTCTCTCGCGACGGCTGGGGCGTGAGGAGGTTTGTTCTCTCACGCGCCCCGCCTCGTCCTTCGTCGCCGACCACATCCCTGAGGACACGGCGGTACTCAGCTCATGCAAGGCACACTGCCACCGCATGCTCCACCGTGCCCTCGGGGCGGTCCTCGCAATGATGACATCTGGGCGTTTCCTCCCGCACAATCCGAAACAGGAACCTACCAAAGCTCCCATGTCTCGGTAAGCACCTGCATCAGGCGGTATGTGGGGCCACCGGGGCGCCTCTCAAGCCACTCCTCAAAGAGGGGACTAGTGCTGCAATTATAGCGAGCCCAGTCTTCGGTTGCGACAGTCGTTGCTGCTATTCCGCCATGACATGGCGCCAGAGCTCGTCCTGCCACGTACTAATGTGAAGCGGCAGTTTCACCCCGGCGATGCGCGTCGGCGCGCAAACTAAAACACGCACGAGCACCTTCGCCTCCAAATCCCACGGCGTTAATTGTAGCAGCACTTGTGTTAACATATTTTCAAAACTCTTTTGATTATAGCAGCACTGGCCACTTGAGCCAAAGAGTATAATAAGTATAGACTCGAGCTTTGACACGTTTGTCAGCTCTCTTCTTTTATTTTTCAAATAATTTTATCTTATTCTAAAATCACTAAAATAGTTTGTATTGTATGATTTTCTTCTAAATATAATATCATATAATATCAAAAAGTATAATTAGTATAGGGGAAGTATATAAGTAAGTATATATAACTTTTTTTTATGGACCACATGTAGATACCACAGGGAAATTAAGAACAAATTTTATATTAATACACACATACATCCTAAAGTATATTGAATTTGCAGTTCAGTGAAACTCACAATACGACTGTGATCTTTGTTTAAAATAAATTGTCGTCGAGCGCACGTATCGATTGAGTTCTCGGTCCTCGGCAAAATAGCGATAAATAATATTATCTCCCAGTGATCAGTGTTCATTTGCGTTTGTGAGTTGTAATATATGTGTAAACCATTTGATTTTTAAAGTTTTTGTTATAAATTAATTTGTGTACTCTATTTTTGCGGTGCGCAGAACCAGTGACGTAAGAGTAGTCCGATTGATTGCCGACCATGTCGCAGATAAAGTTGATAAGCCGCGCTAGTCGCGGGTTGTCCGTGTCCGGAGCAGCTGTGCGGACAGAGTTAAGCGGAACGGTTCTACAGTCACAAGGAAATCATACTAGCATTAGAACCATGGCGAGCGACCAGAAAAAAGCTCTTACTTTGGAAACGATGAACCCACACATTAAAAAATTACAATATGCCGTACGTGGACCTCTAGTCGCCGCTGAATTACAAAAGGAGATTGATAACGTATGTTCTGAATATTTTTTGTTTATTAAAGTAATGACAATATTCATAAATTAATTTCTTTTGATATATTGATAATTTTATTAAGCACCGGTAAACTGTGGCAACTTTACCAAACCCTTGGCAACTTTACCATACTATAGGTATTCGGTATAAACTCATTTACCTGAAAAATCTACCCACTAGAATTATGTTTTGTAATATAAAATTCTGTCAGCAATTGCTTCTTTAATTTATTCATAAGTAATCGCTTGGTGTTGCTGTTGCATGTTTCTTCAGGTTAGGTAAAGTTGCCACTGACTGCTTTGTAGCAACTTTACCTGCAGCTAGGGTTGGCACTAAATCAAGCATACATGTTTGTTTCTTGTTTGTGTGTATGTAACCATTTTCGAATACTTAAATTTCACAGCATAATGAATACATAATATCCTGGATGATAAGTTATATTGGGTCTGTGCGCATGTGAGCTTTAGTTAATACCTTTTGTTTCACAGCCAATATGGTTCAAAACTCCATGAAACAAAACCGCAGAAAACTCGGAGCTAGGCAATATAATAATTATACGGAAAAGATGTTAAATTTGGCTATGGAGATCGTGAAGTAAAACAATTAAAAATTCAAAAGATTTGAACAGAACTTAGAGGGTCGGCTTCAGAGAGATATTATACACAAACACAAACACCACTGTTACTGCACTCACTTATTTATTGATACCACTTTTTCCCGCTAGGGGGTTTGTTTGTACTCACCGGACGTCAGATTGACGCCGGACCTAACTAAATTGAGGTAACGAAACCATAGCGCGATCTATCTCGATCCAAACTCCATCTATCGAGCCTCCTGACAACTTTAAATAATAATAATATTTTAATACATATTTTGATCGCGCTATGATTCCGTTACTGCTCTGAACATACCGCCCACCAAGGACATATTCATTAAATGTCCTTAAAAATGTACCGCCCACCATGCCATATGTGCTATATCCCCGATGACAATGTTATACGTCCTTGACGATATCGATATGTATACAGTAACAAAACCCCAACAACCAATACAAATATAAACAACCCATAAAATTAGTTACATATAAACTAATAACAAAATATAATAAAATGCTTCTAAATTACAGTTAACAACCTCAAAACACATAATATATAGATACCTATTGCATGTTACAATATTCTTGGTAAATAGGACTTTCTTAATATATGGTTTTCGACCCTAGAATGCATAACTGTAATATTAGATACAGGATTAGTATCTACGTCAACCATCCCCGACAAAATCCACCCCAAAGCAGTGTTCTGCGCCAAAAGTGTCCCGCTTTCGTTTTTCTTTAACCCGTGCCGAATAAAGGTCTCAGCACACATATGGGATCGGAAAGGGATCGTCACCGTATCGCCTCGAGCCGTTCAGAATGGTTGGTATTAAACTCCCTACTGCAACGCACACTAATCGGAATAATAACGTAATCGCCTCGCCTCGGAACAGGCTCCGAACTTGAATTCCCGCGCTTACGGCTCATCGTCCCCGCGCTTACGTTTCTCCGTCCCCACGCTTACGTCTCTCCGTACCCGCGCTTACGTCTCTCCGTACCCGAGCTCACATCTCTTCGTCCACCCTTTCCCCTTTCCCCTCCCGCGACGGGACTGCGAGGCGTAAGCGCGGTGTCGCCTAGCCGTAGCCGAGTTGACGTACAGGCGCTGCTGATACGCTTTCGTTACGTGCATACGGTAGGTTGACGCCTGGTTGACAGCGAGGCAAAAGGCGTTACGGTTACGATCCCTTTCCGATCCCATATGTGTGCTGAGACCTTAACCTGACTATACACTTCAGCTCCCAATAACATGTCGATGTTATTCGGCCTAAAATATTCGGGATCAGCCAACTCGCTGTCGCGCACTTCTAACCCCTGAACCCTGGTGACTCTAACAGCCGGAATAAACGCAGTAACTGATTTTAAAACATAAGCAGTTACTCTAAGTTTTAAATTTGGATTTATTCTAGACCCGATCCTGACAACTAACCCAAACCGTATACCACATTTTTTAACGGAATTTTCCTTAACCCCAATGACTGGACCAAGGATTCCGATATAAAGGAACCTTGTGATCCCTGGTCTAGTAATGCCCGAACCGCCTGGTATTTCCCATGTCTCGATTCAGCCTTTAACAAGGCTGTGGTTAAAAGCACCGTTTGCTTATTACCTGTCGAAGGACATGAGACCAGTGGTTTATTATCCGCTGGTACGGACCCGCCTACCTCATTGACCGATGAGGTTCCCTTTAGAGCAGCCGTTCTGCTCTTCCCAACAGCCGACCCAGAAACACCCGAGGGGTGTATCAAAGAATGATGGCGGCGTTTACACACCTTACACCTGAGAGTATTTTTGCAAAACCTAACCGAGTGACTACTACTGAGACAAATATAACATAAATTCTTTTCTCGTACGATATTTCTACGACCTTCTGCTGACTCTCGACAAAACGTAGGGCACGAAGAAATCCTATGACCCGCGCAACAGTACTCACATGTAATAGTTTTATTTTTAACACCCTTTATTGCATGAAACGATTGAGTACCTTTAGGAATTCTTTCACCTTTACTATCTAGATTTTCTAGACCACGAAAGCGACTTATCAGAAACTCGTTCAATTGATCGAATGTTGGCAAGTCGTCTCTCGAGTCAGAAGCAACCTGCAAATCCCATGCTTTGCGAGTCTCCCGGTCTAACTTGGAAGTAACTATGTGTACGATTATTACGTCCCATGATGACACATCGATACCTATATTTTCCAACGAACTTAAGCAGTCAGATGTTGTACTGATCAGTTTCTTAATATCCGTAGCTCATTCAAATAACAACGTCTTTTGCCCCAACAGTCGTTTTAAAATACAATTGGCCAGAAATCTTTTGTTACTATACATAGAATCTAATTTTTCCCAGCTTGCCTTGTAGTTGTCAGCAGTTACATTAACATTTTTTAGTAATACCTCTGGTTCCCCGGATAAGTATCCTTTAAGATAATACATTTTTTGTGCGTCGTCTAACTTGTTGTTGTTATTAATTAGACCGACAAACAAATCCCGAAACGTTGGCCATTCGTGATACTTACCCGAGAATATAGGTATTTTCACATTAGGTAACTTAAAACTACATCCTTCATTATTACTTCCCGAATTATTAGATATATTATTGCATTTTAATTTTGTTAGAATTTCTTTTAAATCACTTTTGAATTGGACATATATTTCCTCTACTTCATCGTACACGCCATCTTTGTGATAGCTGGAATTGAACAGCTCGGACCGTTTTACTTCCCCAATAATTTTGGCGTGTGTATTATAAAACATATGCCAATTTTGTTTCAAATTTTCTAAACATGTCTCAATATAAGACACGTTTAGTCGATCTTTAGGACATTTTTTCACTAATGACCGCGCCTTTATAATTTTAGACTTAACGTCCTCTTGTATCATACTATACCCTTCCATTGTAAAAAAGAAGTACCCAAAAATAAACTATATTATAAATAACTACTAATCACTTAGTCTCTAAACTTAAAGTCTCTAACCCGGTTTTCACTTTAGTAGCACTGATTCACTCACAATTCACTCACGATTCACTCACACTAAGTTGATAGATCTTAGCTGCCTCAGCTCCAAGAGGCAGCTCCAGATCCCCGCTGTCGTCTGGCTGCCTCAGCACCAAGAGGCAGTTCCAGATCCCCACTGTCGTCTGGCTGCCTCAGCACCAAGAGGCAGTTCCAGATCCCCGCTGTCGTCTGGCTGCCTCAGCTCCAAGAGGCAGTTCCAGATCCCCGCTGTCGTCTGGCTGCCTCAGCTCCAAGAGGCAGTTCCAGATCCCCGCTGTCGTCTGGCTGCCTCAGCACCAAGAGGCAGTTCCAGATCCCCGCTGTCGTCTGGCTGCCTCAGCACCAAGAGGCAGTTCCAGATCCCCGCTGTCGTCTGGCTGCCTCAGCTCCAAGAGGCAGTTCCAGATCCCCGCTGTCGTCTGGCTGCCTCAGCTCCAAGAGGCAGTTCCAGATCCCCGCTGTCGTCTGGCTGCCTCAGCTCCAAGAGGCAGTTCCAGATCCCCGCTGTCGTCTGGCTGCCTCAGCACCAAGAGGCAGTTCCAGATCCCCGCTGTCGTCTGGCTGCCTCAGCACCAAGAGGCAGTTCCAGATCCCCGCTGTCGTCTGGCTGCCTCAGCTCCAAGAGGCAGTTCCAGGCCCCAACTCCCCGGCTCCGCCTCCAACTCTTGTTGAAGTGGCAGATTGTTAGACACTGGACAGCGGTCCGCCCGCCGCCGTCCAGCCTTTTAGGATGCGGTCACTCCCGACACTAGTGACCGCGCAAAAAACTCTCGGGAGTACGATGTATCCAGCTCTCTAAGGACCATGAACAGAACTCAGAGGGTCGGCTTCAGAGGGATATTATACACAAACACAAACACCACTGTTACTGCACTCACTTATTTATTGATACCACTTTTTCCTGCTAGGGGGTTTGTTCGTACTCACCGGACGTCAGATTGACGCCGGACCTAACTAAATTGAGGTAACGAAACCATAGCGCGATCTATCTCGATCCAAACTCCATCTATCGAGCCTCCTGACAACTTTAAATAATAATAATATTTTAATACATATTTTGATCGCGCTATGATTCCGTTACTGCTCTGAACAAGATTAAATATTATTTTGTAGCCTTTTTACAATATTAAACATAAAAACTTACCCTTTTAGATTTTGAATTGAATTTAATTTGAAACGGAACAAAATTTATGTAAAAAAATTGTGCGTTTATTTTTTATTTTGGGTATAAGGTTCATAAAATTTTATAAAATATATATTTAATAAAAAAATCTTCGTTTTTTACAACCCTAAGCGTTACAAATTATTTGTATGTAGATTACCATGAAACCCATGGCAACTTATAACCTGCTATCTGTGTACCTTTATTGATTTCCTCATATTCTTTTCATTTTAAAAAGAAGTAATCCTGGGTTGGGTACACGCTACCCAACTGCTCGAGTAGTCAACAACCGACGGCTCAAGCAGTCCACGCCGACCGCTCGAGCGGTCCGTGTATGTCGCTCAGCCGCTAACTGCTCGAGCAGTCCGTGTACGGCCGCCCTTAGTGTCACTATCTCTTTCTGAGTGCAGTCGGTAACAAAACTTTTCGTATATTTCGTTATTACTGTTGTTAATTTTTATTGATAAGTTTTTAAGTATTTTGTTAGTTTTTGTTTAGTGTTTAAGTTTGCAATTAATTTGTGCAAATGTCAGTTGGCACTTATCTATATATTAATACGTGATGCAAAAACTTTGGACCACTTTTTACGATAATAGCGCGGACGTAGGAGCATAAAATTTGGTACACTTATAGTTTATGTGTAGGAGAAGTGCATAGCGCTAATATTTTTCAAAAATAATGCTTATAAAGTACATTAAATCAATAAATAAAACATTACACACACATGCATAGTATCTGATCGTATTTGACAAAACGTCAAAATCGATAGACATTGCGATGATATTCTCACGTCTCATATGAAAAGAGTTTTATAAAAGAGTTTGAATTAAATAAAAATTATCCTTCAACGTACGTTAAGTGGTATTGTAAATTAAATCATATATGGTCGAATTTCGGCCACTAGGCGACCACTAGTATTATTAAATATGCCACCAAAATACAATAGAGTTTTAAATCGCCAAGCGAGAAAACTCATTTATGATTTAACACAGTTTATGAAAAAATATTATATTTTTGTTTTTTTGTACTTCATCACTGATTAGGGAATTTTATTAGTACATTAGGTTTATAAAAAATAATATTGCAGTAATAGTTTTCTTCACGAATGTACCTGCGCGAAAGTTCGCAAAGCCTAACTTCAGACCTGCCAGGTCTCGTTGACAGCACTGTACTTACCTAAGTATTGATCAATTTCTCCTGAAAGTGTTGTGTCCCTTAGTCTGTGTTTGTATGGTAATAGTAATATATTTAAATTGTGCTCATATTAGGCAGTTCTAGGCACTAGGTTTCATGTCATTTAGCAATTTCCTGAGAATTGGTAATTGCCATAGGTTTGTTGTAAACAATTAATGTGTGTCACACCAGTGTATCATCTCAACATTATATTCTTACTCGTATATTCATACAGAGTATGACAAAATAGTTATGTGGTCATTATTTATTAAACATAAATAGGTTTGTATTATATTTGTATGAGTAATATCAGCTCTTTACTCGAAAATAACTTGAAGTGTATTTTTTTTTTATGAAACATTAATCGTTCAGACTTATTACCTGATGGTAAGCAATCGCCGCCGCCAATGGACACTTGAAACACCAGAGGCATTACAAGTGCGTTGCCGGCTTTTTGGGAGTTAGGAATTTAAGGTTGTTGTTCGGGAATCGGGGATGGGGAAGATTGGGAAGGGGGGAATTGGGCCTCCGGTAACCTCACTCACACAACTAAACACAACGCAAGCGTTGTTTCACGTCGGTTTTCTGTGAGGCCGTGGTATGACTCCGGTCGAGCCGGCCCATTCGTGCCGAAGCATGGCTCTCCCACACTTAATATTATAGTTTTATCTGATAACCGTGGCAAATCTTATGTGTAATAACAAAATAAAACATATTTTTAAATACTCTATCATTTTTTTTATAATAGTTTGCTTTGTAACGGTAGTCATGAATAGGACAAATAATTATGTAATAATTCGAGGTCGATGCTATAGTAGGATTATATTTGACTAACTACTGATGATTAAATTGAACTATAAATTTATTTAGTTGGGTAATCTTCCTTTCTACTACAGTAATTATTCACAGCTTTCATCAAAATAATATTTTGGGAAATATTCCGCGTGGAAGGACAAACTTTGATGTCAAAATAGTCATTATAAATGATTTTCACCTTTATAGGATGAACATATACATATTGTGAATGTCCTTAAAATAGATACGCAAAGGAGTTGCCGCAACTGGTACTTTGTATGCGAGAATTAGTATCGGGCGAGTATCAGGCGCTGGGCCAGTGCAGTCAAGTTGCACAATATTTAGAGTTCCATCAAAGTAACTATTGGGGCGCGTACTCTGTCCAATTTACAATCAAGAGTACTACCGACTGTGTCTCTTGCAAGTTACAATTGTGTTTTAAGTCATTCATTACTTTTATCAACAACGACGTTTGCTATCAATAGCATACAAGACAAAAATTGCACAATCCATGCGTAGTAACAGAAGCATACGTTGGAGATCTTTAGGCAATTAAGTAATTTAGGTAGGTTAGGTAGTCGTCCATTGCAAAATGTTATTAAATTGACATTAATTTACAATTGTGGTTATTGTATGTCGGCAGGGAGCACAGAAACCGTTCAAGCGAGTGATCAAAGCAAACATCGGAGATGCTCACGCCATGGGACAGAAACCGATCACCTTCATCAGACAGGTAAGTGGACATCTGCCGCAACTTGTCAAGGCCAGCAAAACATAGGTACCGTGTCAAATTAATTAACGAGTTTTACCTAATCAAGCAAGAGTAGCTAGTTTTTTTAGGCTTAGTTCATAATGTATGATCGCGTGAAGCCGCGCTGAACTTTCGACCGCGCTGTACAAGAACGAAGTAAACAGCTAGTATTGTCTACATCACCTCGCGGTACACGCGATACCGCTCGTCGCGCTCCGACCCGCGCGCTAGTTCTTGAACCGCGAGAAACCGCGCGGTAATTACAATTTCTACAAACTTGTACCGACCTGGGGCAATTGTAATAGCAGATTAACGGCGCATTCCAATAACCTACTTATCGAGAGGTAGAATTTTGACACATTTTGTATGGAGCTTATGTCAAAATTCTACCTCTGGTAGGCAAATCTACCGATAGGTAGGTTATTGGAATGCGCCGTAAGGCCCCTGTTATGTTGATACGGATAGACATGTAGGGTCACAAATGCTTCACTGCGAGGACCGCCCGGAGGACACCGTAGAACATACGGTGGCGGTGTGTCCTGCGTGGGCTGAGCACCGCCAAGTCCTCAGGGATGTGGTCGGCGACGGCGATCTCTCGCGCCCGGCACTGGTTCAAGCCATGGTGCGAAGCGAGAGGGACTGGGATGCCGTCTCCTCCTTCTGCGAAGCAGTCATGCTAGCTAAGGAGGAGGCGGGGCGCGAGAGGGAACAAGCCTCCCCAGCCGTCGTGAGAGATACTCCTGGCGTCGGGGATCGCGAGACGATCTCCGGCTACCGTAAGTGCGGGCCTGCGGACGGCGAGCAAAGGTAGCTCATCGCCCGAACAGAACCAGACCCGTGCGTGCGGCGCGTCGCGTTCCGCGCGCGTCTTAACCCTTAAATTGGCACTGTACTCCACTAATACCATAAACTTTAAAAAAATGTAATGACCCAAATATTTAAAAAAACCTAAATTTTTTATATTAAATAAGTAGCAATAATTGTCAATCTTGGTAGAAATTTATTGTAAATTGTGATAAAATCGAAAATAATTTGTCAAATTCAAAATTTTTTCGAAAGGGTCTGGTGTCTCTGCGACTCTGGTAAGGTTTTTATTGTTTTCTTTACTTTTTCGTTAGGGAGTTCTGGGTTTTTGGCTTTGAGGCACAAGGGGGCCTAACAAGTAACATAAAATATTCGATATTATTGCTCTAATTTACGTAATAACAATATTATAAGCTAGAATCAAAGTATGTACTCCGTGAATACCGTTGCCAGATCAGTACGAAATAGACTTTGGTATACACGAAGTACATTGCCAAATGCATAGTGTTAATCAATATGTATTTTATTTCTATATTTTATATATTATAATAACAAAAGTTGAGTTTTTTTTTATGTTTGATGGGTTGACGTTTTGCTGCTATCTCGTCTGTTCGTACGCGATGATGCGGCCTACGATGGAGCACGTCTGCCCATAAGCAACCTATTCACTCGGGCTTTGAAGACACCCAGGTTATACCCATCAGGAAACACAGATTTCGGCAAAGAATTTCACTCCCTAGCAGTGAGCATAAGGAAGCATGAAACAAAGCGCTTGGTGCGAGTGGGTGGGATATCTACCATGAAGCGGTGGTGCTTCGCAGATTGTCTTGTGATTCGATGATTTAAAGGACTAGGGGGAATCAAATTGTGCAATTCCACCTCGCACTTTCCGAAATAATCTTGCAGAGTATGAACGTGACTGATGACGTCAATTTCATACTAAATAATGTTTGTTTGTGATGATTTTTTTATAAATAAAGTAATAAATTAACAAAATGAGCATTAGTGATATATTGGCAGTGTGCTACACGTAGTACAAACGTAGTTTACACTATAATTGGCAATGTACTCTCTGAAGTACACAGGTTTTCGCGAAAACTGTAATATACAGATTTTTTCTATAATTTTTTTCACTCCTCTGGGATCATAATAAATACAAAAATAACATTAAAATGACAAATTTAAGAAATTAAAGTGCTTGCCAGTTTAAGGGTTAAAGAGCCATCAGACCACCACAGATGGGGCCCAGCAGGGCTGATGCCTGATCCGGAGCGGCGGACTACCTAGCGGGTTTCCCGGGGCTCCGGCTCGAAAAGCAGGAGAAGGAACGGGGTGGTTTTTAGTCAGTAAGAGTCTGACACTCCCTCTCGCCTCGCCCAAGGCGAAAGAAGTCATAGGAAAATGTGACTTATAACCTACTCATTGGCAAATATATAAATAAGTAGTTTATCATTGAGGAGGACGTGAATGACCCGGTGTCAATAGCCATACAAGTGATTTCAGGCCAGACTACCATAGTTTGATAATATTTATTCCTTTGCCATGCAAAGAACTTTCAAAGTAAACAGGTTATAATTTAATTATTGTTTATCGCTCCTACGCGACTTTAAATTTACACTCTAGGGGTTTTGTAGCAATTCAGTTCTGTCACTTAATTTTTTACACAGCATATTCAATTTTTAACCAACATTATTATTTAATTTTTACAGGCACTATAGCAAATTAGTTTGATTTGAATTATGTATAGGGCACTACAAGTTCACCACCACCATTTCCTACATAAGTCATTAGGCCTACTAACGTCAACATTTTAAATCATACAAACTTATCACAACACTACAGGGGTCACTCGCTAATATTACGAAACATTTCTTCTGTAAATCTGATCGCCTAGTACCAGTATCTACCTAATTTTGATGTTCGGTTTCTGGAATTTTATGTATTGGAAAAATTCATAACTTCATTCCATGAAAACATGAGTTTAAAAAACCCTTCCCGTATCGTTTGTTATGTTATCTAGAAACCGTGCACTTGGTGTGTATACCCCCCTTTTTGTTACACCGGTATATGACCAGTCATTAAGTATAATAGCTATTTAATCAGTAGACTGTAACATATCGATCGTTCATTCAAACTTTTCTGTGCACAGGTCGTCGCTTGCGTGTTGGATCCAACCCTGCTGGAGTACGACCTGTACCCATCGGACGTGAAACAGAGGGCCAAAAGAATACTGGCTGCTTGCGCGTTAGTGTTTTCTACCAACTACCTACATGTATATCTAGGCGTTTACTTACGGTACCAATTAGGCAGCACATGGGTAACGGTTATAATTCACTGTTACAGTGGCCAGTCAGTGGGTGCGTACACAATGTCGTACGGCATCGAGCTGATCCGGCGCCACGTGGCGGAGTACATCGAGCAGCGCGACGGGCACAAGGCCAACTGGCAGGACATCTGCCTCTTCGGCGGAGGTACCGGCGCTATCAGGAGCTGCCTGCAGCTACTGTGCAACCACAAAGTCGACGGCAAAGACACCGGTTAGTTGCTGTCACACTGTCCTATACCTTTTGCCTTGATTGGGCGGGAGGAATTGCCCGGGTGTCATCACTGCGAAGACCGCTTGGAGGACACGTTGGAACATATAACTTATAGCGCACAGGGTATAACATATATAACATCAGAAACATGAACTCCCATGTATGTACAACACACATTGTTTGTACACGTGGTGGTGCAGATGAATAATACTTTGCGGCGCTCGTACGCCAAAAACTATTGATTTTATGAAAAAGTTATTAATACATAAATTGTAGGATTTTTTTTCTAGTTTAATTTTGTAGATAAATATATTTTCGTAAAATGCGTCGGAACGGACTGCACGGTTGGCGCGGTGCACAGTGTTTTTTAGACCCAAAAAAAATTCTCTACTCAGATTATCGCAGTAATCGATCAATCTAACCATTCTAAATACCCGACGAGAACACCCGAGTGACAGTTCTAAATAATTTATTTTATAAAAAATTGCAAAGTTGACGTGACCTTGCTAGGGGTACCATACAATAATTCATAGAAAAAAAACACAAGTTATCTATTTCAATTAAATATGTTCAGATAGAACATACTTAGGCGCATATTTTCAATATTTGATTATTCCAATCCGCCGCCAAAATTGGGCGTAAAAAATATTTTAACGATTTTCTTTTTTATTGTTTTTCTCCATAATAACAATAAAAGGCAACATGGGACTAGCACAGAAAAAATGTGTTTATTAAGGACGCGTTCTCATAATTGACAGGTATCGAATCGCATCACTACATTGACACGACTCTCGACAATACACACATACGCACGGATAGCTGCGGAAATTATGACAAAATGAACTTGATACTCGTACTTTGAAGGTTTGAATATATTTTCTTACTTTCTTTTTTAATATTTTTATTTTGTTTAGTGCGTGCGTAGACTCAAATGTTTTGTGTTATCTGTTGTTCAATTCCGTTCAGTGCCGAATTTGGGCTCGGATTATTCGATTGGTGTCATTTTCATAG
Organism: Spodoptera frugiperda; assembly: GCF_023101765.2. Lineage (NCBI taxonomy): Eukaryota > Metazoa > Arthropoda > Insecta > Lepidoptera > Noctuidae > Spodoptera > Spodoptera frugiperda. The sequence continues at coordinate 20,753,486 of NC_064236.1, forward strand.
TTTTCGGAAAGTAAGCGTTCGAAATCAAAAATCAAATGGTGCCAACGCAAAACTAACTTTTTACATGCTTTTATTTAGTTTCATATGTAAAGGATGTATGTATGTGTGTTTGTTTGTATGTTTCTATATAACCGACCTCTTCCAACTCGATTTTTACCCATTTTAAACGGACCGATTTCGTTCAAACTTTGTAGACTTATCAAGGACCGGTGGCAAATTAATACCTCGTAGAAATTAATCAAGGGTCAGGAATCCCTGACGTGGACACTTAACAGCCCAGATGAACCTGAAGAGATATGAATATACTATCTTAAGAAAAGTTGTTCAGCGTGATGAGCACATTTTAGCGCCATACGAAAATCGAGGATGTAGAATCCCTGACATGGACTCCAGCCCAGCCGAACCTGAAGAGATTTGAATATACTTTCAACAAAAGATATTTAGCGTGATGAGCATTTTATATGAATATACTATCTTAAGAAAAGTTGTTCAGCGTGATGAGCACATTTTAGCGCCATACGAAAATCGAGGATGTAGAATCCCTGACATGGACTCCAGCCCAGCCGAACCTGAAGAGATTTGAATATACTTTCAAGAAAAGATATTTAGCGTGATGAGCACTTTTTCGCCATATCTTTTATACTAATTATTCTCATAACAATACTAAATTTTCCGCCTACTGTTAGTATTAATATTAAAATTATTTTGTTCGGTTCATCACAAAAACATGTTTTTAAGTTTTTTTAATCTACAATGTGATAGGGGTGGGACTTCTAACCCGTTAAGGCTGAGTACTACATCTAATTTTATCGACAAAAAAAATAATATGGGGGGTTGAACCCCTAATTGAAAATATTGAAAAATTGTGATTTTTTCGGTTAAAATAATTCATAAGTGATTTTTTTTCTCACCAAAACATTATCAAACATATGGAAAAAGTAATGAATTAGTTAGCCAAAGTAGCGTAAGCTACCGTTTGTCGTTTTTTTTCTGTTTCTACGACGCATACAACCTTTGATATCAAAAAAAGTAAAAAAAATATTAAAATTGCCATAATTTTAAGAGGGAGGGGATTCGACCCCTTCGACCCCCGACTTTTGTCGATAAAATGTAGAACTCAGCCTTAACGGGTTAGAAGTCTCACCCCTATCACATTGTATATTTTATTATGGTTTTATATCAATGGTTTTCGGGGTCGCCAAGATAAAAAAACAATTATGGTAACGAACGTGACAAGACCTGGGTGGAACAAACAAAGAAAATACATAAAATAAATTAAACATCAATTCTTTATTTTCACGATATTTGTTTGAATATGCGAGGAATGAGCCCGTAAATTCATATTTCTTGCCTGTCTTGGGTCAATTAACACGTTGGCTGCCATGGGGGTCAAAATGACCGGCGCTAGCGGAGGATTCGCCTTCAACAGATTTTTGTTGGCAGCCAAAGTGTTAATTCCGGAAGAAGACAATTTTTATAAAATCGAATGATTCACTCCGTATTCGATATTAGCGACCCCAAAAACCACAACAATGACACTCATGTCGAAAAATGACAATGCCAGAATCTCTATAGAGCTTTGTCCCACCAAAAAATATAGTGTACAGACATGCCAAATGTAGCATTCTATTGCTGCTCTATTAGTGATAACTAAAAACATGATTAAAAGCCTTTAGATCTTGCGGTTTCTATATGAATCTAAGTACAAAATATTACATTTAGGTTAGGTTAATTGCAGTTATAATGGTAGAAATAATTAAATTACAATGCTATCATAGGGTGTTTAGCTATGAAAGGAAGGAATGTCATCACTCATCACCAATTTAGTAATCCTACTTTAATTCATAATCATAACGAAACAACAATGTAAACAGAACAGACAGAGCGAATGTCAAATAATGACTTTTTGGACATAATGACACACGCACGCCAATGAGGTTTCGTTACATCTAATCACTAACGTTCAAACACGAAATCATAATTATAATATGCATTCATTATAATATACAGGGTGCAGATTTGAAACCTAGACAGAACTCGGGAGCATGTCACGGAAGTAAAAAATGTTCAATTTAAAATAAGGTTTCTGGCCAATAGTTAAAAACACAGCTATAATAAATTATTTAAGTTTGGCCGTCTTTGTAATTTGTCACCAATATTCAGAATCGCCCAGCATGTCACGCACACAGCGTAACAAGACAGCGTCGAAGGTCAGTGGGCGGGGCCACGCGAGACGCCGTCGAGTAGGCAGTCGAACCCAAGAAAAATAATTAACATTCATTCATTACTGATTTGATCTGTTAACACATTTGTCAATAATCTTAGAGTGCAGAAACAATCAATAAAAAAGTAGTACTCGTATCTGTCAAAGAAAACGTAGGTATCGCGCTGATTCATAACACTACGTGATCCTAGTTGATGCGGTTTTCACGTTTTATTGCAATTGTGGGATACTTATAATTTAACACTTAGTTGTTTAAGGTTTTATGAATACAATCGCTACGAATAGGTAAATCTAATCGAAAAGCTGTTTGCGAGCAAATTAGGTACCTAGTAAATAGAGCAACGTCGTACCGTACAATTCGTTGCTCTATGCCTAACTAATATCAACAAACGCATTGTAGGTAGGTAAGTTCAGCCCAAAGTTTTACGTGTTTTAAATCGAAATGTAAAATTTTGTTTCCTATTTGAATAAAATCGTTTGGAACCATTTAGTAAGTGACCATAGGTACGGTACTTATCAGTTGATTCATAATAGCTGATAAATTATGATTTATTAATAAAATTTTATAAACATAAAATGAATACGTAAAACAAACAATCAAAATAGAATCGTAAGATCTGGATAATAAACACAATAGGTAAGTACGTAGGTAGTCCAAGCGCTCAGCTGTTTGCGGGCGTGAAAATAGATAGTTTACTAACGTATTCTGTCTACCTAGATAGTTCTTCAGTTCAAAGTTTTGGTAGATGGTATTAAAACTGTTAATATGAAATTACTTTTGGTATTAAATAAAAATAAGTATGATCTAAATCTGAAAATGGTAAAATCCGCATAACCTACGTACTACGTACCTATCACCTACTTTATTGTTAGTTTGTTATTGCCTAACTAATTTCTAACGATTAGTGTACTACTTACCTACTTATTATCCCTACACGTAGGTTCCTAAAACTTAAGCTGTTTCATAGTAGGTACTAGTTAAGTAATGATTTACTTATTATTGTTAGTTTGTTATTGCCTAACTAATTTCTAACGATTAGTATACTACTTAGCTACTTATTATCACTTCACGTAGGTTCCTGCGGTAAAAATCAGCTGTTTCATAGTAGGTACTAGTTAAGTAATGATTTACTTATTACGTCTTATTGCAATCCTGCTGAATATCGCTCAGCTGCTTGTTTTATTTTTGTGTGTTAGAACAATTTCTTTAAAATCATCGATCTTTTTAATGCAATCTTAATCCGATCTAAAATAAACAAGTTTCTGCTAAAATAGCTATTTAATCAGAATAGCGCAGTGGCGGGCAACAACATAACATAATGAGTCGCGGGTTCGATTCCAGCATGGAATAACTGTGTATAATCCACAAATTGTTGTATCGGGTCTGGGTGAGATGTAGTTATGTTAATTCAGTAGTTATAAAAATTGATATTTAGAGAGCCAAAACTACGGGCTGTAATTTGAAAGTTTGATGCATTACAGACCTTAATTGCCTACATGTTCTAAAATTCGAAAACGAAAAGTTATTGACAATATTGGCATGTTTGTTAGTGTAATAAATTTCGTCTGTAATTTAGAATGTATTTAAAATTGTTATGAATGAATATTATCTAAATCAAAGCAGACTGGGTGCGTCGCTTTGTTTGCAGGCAGGTGTAGGTTAATTCTTACAAAGTTTTTGTTAGGTAGTAAGATTCGAAAGATAGTCTTAGAGTGGATTTATGTATTGAACTACATAAGCTCATTACATCTTACCGCTCTAATTAAGTAGGTATGTGATAGTTAGACGTATCTGTTCTTTACACATTCATAACAAAGTAGGCATTTACAACAAATAAATAAATGACGTACCTAAGTTAAGTGGAGATACTGTTCGAAGTTTCCACCTTCGCAATCTATGCAAAGTTTACGTCGCTGGTTCTCCTTAACTTACGCAACACTAACACATTTGTTCTCACTGTATCGAAGGCAATCACTTTCACGCGTAATTGGTCAACATCAATCTCGTCCGTGTATACCAATCTTTTGATGTCTCCCCACAAGTAAAAGTCCAGAGGTGTCAAGTCCGGCGACCGCTAGGTCGCCACAGGTCCACCACGGCCGATCCACTGTTGCCAAATCTTTCTTTAGGTACTCACGTACTTGTCGACCATAGTGTGGGGGAGCAAATCCTGCTGATAGAACAGGTTGCGATGGAGTGCTAAAGGAATGTCATCCAACATATCCTCGACTACGTGTCGCAACAGTTCTAAATAGGTGACGCTATTAAGGTGCCCATTTATAAAATAAGGTCCAAGTACGTGGTTGCCTATTATGCCAGCCCACACATTGAGACCAAATCGTACTTGAAATGCATGCGGTTTTGTGACATGCGGGTTATGGTCGCGATGCCCACCAGTGTTCGTTGTGAACATTGTATAACTCGAGTGAACAAACACTCGTCTGTCCACAAAATGTTGGCCTCTTGATTATCGAGCAACCAGCGGCAGAATGCAACCCGTACGGCGTTGTCACTCGCGTGTAGGTCTTGCACCTTTTGAAAATGGAAGGGATGTTGTTCTTCCCGTTTCAATAGGCGCCACACCGTAAGTGGTGTACTCCAAATCGACCTGCCTTACTTGCCCGTACTGGAAGAACTCCAGGATATCTTCCTGCAAGGCAACAGGCAGGCCTTGGCTGCCGCGACCTTCCGCATGCCAAGGAACGTCGAACTGCCGAAAATTAGCCTCTGGGTTTAGCATGACGGCCGGTGTCGGGGGTTGGCGGTTCGGAAACATTTATTTGGATGGCACGACGCACTTGTTTCCACTGATGGCGTAAAGACGGTTCTCAACTAATTCAACATTCGTAAAATTGTCTGTCATAGTGAAAACACTAATTTTAGGTACTTATTAGCAACTGAATTTAATGTCACGCGGAACTAATTCGCAACTACATCTCACGGCAGTGACAAGCATTATAATATGCGTGTGCATTATGTGCGTGTGCGTATGCGCTATAGGGATGAAGCGCTAGGGGGCGGGGCCAGTAGTTCGCGGTTTCTTATTGGTAATTTGGAAATTGGTAATAATATCGAAAACGTGTTAGCATTTGTGTGTGTAATGCCGCGTTTTAAGCTAGTTACATAACGTTCGAAATGTGATAGGCGGAGTTCTCACTTACGGATTTCCGTATTTTACAAAAAAAATAAAAAAAAAATCTTTTCATTTTTTTTATTGATTTGGACTCAGAATCGATAGCCTAGTCACCTATTGAATGCGTTTCGTTTTCAGAAATACACCCTGTATATTATAAAAAAAAATTAACTAGCAGTATGTATTAAAACCAAATTCATATTAAAATTCGTACACATTACATTAATAAATCTTTTTTTTTATTGAATTACTAGTTTTGTTCCTTGTGCAAGCGTACTAAGAAACGCAGAGGGTCGCGATAAATACAGGAAATAGGCCTTGGGTTTTTAAAATTCTTTTTATTTCCTAATTTTTATCCGCAAGTTTATCAGAATAATAATTAAGTAACCAAGGGTCTTATTTTCATTGCATAATTTTGATTAATTTACATTTTTTGTACATTGATGAAATTAAGTGGGGCAGGATCTGGCATGGTCATTTATATATTTATGTCGGCGCCATCTTGAACTTAGATTTTCACTTTATATTCGTTATAAGCGACCCCAAAAACCATGAAAATGACACCCATGATGGAAAGTTGGCAAATCTAGTCGGCGCCATCTTGGATTTTGATTTTGACTCCATATTCGCTATAAGCGACCCCAAAAACCATGAAAATGACACCCATGATGGAAAGTTGGCAAATCTTGTCGGCGCCATCTTGGATTTTGATTTTGACTCCATATTCGCTATAAGCGACCCCAAAAACCACGAAAATGACACCCATGATGGAAAGTTGGCAAATCTAATCGGCGCCATCTTGGATTTTGATTTTGACTCCATATTCGCTATAAGCGACCCCAAAAACCATGAAAATGACACCCATGGTGGAAAGTTGGCAAATCTTGTCGGCGCTATCTTGGATTTTGATTTTGACTCCATATTCGCTATAAGCGACCCCAAAAACCATGAAAATGACACCCATGTTGGAAAGTTGGCAAATCTTGTCGGCGCCATCTTGGATTTTGATTTTGACTCCATATTCGCTATAAGCGACCCCAAAAACCACGAAAATGACACCCATGATGGAAAGTTGGCAAATCTAGTCGGCGCCATCTTGGATTTTGATTTTGACTCCATATTCGCTATAAGCGACCCCAAAAACCATGAAAATGACACCCATGTTGGAAAGTTGGCAAATCTTGTCGGCGCCATCTTGGATTTTGATTTTGACTCCATATTCGCTATAAGCGACCCCAAAAACCATGAAAATGACACCCATGTTGGAAAGTTGGCAAATCTTGTCGGCGCCATCTTGGATTTTGATTTTGACTCCATATTCGCTATAAGCGACCCCAAAAACCATGAAAATGACACCCATGTTGGAAAGTTGGCAAATCTTGTCGGCGCCATCTTGGATTTTGATTTTGACTCCATATTCGCTATAAGCGACCCCAAAAACCATGAAAATGACACCCATGGTGGAAAGTTGGCAAATCTTGTCGGCGCCATCTTGGATTTTGATTTTGACTCCATATTCGCTATAAGCGACCCCAAAAACCATGAAAATGACACCCATGATGGAAAGTTGGCAAATCTTGTCGGCGCCATCTTGGATTTTGATTTAACCTCATGTTCAAAATAATATAACGAAACATTTTATATTCAGTAAAGTGTTGCTCGTACAGAATGTGTAAAAAAAAACATACAAACAGCCGAACATAGTACCTCCTCCTTTTTGTGAAGTCGGTAAAAATATCAAGATTGGTTTGTGAAGTATAATATCAAATATTTTGTACTCGTACAGCGATCTTTTTCAAGGCCATTTTTTGTAACAGGCGACGCAGCGTCCACCCACGACAGCGCTCGAGCGCAGACTGTAATTTATTTCATTTGACATTTTCTATCCAATAAATCTAAATAGTAAACAAATAAAATAACCCTTATTGCTACGCTTTAAAGTTGATGTCTGACAGCAAAATAGGAGAAAAAATTAAACGGGAACTTTTATTTATTTCCGAGACAATTTGAAATATTTTCGTAATTTTTTCCCATAGTATAATATTTAAATTATTTTTGATTATGTCTGCTTCCCCGGGATATTTTTTTGAAATTCAGAATTATGCGTGTAGTAGCAGTAAAATGTTCCTAAACTCAACCCTTTTTTGTCAATTTTGTGTGAAGAGGTAAAGAAAAATCGTGTTTGCAATAATAAAATATAACTTTTTTCACATTACCAATCAATATTTTGGAGATAAAGAAGTGATCTATCTATTGTAATTGTTAGTTATGTTCAGTTAAGTTTCTTTTGGTCGTAATATGTACTGAAAAATAGCTTATTTACGTCAGATTTGAGAACGCGTCCTTAATGATGAAATAATAAAAGATTAGAACTCTGAACTATAGAATATTATTTATTAAACAAACTAATTATTATTGACATTGCACTGTCTTTTAAAATCAAACGTAGAAGAAGTATAAAACTACAATTGTCAAAGCACGAATAAGGTTTATGCGTATTTCTATTTACTTCTATTAGGCACTAGGCATGTCTGCGTTCTATCTCCAACATTCTCCCCTGAACGCAGACCCATCGCTCTACTAAAAGCTACATGCTTTGGTCTGTGCAGTCCTTTGGTTAAAATATCCGCAGTCATATCTTGACTTCTTAGATATTTTATTACAATTTGTTCAGCAGCAATCCTTTCTTTAATGAAATGATATCTGACATCAATATGTTTAGTGCGCTGCTGATAACCTTCATTCACTGAAATGCGAATGGCACTTTGATTGTCGCAGTAAATGACGATAGGAGTTGCTGATGATTCAGGCCAAAATTGTTCATCGAATTGTTTCAGCCAAATTGCTTCCTGTACAGCAGTGGCGAGAGACATGTACTCAGCCTCAGTACTTGACAGGGCTATAGTGAGTTGTTTCTTAGAACACCAACTTATTGCAGCACCCTGAAGAGTAAAAATATATCCAGTACAGGATCTGCGGTCCTCAGAATGACTGGCCCAATCAGCATCACAATAGCCTGTAATGTTACCTTCTGAGTTTCCATCAAATGTCAATTTATAATCAACAGTGGCTTTTAAATATCTTAAGACTCTCTTCAGTGAAGTCCAATGCTCTGCAGTGGGCTGACCATTGTACCGACTTAACAAATTAACAATATATATTATATCAGATCTTGTCCCTTGTGACAAATATAATAAGCACCCAATAGCTTCTTGATAAGGTATGTTTCGCAAAATATCTTTCTCACTTTCGGCTCTCTTTAATTGAATGTTTGGATCACATGGAGTCCAGACTGGCTTACAATCGTCCATACCAAAACGAGTAAGTACCTTTTTAATATACATTGATTGATCCAGTGATATTTTATTTTCATCTTCATGTATTATTCTGAATCCAATACATTGCTTTGCTTTTCCCATATCTTTCATACTAAAGTTTTCTTTGAGCTTTTTCTTGGTTTCTTCACCAGTTTCCGGACGATTAAAAAATAAAAGTAAATCGTCAACATAAACAGAGATAAATAAAATATCGCTTTTGCTCAATATACGAAAATAAACGCAAGGATCAAGTTTTGATCGTTTCATGCCAATCTCTAACAAAACGGAGTTTAACTTTTTGTTCCACTGTCTACTAGCTTGCTTGAGACCATAAATTGCTTTATTTAAATGACATACTTTCTCCCCTCGATCAAAAGTTGCAGGAAAGCAGTAATGGCATCCATTTGATGAATTTCTAGCTTATATTTTGCAGCAAGGCCAATGAGATATCTAATCGACGTGTATCGTACAACAGGTGCGTATATCTCATTGTAATCTATTCCTTTCTTTTGCTTGTAACCCTTAATTACAAGTCTAGCCTTATAGCGACTGATTGCTCCAGTATGATCAAATTTTCGTTTGAAAACCCATTTACATGGAATAGCTTTCTTCCCACTAGGTAGATCCACTAAAGACCAAGTATTGTTGTGAATGAGAGACTCATACTCTTCTTTCATTGCCTGTTTCCATTCTTTAGATTCATTACTTTGAAGAGCTTCTTCTAAGCTCTGGGGATCATTGTTAATAAGATGTAGACTCACCATTCATACAAATATATAAAGATGAACTTTCATCATTTGCTTGCAACATTCTTTGCCGACGGGTTTTAATACCAATTTCATTTGCAGGCGATATGTCAACACACTGACTTGGTAAGTATGTTATATCTAGTGGATCATGATAATCTGTATTACTTGAAGTGTCCGTCAAGCTATTACTCAGATTATTTGAAGAAGACTGCTCTTCCTCATCAATATTTTCATCATCTTGAGTAATTGATTCTGATTTTTCTTCATTCAATGGTAAGTACATTTGTGTTAATTTTTGTTCTTTATTATTATTCTTCTCTTCATTAACATTTTTATCTTTCAAGTTTTGTATTCCGTGTACTTCATTATTCATGTTATTCATTTTTGTTTCAGGTGCTGAAAAAGAAGATTCTACTATTTTACTTTTAATATTTTCTTCCAGAAAATGTACATCCCGACTAATCAATGCTTTATTAGTCTTCGGGTCTATAAACCGATAGCCTTTTGTACATTCACTGTACCCAACAAATATTAGTTGACGAGATTTCGTATCTAATTTTTGACGCTTTTCTTTGGGTATGTGTACCATGGCAGGACAACCAAAGATTCTAATATTGCTCAAATCTGGCTTTTGTCCAGTCCAAACTTCATGAGGCGTAATATCTGATAAAGCGTGTGTGGGCGAGCGATTGACTATATATGCTGCAGTTGTTACAGCTTCAGCCCAATAATTCTTTGGTAAATCAGCATTAAGCATCATGCATTTTGCTCGTTCAACCAATGTCCGGTTCATTCTCTCGCTCAAACCGTTCTGTTGTGGTGTGTATGGAGTGGAAGTCTGATGTAGTATTCCATTTTTCTTTAGATAATTAGCAAAGTTTTTATTAGTATATTCCAATCCATTATCGCTACGTAAAATCTTAGTTTTCTTATTTAACTCATTTTCTACCCGGTTTTGTATTCAATAAACTTTTCAAATACTTCCATTTTGCTTTTTATTACGTATACATAGACCTTTCTTGAGAAATCATCAATAAAAGTTGTAAAATACCTGGCACCGCCAATCGAAGCAACTTGTATCGGTCCACATACATCTGTGTGAACTAGCTCTAGCAACCCGTTTGCCCTGGAGCCATTGCTTGGAAATGATTGCCTTGTTTGCTTACCCTCTAGGCAGCTTATACATACATACTTTTCTTTCTGTGATGACAGTTGTACACCAGTCCTGCAGTTAGGTAACTTGTGAACATCATTATAATTCAGATGGCCCATACGTTGATGCCATAGATGTGTTGTTGAGTGTCCATGGCGAATATTTTGCTATAATCGGTGTTTAGTTTATATGTATCGTTAATTAAATTCGCTGTGGCCACTTTTTTATTGAGTGCATTATACAGGGTGTCCCTGAAGTCGACGTCCAACAGGCACCAGATGATCGGCAAGGTTCCAAATGTTATCAGAAAAATATAAAAAAATTCTAAGTCCTACAGTTTTTAAATTACAGTGACTTATGTGTTATCCACGAAAAAGTACACCCTGTGCCAGTCTTTTGACTCTTGTTGTTACAAATCTTTATTTTTTCGTCTGCAGTCTTCCTTACATTATCCTGAATAGTGCTCCAGTAATATGGAATCATAAATTCTTAGCCAACTGGTTTAGATTGGAAAATATTGTTAGTTTTAGAGGAACCAAATACTCTGAATAAATTTTTCACCTTACTTTAAGTGACTGTACTGAATAAATTATGTATGGCGCTAGTAGTGGCAAATTTCACCAAAGTTGGCGCATTTAATAAGGATTCTAAAATGGTGTAGCACTTTGCACATAATTTCTTAAATACGACACAAAAAAAGATTTTTCAACGAAACTCGGTTTCGATGAATTTATTTGAACTTACTAAAAATTCTTCTAGTGTACTCAAATCATACGTTATAACCTCGTATGCACTAGACAGTACTTTGCACGCTATTTGTTATCATCATGTTGAAAATCAGCGAGGATCTCTTGTCAAACAACATTGTCTGTTTACCCGTGATTTCGCTTGCAGCATTCGTCGGCAATATTATCGCTAGAAGAACTGGTGTTGTGCATCTCGAGCCATCGTACCCGGGCTTCGGCATTTTAGCTGAGCACTGGCTTTTATGCGCCGTGTTGATTATTTCTTTTTAAATTATTTTTTGCTTTATTTGCAATTCCTTGCAACGGTGCAAATAACTCTTTCTCGACAAACTAAAGAATATTTGATGCTTCATCCCGCATTTGATCACAAGGCATGAACACGTAACTTAATCGGAGGATTCACCCATTTTTTTTTTTTTTTTTTTTTTTTTGATGGGGATATGACGAGTAATTGTGCGTAAGGGCTCATGTACACCATACCACTACCGCGTCGATATGCTGTGTACATGAATCTGCCGCGTCCGTTCCTTTTGATTTTACTACACATTTGATAATGTGTTTGATGCACTATGAACATCATATTGCAATCATGCAATATTTTTTAGTGAAACATGATACACAACATCGGTTCCTCTAGTAAGTCTATTAATATTGCCAACGAAAGCTACAAGCGAAATCATGAGTAGACAGACAATATTGTTTGACAAGAGATCCTCGCTGATTATCAACATGATGATAACAAATCGCGTGCAAAGTATTGTCTAGTGCATACGAGGTTATAACGTATGATTTGAGTACTCTAGAAGAAATATTAGTACGTTCAAATAAATTCATCGAAACGGAGTTTCGTTGAAAAATTGTTTTTTGTGTCGAATTTAAGAAATAATGTGCAAAGTGCTATACCATTTTAGAATCCTTATTAAATGCGCCAACTTTGGTGAAATTTGCCACTACTAGCGCCATACATAATTTAATCAGTACAGTCACTTAAAGTAAGGTGAAAAATTTATTCAGAGTATTTGGTTCCTCTAAAACTAACAATGTTTTCCAATCTAAAGCAGTTGGCTAAGAATTTATGATTCCATATTACTGGAGCACTATTCAGGATAATGTAAGGAAGACTGCAGACGAAAAAATAAAGATTTGTAGCAACAAGAGTCAAAAGACTGGCACAGGGTGTACTTTTTCGTGGATAACACATAAGTCACTGTAATTTAAAAACTGTAGGACTTAGAATTTTTTAATATTTTTCTGATAACAGTTGGAACCTTACTGATCATCCAGTGCCCGTTGGACGTCGATTTCAGGGACACCCTGTATACCGAGCAGCCAGTTTTGTCAAATTCTACTTTACATCCAGATTTTATAATTTTGTTGACTGACAACAAATTGGTTGATAGCTTTGGCACATATAAAACATTTTTAACCAATATTTCGCTGCTACCGCCATCTTCATTATGGTGCTCCCACACAGCAGTTATATAACGTTATACAACAATGTGTAACAATAACATTTGTGTTTAAACAAATTATAACAGTGGTTGTAGAGTATGTTACATGCTGTTATAAATGTTACACAATGTTGTATAACGTTATATAACTGCTGTGTGGGAGCACCATTAGGTACATGTAGTATCACATTACCACAGCTTTCAATGCAATACTTTATTGTTTGCAATTTTGATGCTTGATATCGGTGGTATTGTTTCATTCTCTAATAAAGCTTTTAGTCCATTGAAATGTTACAATTTGAGGGCCGAATAATGCATTTTTTAGAGGACGCAATTTTATTTTTTGAACATGTAGGGGGGGTCAATAGAAGCTTAACTTGAAGTTTGTGGGGTCGCCACCCTTGTCCCTCGGCCGCCATCTTGGAAAAAGGGATGGAAACACTTTTTTTGCTATATCTCGGAAACTATGCATCGAAATAAAAAAATTAAAATCATAATTTGTAGAAAATTATTTTGCCTACAAATATGTTCATATACCTTTTTGCCCTAAATTAACTATTAAAGCAGTTATAAGTAAAAAAGTGAAAATTTTTTAATAATATTTTCTTTTTTGCTTTATAACTTTTTTTTACATTTTATAAATAAATGACTTCTATGGGTCAATAGAAGCTTAACTTGAAGTTTGTGGGGTCGCCACCCTTGTCCCTCGGCCGCCATCTTGGAAAAAGGGATGGAAACACTTTTTTTGCTATATCTCGGAAACTATGCATCGAAATAAAAAAATTAAAATCATAATTTGTAGAAAATGTTCCCCTACATGTTCAAAAAATAAAATTGCGTCCTCTAAAAAATGTAAAGCTCATGTAACATTTCAATGGACTATTTATGCATTGTCATATGCATCGAAGCACCTGAATCTACATACCAGTTCACACTATCATTCAGTTGCATAGCCGAAAAAGCTGCTACAAAACCTTTATTATTTTCTTTGGTTTGTGTTTTATTTTTCAGAAACCAACAATTTTCACGAAGGTGTCCATATTTATTACAATTAAAGCATCTTGGACCCTTTGACTTTGACTGATGCTGAGTGTTTTTGAACTTAGCTTGAGTATTTTTATTACTTGTGTACAGAGCTGAATTACTTGGAGTAGCTTTTACTTCTTGCAAAAGTTTAGTTTTAATTAGATCTGCACTTATTTTCACTTTCAATACCCATAATCATTGGTTTGTATTCATCGGGCAAACCTGCCAGCATCAAAGTCCCGAGCCATTCATCGTCAACACTGAATCCGATATTTCTGAGCTTATGATCCGAGCTCATGATTTTGTTGACGTATTCTTCTATACTAGTGCATGTTTCTAAATTAGTGTTAATCAAATCTCGTAATAATCCAACTTTTCTCAGTAGACTAGAGTCTTGAAATGCTTTTGATAAATTTTCCCAAATTTGTTTTGACGTTGTCGCATCCTGTATATGTATGTAATTTATCGGATCGACTAATAATATTAGTTTTGATTCTGCCTTTCTTTCTTTCTTTGGATCAGTATCTGTACCTTGGACACATTCCCACAAATCATCGAGTTCCAGGTATGCTTGCACTGCGAAACTCCAGCTTGTCCAATTATCTCGGCCAGTAAGTTTTTCAATTTGTATCGAAGATCCGCTTGATGACATTTTATCAAGAAATTATTTCAGAAATATGAAAATCTTCGGCGACCTGGTCCTGGTATCCTGGTCAAAATCAACTAATTTATTTAAAAAATTTCACTGTACTACACCATACAGGCAGGGAGGGGCCCATAACCTGATGAAATAATAAAAGATTAGAACTCTGAACTATAGAATATTATTTATTAAACGAACTAATTATTATTGACATTGCACTGTCTTTTAAAATCAAACGTAGAAGAAGTATAAAACTACAATTGTCAAAGCACAAATAAGGTTTATGCGTATTTCTATTTACTTCTATTAGGCACTAGGCATGTCTGCGTTCTATCTCCAACAATTAAAGTCTACTAAACCTGAAAATACCAAGTCTTACTATGGCTGCTTTTACGAGAAAAATATTATGTCTTAAGGTTAAATAATCCAATATAGGGTTGCCACTAAAAGGTCAAAAACTTTATGAAGGCATGTAATCTAAATTTTATATTGTGAATGTGTAGAGTACGTATATAAGATGCTTGTTTCTACGTTTTAGTAGAGTATGCAAGTATGCGCCCGATCCAGTTCTCGAAAGCGGCCATATCACGTTGTACTGGGATCGATCTATCATCACTGACAGGACTATTGTAGCCAATAAACCTGATATAGTGGTGATAGACCGACAAGCGCGCCGCACGATGATAATCGATACCACCATCCCTCATGACGAGAACCTCGTGAAAGCTGAAAAAGATAAACAAAATATCTTGACTTAGCTCACGAGGTTGTCGACATGTGGAATGTGGATTCGGCTATCGTTGTGCCGATTGTCGTGTCGGCCAATGGATTAATTCCCAACAGCCTCGACAACCACCTTAGGAGGCTGGGGTTGGGCGGATGGATCAAGGGCCTGATGCAGAAGGCAGTACTCCTCGAAACGGCACGTATTGTGAGGAGGTTTCTTTCTCTGGAGCCCTAACCACCGGTGGCTTGGACCATGCTCCCGCTACTGGTCGGCTCCTATTTTTATATTTTTAAATATTATTTTATTTTGTATGTATAGTATTTAAAAATGTAAATTTAGAGAATTTTAAACAAATAAAAAACTATAATAATTATAGATGACATTTTACCGATTGGAAAATGTTAAATAAAATAATTTAATTAAATATCTACTCGTATGTATACTGAAAATATGTTGTAATTATCAGAAATTCATTTCTTATTTTCTAGTCACTGGTAAATAAAATGATGTAAATATGAAAGTAAAAAATATAAAATAGAAAAGTGTGGTGTTTTTACGTTTTAAGGTTTCGGAACACTTCTCAAAATGTTACCAGCGGTTAGTGTTATAACAATTAAATAGTTACTCAAGGCTTATATACTGTTTATTAGTAAAGTACTGTATATCTAGCTATTCACGCCTTAAACATTGAATAAGTAATTAGACGTTAAACAGTTGTTTTATATATTTTTATTAGTAAGACCGTATGTATATTGATATTCTATAGCTTTCGCGAACAGAAGATATATCTATACTATAATTAGTATAATACAATTATGCAGAAGTATCTTTGTAAACTTGGTATTCGTTACTAATACTTACTTGAAAAGGTAATTCTTTCAGTATTTATCTACCATTCATTTTATGTTCTAGACAATTCTCTATTTTAACTACAACATTGAAAGGTGGAATACATCATAACCATTTTGATTCTGTTTACCTTTAAGTTTAACATTGTATGATCGGCATATCCAATTATGGATGGTATTGGCTGGTTTTATATTAATATATCATGGAAACCACCAATCAATGGCCTGGGATAATAATAAATGCAATCACAACGCCCATAATTGTAACTATTATCTAAAGCAAATATTTTTCGTAAAAATTAATAATGTTTGTTTTTTTGGACATATTTACATTAGAAATGTCAGATATCAATTACCACAGTAGGTACTTATATTCATCTATGTCAATTACCTAAGTTTTCTTTTACCAAAAACAACTCGACCCGTGATATTTTAGAATTTTCTCCAATTCTTCATATATTTACACAAAGAAAATAAATAATTAGTTTTACTCCATTCTATGGGAATAATGTTAGTATTTCATATTGTCAAATAAAATAGATTACAAATCACATTATTAATGCAGTTGATTTTATCTAGAAAACTGAACCAAATTTATAAAATATTACATCTTTCCCCTAGTGTTGGTGTGTAATTTTATTGTATTCAAAATTTGAAGCTTCTATGTCTGCTAGAAGTGCCTTAAACTTTTGATGATCCGTCAGTCAGTCAGTGTGAGCCAATGGCCGTCTGTTTCAATAATTAAAAATTTTGACAAAACCATTTTTGTAATTTGATGAATGAATATGTAATGTTTCCTAGAAGGAGAAAATCAGACGATTCCACATAACTCACTATGCTTAATAAAAGAGTTTTAATGTAAAGTAATGAAATGAATGGAATTTGCAGCGGTGTTGATCCCGATCCCTCAGTACCCGCTGTACTCGGCGTCGCTGGCGGAGTACGGGCTGGAGCAGGTCGGCTACTACCTGGACGAGGACCACAACTGGGCGCTCGACATCAACGAGCTCGAGCGCGCCTTCACCGACGGCAGCAAGACGCACGCCGTGCGGGCCATCGTCGTCATCAACCCCGGCAACCCCATCGGACAGGTATTGAACCATACTCGCACTTGTAATGTCTGCCACACGGTCCACTGTTGCTTGGGATTGAGCTACTTAGGTATATTATGACTTTCTGATCCGATCTTCGCGAGGAAAAGTTATCTTGTCATTGATTCCATACTATTTTATCATAAAAGAGTTCTAGTTAAACGAAGATAATAATTATGTTAATCGCGCTATGATTCCGTTGCTGATCCAAAAATATACATGGTGACTTTGAATTCGACGTATTTCTCTCGGGAGGTGATAATACAACTAATTTCCTACAAAATTAGCCCTGAGGTCCTTGGGCGGAAAGTGGCTATACCTTGTGCGCTGTATCATGGTGCGGCTGACAGATGCCTGTATGACGTTGACGTCTCTCTTTATACCCTTTGCGACTGTAACAAGGTGCGGCTGACAGACTCCCTCAGTAACGTTTCGTATCACTCTTGAAAGTTGCTGCAATTTAAAAATTATGCCTTAGTGTTTTAACTAAAATAACATTCGTATTATGTTAAATCATTCGGAATCGTGTAGTTAATTAAAATTAAATCCAACCGAGGAATGTTCTAGTCTTTAAATAAAATCTAATGAAATCTAAAATAAAGTAAAGTGATATCCGTATAACGTAAAGCCATAGTCGTGATTTAGTGATGAGAATGTACTGCTACGATAGATAGACAAGTCGATTTTTTTTTAGAATATAAAACGAAAATCATGCGTCGTTCAATTATCACTCTTAAAAAACCTTTAATTATGCGGGTAAATTTACTGTAGACGCGGTACTCTCTGCCCGAACCACAGTGACTTTATCTGAGCACAAATATATAGTAGACATTTCCGGCGCCTTTGATAAAGCGTGGTGCGGGTACTTAATCTGAAAGATCGTGGTTGCTTTAGTAACATATACAAACTAATATACAACCGGTTTTCTTCACGGTATTGTAATACTGAAACTCTGAAACACCTCAGGGCTTCGGATTCATAAAATATTATACTTTCTGATCAAGTATATACACGTAGTTACACTGCACAAATAAATAACACACACATTTATTAAAATAAATAAATTAAGAGAATTAAATGTATGCTGCGAGTATCAATAGCGATAATAAAAGATTTTTCTAATGTCCATCCCTAAAGAGAGACGTCAACGTCATACAGACATCTGTCAGCCGCACCTTGTTATAGCGCACAGGGTATAGTGATGGACATTAGAAAAATCTTTTTTTATCGCTATCGATACTCGCAGCATACATTTAATTCTCTTTTTTTTTTTAAATAAATGTGTGTGTTATTTAGTTGTGCAGTGTGACTACGTGTATATACTTGTCAAAATAAATATTTTATAACCGAGCCCTGAGGTGTTTCAGAGTTTCAGTTTTACAATACCGTGAAGAAAACAAGTGTATATTAGTTAGTGTATGTTACTAAAGCAACCGCGGTCTTTCAGATTAAGTACCACCATGCATTATCAAATGCGCCGGTAATGTCTAGAAAAATGCCTACTACATATTTGTGCTCAAATAAAGTCGCTGTGGTTTGGGCAGAGAAAGCCGCGTCTACAGTAGATTTACCTACATAATTAAAGGTTTTTTAAGAGTGATAATTGAACGACATTCACGATTTTCGTTTTTTATTCTAACCGTAACGTCTTTCGCCTCGCTGTCAACCAAAAAACATCGACTACCTATCCATCGTAGCCGTACATCCCATCGAGGCGATTACGTTATTATTCCGATTAGTGTGCGTTGCAGTAGGGAGTTTAATACAAACCATTCTGAACGGCTCGAGGCGATACGGTGACGATCCCTTTCCGATCCCATATGTGTGCTGAGACCCTAACACTTTACTTTATTTTTCATTTCATTAGATTTTATTTAAAGACAGAAACAGACAGAAAGAAACATTCCGGTTGGTTTTAATTTAATTAACTACGCTTCCGAATGATTTAATATAATACGAATGTGATACAGCTAAAATACTAAGGCATAATTTTTAAATCGCATCAACTTTCAAGCTTGATACGAAACGTTACTGAATCTGTCAGCCGCACCATGTTACAGCGAACAAGGTATAGTTTCTGAGATATTCAACATTTTTGGTTTTGGTAAAAAAACCCCGAATTGATTACAAAAAAATCAATAAATAAAAAATACTGGTTGGATTTTTGTTATTTTAGTTATAATATGTTTTTTTTTAAGAAAACGTTCGTAAAGAAATCAGTTATCAATACATCAGTTATCTTTTATAAATACTAACTAGCAAACCCGGCGAACTCCGTTTCGCCACCGATAATTTTCCCTGTTTTCCTGCTTTTCTCTTAAATTTTCTTTGCTATAAACCTTACGGAGCTCAAGACTTTTCCAACGAATGCAAAACCGTGGAAATCGGTTCGTGCGTTCTGGAGTTATAGCGTCAGGAAGGAAAACCCGACTTATTTTTATATAATAGATAACGGCAGAATTATCATTCGTTTTAAAATAGCAAGTAATTTCTTATCAAATTTTGTTTTGTGTGACTAATTTGGTCAATAGAAAACTGAATTTAATTAAAAAATATATATATGACACTAACCGTACAAACTATTAGAAAAACTTCCTTGGTTTATTAGCTACCCAGAAACGTAAAATTATTTGCAAAATTCTCAAAAATAAATGAAATAAATGATGATAAGTAGAGTGTAAAGAGAAAAGGGCAATTTCAAAAACATCTTAATTTGTAAAATTTTGTTCAAAGTGATCTCCTCTACGACGAATACATGCCCGAACATGCTTCCTTATCTCTATGACCGCTATGACGTTCCCTTTTGGGCTGAATATGCGTCTTATTTCGTCACTATGTTCAAATATGTTTCGGAGAAGAAGCAAGGGTGACGCGGTGGTGGTATCGTTTACACTTATCCTTACGCAAGTTTGTTTGTCCTTTACCTATCAAAAAAAAAAATCTGAGTTGGGTGAATCCTCTGATCAGGATACGTGATCGTGCCTCATGATGCCTGCCTGCATGCGATGTGATGCACGACATGTTAACTGTTTACGTGCAACATGGTACTTGAGCATAAAATGTTGTTTAGTGTAACGAGACGACCCTTGCACCGCCACCGCGCCGATATGCTGTATACACGACGCTGCCTTTTCAAAATTCGACAACCGGGGTTCTGGACTGATTTTTCGCAGGCAACCCTATACCACCGTGTTCGTAATCAAATAATCTTTATTTTCATATAAATTTTATTTGATAAACAGACCGGTGCAAATTGCTTGTAGTATCGATTTACCTGTTTATACGAGGCAACCCAATAATTGTGACCGGAAAAGAATAGGCAACCTAACGTCTGCATATTCTATGGGCTTCATACTTTCGATTGGTATAGAATTTGTTTAATAAATCACACCAGTGTTCCTAGTAATATTATAAATGGGATGTTCAAAAATAATTATCTTTTCAATAATTAAATAATCTTAGTCTGGACTGTTTGTTTATTGAGATGTCAACTTTAATATAAAACATGTTTCATTAAATAAACATCTCGGTGAAGGTCGTTCTATACCGGGATCCTATACTATATAGCATTCGTCATGTCTGTCTGTCCGTCCGTCCATCAGTATGTCACAGCCATTTATTTCCGAAACTGTTGGGCCTACACAATTTAAACTTTATAGGTTGATGTATTCTGGCAACTGCTATCTGAATTTCGAATATAAAATTGATAAATTTAAAAATTATAGGGCAAAAAAAAATAATAAGCTTTCAAAATAAGAGTGAGAAAACAAAAAAAAAATGCTGTAGATTTCAATGGAAATTTTCAACGACAATTGGTTTGAAGGTTTGGATTGGTTCGAAAAATGGTTTGAGATATCATTATTATACCTTATGCGCCGTAACAAGGTGCGGCTGACAGATTCAGTAACGTTTCGTATCACTCTTGAAAGTTGCTGCGATTTAAAAATTACGCCTTAATATTTTAGCTGTATCACATTCGTATTATGTTAAATCATTCGGAAGCGTAGTTAATTAAATTAAAACCAACCGGAATGTTCTAGTATTTAATTAAAATCTAATGAAATGAAAAATAAAGTAAAGTATTATGCGTATAACGTAAAGCCATAGTCGTGTTTAGTGATGGGATGTACGGCTACGATGGATAGGTAGTCGATGTTTTTTTAGAATAAAAAACGAAAATCGTGCGTCGTTCAATTATCATTCTTAAAAAACCTTTAATTATGTGGGTAAATCCACTGTAGACGCGGCTCTCTCTGCCCAAACCACAGTGACATTATCTGAGCAGAAATATGTAGTAGGCATTTTTCTACACATTACCCGGCGCCATTGATAATGCGTGGTGGTACTTAATCTAACATATACAAACTAATATACCCTTGTTTTCTTCACGGTTCTGTAAAATTGAAACTCTGAAACACCTCAGGGCTCGGTCATAAAATATTTATTTTGACAAGTATATACACGTAGTTAGACTGCACAACTAAATAACACACACATTTAATAAAAAAATTAAAGAGAATTAAATGTATGTTGCGAGTATCGATAGCGATAAAAAAAGATTTTTCTAATGTCCATCCCTAGAGAGAGACGTCAACGTCATACTGGCATCTGTCAGCCGCACCTTGTTACAGCGCATAAGGTATAGTGTTCATACAAACACTTTGTAAAACCAAGTTATTTTATAACTATTATATCATGTCATCTACTTGCTGCTACGGAACCCTTCGTGGGCGAGTCCGACTCGTACTTGGCCGGTTTTTTAGAAACTCACTGTAAAACATTGTGTATTTTCTTTTATTATATTATTATGCCCATGAATGAAGTCGGGATGGGCTGCTAGTACCTATTAAATGTGTTCGGCAAAACATGAAAGATTCTGAATGTGTCAGGTGCTGACCCGCAGTAACATCGAGGACATAATAAAGTTCGCCCACAAGCACGCTCTGTTCGTGTTCGCGGACGAGGTCTACCAGGACAACGTGTACGACAAGGACAGCAAGTTCTACTCCTTCAAGAAGGTGGGTCGCACTCTTCACACACATAATGGAGAATATTAATATTACGTTAATTAAAAAAATGCCTACACATTCTTATATTTAAACTAGCTTTTGCCCGCGCCTTCGTTCGCGTGGTTGTGTTAGTGGTTGGTGATCGAAATGCTGGCGTATGTCATGTAAAATGTGAATTACTTGAGAATATGTTACTATTAGCATTTTTAAAGATATGTATTCCATAGAAACCACGACCGCCGATTCATCATTTTATAGTCATGGTGAAAAGTAGCCAAGGTTATCTACACTCGCGAGCAACCAAATCGACTCAACCTAAAGTAACCGTCACGAGAAGCTATAAATTATGTAAACAAACATCTTTTACTAAGTAAACATTTTATACTGCGAGATAATAATAACTTGAACATATTCAATCGACATGAAATATAGACGGGTTATATGAAAGTAACAACCTATTTAATTTAGTCGAATTATATTTTAACGACGCAAAGCGCTATCGTTTGTGTTTCTTGGTACCGGAACGCGTCAGTCGCAGGGACTGTAAACTATGGGGACGTCATTTTGAAAAAACAGTCATTCGAGTTTCGAATGCTTACGAGTTTGTTTCATTGCTTGCATATATCGCGGATCTGGTTGTTATTGATAATTTTGTTATTGTTTCGTTATCACTTTTTACTTTTACGTTGTGAACTCCTGAACACTTGTTTACAAAATTTATAGCTTCTCGTGACGGGGACTTTACAAGTGCGCATTCGTAGATGTTTTCTTAAAAAAATACTGAATTGTTTTTAAAACCGATATACCATTAGAAAGCTTACAACTTCAGCTTTATATTGGTACTTTATTACTTTATATTTATTTAAAATTCTCTAAATTAACATTTTTAAATACTATACATACAAAATAAAATAATATTTAAAAATATAAAAATAGGAGCCGACTAGTAGCGGGAGCATGGTCCTAGCTACCGGTGGTTAGGGCTCCAGAGACAGAAACCTCCTCACAATACGTGCCGTTTCGAGGAGTACTGCCTGCCCAACCCTAGCCTCCTAAGGTGGTTGTCGAGGCTGTTGGGTATTAATCCGTTGGCCGACACGACTATCGGCACAACGATAGCCGAATCCACATTCCACATGTCGACAACCTCATGAGCCAAGTCAAGATATTTTATTTGTTTATCTTTTTCAGCTTTCACGAGGTTCTCGTCATGAGGGATGGTGATATCGATTATCATCGTGCGGCGCGCTTGTCGGTCTATCACCACTATATCAGGTTTATTGGCTACAATAGTCCTGTCAGTGATGATAGATCGATCCCAGTACAACATGATATGGCCGCTTTCGAGAACTGGATCGGGCGCATACTTGTAGTATGGAACCTCAAACTCAACAAGTTGGTAGTGCAAAGCAAGTTGCTGGTGGATAATCTTGGCCACCTGATTATGTCTATGCAAATATTCACCATTAGCCAAACGACCACAACCAGAAATTATATGTCTTATGGATTCACCAGGACTATGACATGCCCGACATATGTCAACGGTCTCATCCTTAATAATATATTTCCGGTAGTTATTCGTAAGGATAACTTCGTCCATAATTGCACAGACAAATCCTTCAGTTTCTCCAAAGAGATTACTGAATCGTAGCCAAGATACGGACACCAGAAAATCTACACTGGGTCCATGAAGGGCCCGGAAGAAGCGTCCGTGGAGCTCCTCCGTCCGTGGAGGTATGGCATAGCATATGCCATACCTCCTTGCGGTCATTGACGCTTAGTACCACAGGTTTGCGCCAGTTCTCTTTGGCTAAAGATAGTGGAGTGAATCCATTGTCCACTGCTGATACTTCTCGATGCATACCCTCGTTTACATTTGCGATTTATTGCGAGTGTATCTACTCTCCAATGAGAGCCTTCTAGCAGCTCGAAGGCTTTATGAAAGGGAGAGTATTCCTCGAATGCGAGCTCAGGGCATACGCAATCCCACAGTCCCTACTAGGAGGACTATTTTAGCAGCGAACCAAAGGCTACTGGATCACGGCCAGCGGTAAGCATGCTTAATGTCTATCGTAGTTTATTTATTTTTTTTACTAATCCCGGATAATTCGTGTAGGCATTTCATGTATTATGTAAGTAATAAACTAAATTTAATGATAGGTACCTACTTGCCTACTTTTTGCATTTTGAAGGTCCTAAGCCCTACAAAGTATGAAGGGAAAATTGGATTTAATACCTTAAAGATAACTAAACACTAAACTAGCTACTTGTAGGCTTTAGCGGTCAGTCGCCGTGTGTTGTAGGTACGGCACGCGGTCGCCACTACTACGCGGCAAACAACGGCCGCACGGCGCGCGCCACACTCATTGATAACCGAGCGTACGACCATAAATCATGTTTTGCATTGGATATCTTTCATCGGTCATAACTTTAGCTTTTTGTACTGAACGTAACAAAAAGAAAAAATACGTGTTTGTTAAATTTGCTTAATGAATAACATATTAAAAAATTGCCACACCAAAAAAAATGTTCCTGTATATTATATAAGTAGGTGCGACTGCACTCGCCACACACAAGAACGACAGTGGTCGTTGACCTCGGACATTAGTGACGGGGTAACACAAACTAATGTTACTAAATAGTGATGTAACATCCCCCTTCTTAAATTGAAATTAATCTATTTCATCTATTAACCTTTGTGTTGGTCTCACAACACGACCTGACTTTGTTTTATACAATTGTGGGAATTTTGGATTCTCCGGCTCCTGTCTGTCACCCTCATCTCTCCCCTGCGAAGAATTGGACCTCATAGGATTAGGGTTGTCACTGTCATTACAATATTTATGCCTTAAGTGTACCCTATTTCTCCTATATCTGACTTTATTTATATCTTCTACTATGTATGACCTATTATCTGGATATCTTTCCTTCACAGTGGCATGTTCCCAATTACTCTTAGGATTTGTCTTAAAATATACATGATCATTTGGTTGTAACATAGACAATGGTTTAGTATTCCTATTAAAATACTTTGACTTATTTAAATTATTTTTGACAACAAACTTTTCCTATTCTTTAAATCTTACACCTTATCTTAGGCTTTAACCTTTTATATGACACTGGTATGTTATCTCTTAAAGTTCTAGACATTAACAATTGAGCGGGTGACGACAGATTATTCTTAGGTGTGTTTCTATAATGCAATAATGCTATGTATGGATCTGATCCATTTTCCTTACATTTTCTTAGCATATTTTTGACAATTTTGACTGAGCTTTCTGCTTGACCATTTGACTGACTGTGAATGATATGGGCTAGTGACTACATGTTCTATGTCCCATTCATTTAGAAATTTTTTAAATTCTACTGACTGAAATTGTGGACCACCATCAGACACTAAAGATAATGGTATCCCATGACGTGCAAAAATTGACTTTGAATGTGTGATTACGTTGCTTGAACGACTGTCTTTATTTAACAAAGCAATTTCTATAAATTTGAGTAGTAATCAGTGACAATTAGATAAGTTAAATTGTCAAGATACATTAAATCTATACCGACTTGTTGCCATGGATACTTACAAATTTCAAAATTTTGTAGTGGTTCCTTTTGGTTACATGGTTTGAATTTAGCACATATTAAACATTGTTCTACTATGTTTTTTATATCTGTAGACATATTTGGCCAATGCAAAGATTCTCTAGCTAATTTCAAACATTTATTTATACCTTGGTGACCTTTATGTATTTTATCTAACATTTCTTTATACATTGACTTATAGTCCAGTCATTTGGTAGTTTTACCTGGAATGTTTTCCGGGAGTTTTGAAAATTGGTGAATTTATAGATTTGGGTATGCTCTTTTCGAATTTCAACTTTGCCACCTCGTACAACCGCCACTCGCGCCGCCATATTGAAAAAATGGCGCCTAAAAACGGTTTTTTATTAATATCTCCGTTCCGACGCATTTTACGAAAAAAAAATTATCTACAAAATTAAACTAGAAAAAATTTCCTACAATTTATGTCTTGATAACTTTTTCATAAAATCAATAGTTTTTAGCGTACGAGCGCCGCAAAGTTTTATTCATCTGCACCACCACGTGTACAAACAATGTGTGTAGGTTCGGTAGGTTCCTGTTTCTGATATTATATGTTTTATGTTATATGTTCCACCGTGTCCTCCGGGCGGTCTTCGCAGTGATGACACGCTGACTCGTCGACCGCCGCTTCTTTGACGCAGTAGCATCACCCTCTCGCCGTCTTCGACGATGGACTTCTTTACCATCTTGTCTGCATCCTGCTGTGCGACAATTAGGGTTTTCGCCAACTCTCGCATCCTCTCATATGTGAGGTTAGGCTCTTGCAACAGCCTTTGACGGATGTGTGACAGATCCATGTGCAGATTGGCGATAAAAATATCCCGAATCATGGATTCGCGCAGGGTTCCGAACTCGCAATCCTGGCTCTTTATCTCCAGATCGGTGATAAAATCGTCGATGCTCTCGGATTGAGCTTGCCTCCTTGTGAAAAACACATACCTGCACATGGTCAAGTTCTTCCGTGGCTCAAAGTATAGGTCGAATTTGGCCTTGACGTCCTTTATTTTAGCTTCATCCAGGCTGATGTTGAATGTGTTGAATATTTCCAGACCTTTAGGACCAATGCTGTGAAGCAGAATCGCCACCTTCCGCTTCTCCTCCGATCTATCCAGACCTGATGCCAGCAGATAGAGTTCCAGTCGTTGCCACCATTTTCTCCAAGCCTCCGCGTTGTTCGCGGTTGCCTCCGACGATATTTCTAGACATTTCAGTCCGGCCACATGGCACCTCGTGTCGCCGACGCCTT
The DNA here is from genome assembly GCF_023101765.2 of Spodoptera frugiperda. Lineage (NCBI taxonomy): Eukaryota > Metazoa > Arthropoda > Insecta > Lepidoptera > Noctuidae > Spodoptera > Spodoptera frugiperda. Next base: position 20,780,450 of record NC_064236.1, read on the forward strand.
CGGTAGACATTTTGTTTTAAAATTTTTCCGTTAACACGGTTCTTCTATATTTGGTTTTTACGGTTCTTCTTTCACTTCTGACACCATGTATTGTTGTTGTGTTTTAAATTAAACGACTTTAAATAGGATGACTTGTATTTTACTTAATATATTACATTATTAATTATACAGGGTGACTTTGAATTCGACGTATTCCTCTCGGGAGGTGATAATACAACTAATTTCCTACAAAATTAGCCCTGAGGTCCTTTGGCGGAAAGTGGCTACTGAGATATTCAACATTTTTTGTTTTGGTAAAAAAATCCGAAATGATTATAAAAACATCATTAAATAAAAAAATACTGGTTGGATTTTAGTAGTTTTAGTTTTAATCAGTTGCCAATACATCAGTTATCAATTATAAATACTAATAATGGCAGAAATATCATTCGTTTTAAAATAGCAAGTAATTTCGTATCAAATTTTGTTTTGTGTCACTAATTTGGTCGATAGAAAACTGGATTTATTTCAAAAAAAATATATGACACTAAGCGTACAAACTATTAGAAAAACTTCCTTGGTTTATTAGCTACCCAGAAACATAAAATTATTTACAACATTCTCAAAAATAAATGAATTAATTGATGATAAGTAGAGTGTAAAGAGAAAAGGGCAATTTCAAAAACATCTTTATTTGCAAAAAATTGTTCAAAGTAACCTTCCCTACGACGAGTACATGCCCGAACACGCTTCCTTATATCTATGACGGTTACTCTTGGACTGAATGTCTAATTTCGTCATTATCTTCAAATATGTTTTGGAGAAGAATTTCGATACACGGCCTATTCCGTCTGTAAAAACAAGGGACTTCACGTAATCAACGGTTCTGGTCATTATGCATGCCAGTCATGTAGTGGGACCGCCCTGTCAATATAACACGTGGGAACCGAGACATTACGCACAGTAGATCGATAGTTCTCTGATCAAACTATCACATCCCTAGCCCCAAAAAAGTCAACGAAATCTAAAAAAGCAAAACCAACAGGTCCACGGATACGGTTTTATTGTTTGGATAGGTATCATTAATAATGACTTAATTGGGTTTTAAATTTTTAAACGACTTTAAATTTAGGATGACTTGCACTATCGAACTACTGTGCGGCAGTGGTTGGATACATCGGTTTTCAGGCGTTAGATTGACAGGGCGGTCCCACTACATGACTATTGCACAATGACCAGAACCTAACGCCGGTTGATTTTTACGTGAAGTCCCTTGTTAATATATTACATTATTAATTATATATTATATAAGTAGGTGCGACTGCACTCGCCACACACAAGAACGACAGTGGTCGTTGACCTCGGACACTAGTGACGGGGTAACACAAACTAATGTTACTAAATAGTGATGTAACAGTTGTTAGTTTTTATTGTTAAGTTTTAAGTATTTTGTTAGTTTTTGTTTAGTGTTTAAGTTTCCAATTAATTTGTGCAAATGTCAATTGGCACTTATATTATTAAATACTAGCTTCCGCCCGCGACTACGCCCGCGCGGATCTCGGTCTTCGCGTGGAAATTTTATTTCTCCATTTTGAGTAACTCTGACAAATACGGCGAGGCCCATAATAATTAAGGAGATTCCTCTATTGAGCTACTGCTGTTGAGTTCGCATTCTGTAGAATAAAACTGAAACATAAAGATTTTTCTACGTATTTTTCTAGGATAAAATGTATCCTATTTTATGCCAAGTTTCATCGAAATCGAACCGTTAGTTTTCACGTGATGCTTGAACATACAGACAGACAAAAAAAATTTTAATCACATATTTATTCTTTCAATATTTTCAATGTACAGAATTTACCCTTCTACAGATTTATTATAATATGAATGAATGAATGAATGAGAGTGTTATAAACGTAAGAGTAGACAAATATAATCAGAAAGCTCCGAACTGCTAAGCTATCGGGAGTTATACGTGATATTGTGAGTCAACCATAAGAGATAGACATTTGCTGTCGTGGAATATTTTTTAAATCATTTTAAGGAGAACATTTCAGTCATACATGATTTCTGTGTAGCTTTAACCATTAAGGCTGCACACGCGACGGAAGCTTAAAAAATGGAGTAAGTTCTCCTAATTTCCCAACGTTCACTGCTCTGCTCCTATTGATCGTAGCGTGATGAAAAGTATCCTATTTTATGCCCGGGATGATAAGGTATAATTATACCAAGTTTCATCGAAATCGAACCGTTAGTTTTCACGTGATGCCTGAACATACAGACAGACAGACAGACAAAAAAAATTTTAATCACATATTTGGGTTTGGTATCGATCCAGTAACACCCCCTGCTATTTAATTTTTCAATATTTTCAATGTACATAATTGACCCTTCTACAGATTTATTATATGTATAGATGCCACCAAAATACAATAGAGTTTTAAATCGCCAAGCGAGAAAACTCATTTATGATTTAACGCAGTTTATGAAAAAATAATATATTTGGTTTATTTGTACTTCGTCACTGATTAGGGAATTTTATTAGTACATTAGGTTTATAAAAAATAATATTGCAGTAATAGTTTTCTTCACGAATGTACCTCCACGAAAGTTCGCAAAGCCTAACTTCAGACCTGCCAGGTCTCGTTCACAGTACAGTACAGTGAATATTCTTACGTTTCCTAGTGTTGTTTAATGTCAAAAGCATTTCTGTGATTTTCATTTTTACATTGAACATCTACAAAAGAAGTAAAAAAGTAAAATATTTTTAATTGGAGCTTATGTTTATATATTGAAGAACTTAATATCAAAATAAATACTTATTAAAGTGATTTCTTTTTCGAGATGTTCTCGTAAAGCACTAAATATTTTTTTATAAGTTGGTATTTTATATTGAAATTATTGGAGGTAGAAACTTTGTGTACGCGTGAGTTTAGTTTTAAAAGTTGTGTAAGCCGAAATCCGTCATTCTCCTTTACTAATAAATCTCATTTTAATCTTTGTTATCTTTTAAAAGTACATTTTAAAATGTTGTGTGGATTGCTATTGCACGGAGAAACTCTAATAAATCCATGTTGTTTTTATTATTTAATATTTTTTCAATCGCATTATCATCCCTTTTGCCTCTTTTTCGTGGAGTAGATCTTCCCAATCCCGCGTTTGCCTTTTCAATTGTCCTATTTGTTATAGCTTGCTCTTTAACTAAGAATGGTAGCATAAAGACCCCGTTTCTGCTTATCAAGCAACGTGTTCCATCTTCTGTGCTATCCTTCAATGTTGTTTTGAGTTCTAGGAAAACCCAGTGTATTATTTTGAAACACAGACCATAGTGAAGGTGGAAACGTAGGTGATGGGCGTGCTATAAGTAATTTATTATTTCTTGTCTCATGAGAATAAATATTTCCCCAAACATAATATTTCCCAAACCAGTTGGCGATATCATTTGCCTCATTGGGTAATACTTCTCTCAAGTTATCGAAAGCATCTTCAGGGGGTTAATATGCAAGTGCGATCATGTGTCTCAACTTGACAGCAAACTCAGTATCCTGGCCATATTTACTTTGCAAACCATTTTGTTGAATTTGACGCCATACATTTTAACCTAAGTGGAATAGACAGCATTTGTGTTGCGCATCAGGAAATTCTTGTTTTACACCATTAATGACTGCCATCTCGAAATCTATCATTATTACTCGTGGGTTCAATTCGATATCATATTCTAGAGCATATGCCTTTAGTGCTTGAAAAAATACAAGTAACAATTTAGCGTCTTCTTCGTTAGAAACGCATATACTAGAGGTACGAAATAACGATCTGGTACCGGTGTACACCAAACCATGTACACTATACATTTGTCTGAAAAGTGTAGGACATGTTTCGAATGTACCAGTCATCAGCCAAAGTTGAGATTTATTTAATAGATTGAATTTGATTTAGTTTACCTTTAAAAAAAGATAACAATTAAAGATTAAAATGTGTTTTATTAGTAAATTTAGTTTTTCTTATATTTTTAAAAAAATATATTGGTCTTTCGATAGAATGAATGCGATGCGTTGAATGCAGCTTAGACAAATGGAATATATCCAGGCTTTCAAATTTGTCTATGTACAAGCGAGGTAGTCGAGTCATAACAGCATTACTCCCATAATTAGACCGATGTGACGGTACACTAAACAAGTGGGTGTGTCTTGTACGAGACCTTTGTGTGCAAAATTCTATGCACGACAAAAGTTCGCCGCTGTCAATCTTACCACGTAGAATATCAAACAGGAGAAGCATATCCATATATAGCAAGTGATAATGACTACAATCCACGTGATACGAAGCATGACGCTTGTTGCTTTTAAAGTTTAAAAATTTTATAAATATTTTTTGAAGACCTTTTAATCTAGAATTATAAACCTTATATTGAGGTGACCAGATTGGACTACAGTGCTCTAGAATGCTACGGACATAGGCATAATATACGATCTTAAGGCTGTAGAGGTTTCTGAACGGTTTACAGGTGCGCAATATTAGGAGAAGCTTTATTAACTATGCTATCGACATGTTGAGAGAAAAGTAATTAGGACTCGAGCATTACACCAAGATCTCTGACTGCATCGACTCTTTAAATTATTTTGTTATCAAAACTGTACATGTAATTTATTGGCTTTTTGCAACGAGTAAAACTAATACATTGACATTTCGAGATATTGATATTGTTTTGTGAAATCAGATCTGTAACCTCCAACAACAACGGCCTGAGATCGCCTAGACAAATAAGATCTGACCCATCTGAGCAGGTCACCATGGATGCCAAGATTTAGCTTTGAAAGCAGGATAACATGACCCACGCGATCGAATGCTTTTCCAAAATCCGTGTAGATCACGTCAACCTGCCCACCAGCTTCCATATTACAGATAACATAGTTACTGAAGGTAGCCAAGTTAGATGTAGTAGAGCGTCGCTTAATAAAACCATGTTGATACGGACCTATGCCATTGACTATCGCAGAGTAAATGCTACTATGGACGATTTTCTCAAACACCTTACTGATTGTATTAAGAATCGATATTGGGCGATAATTTTTAATATCCGATTTCGAGCCTTTCTTATGTACAGGAACAATAAGCGCAGCCTTCCACAAAGAAGGGAAGACACCTTCGGCTAAAGACTTTTTAAACAACAGCGCTATAGGACGTGCTAGACCATCTAGACATTATTATTATTATTATCAGCACAACCACGCAGAAATACTGCATGTAAACCGTCAGTCCCGGGACCTTTAGTTTTGTCTAACGTGCGTAAGATGCTAAGTACAGAGTCCTCAGTGATAGTAAGTGTAGATATTACATCACTCGAACCTTCTACTAATTCACTAGTGGTACATGTAGACCCCACACTTGTGGAAAGGTGTGCAGATGGTCCAGCAAAAACACTATGGAAATATTCACCGAACGCGGTACAGATACTATTATCCTATCATATCCGGCTGCTTTACCTACTTTCAAACTCTTAATGGCACTCATAATGTCATCTATCTGTATATCTCCAATACTAGCACATCCATTATCATCGTTTCCTTCGTCATCTTTCGAATAATTAATAATAATTACTTACCTATATATACGTAATTTTATTATGAATAATGTATGAATGTGCAGGTGATGATGGAGATGGGCGCCCCGTACAATACAGTGGAGCTAGCGTCGTTCATGTCCATCAGTAAGGGATACGTGGGCGAGTGTGGACTCAGGGGAGCCTGGATGGAACTCTGTAACCTGGACCCCGAGGTACAGGCCCATCTCTACAAGGCCATATCCACCATGCTCTGTTCCATTACGCTCGGACAGATTGCCCTCGACTGCGTCGTGAGTACACTACACTACAATACATGACATTTCAACACTCATTACAGCGATATAATAAATCGACACTGACTGTAGGCCAGTACAGATAGGTTTTGAAACAAAATAAATTTATAGTAGAATGAAACCTATTGAAAATGGAAGAGAATATGCTAAATATAGAAAAAAATAAAAATTCCACTCCATCTGAGTTCGGGAAGTGGGGGGAGGTTTTATGAGTAAAAATCGGTTTATCGCAATTTTCGGCGAAACTACAAGTCCTATGAAAAAAAGTTAAATGGCAAAGTTGTAGGTAATAAGAACATCTACAACTTTTGTATTTACACTTTATTTATATTATCTCAAAATTTTGTGAAAAATTAAATAACTATGATTTCGGTTTTTTATTCTTATCTTCGATATTATAGTAGAATGTTTTAATTTATATATATATTTTTAATTGTACATGTACCATTAAATCTTACGCTACATGAGTTAATTGTAATAAATAGCTCAAAATTGTGCATAATGATGAAAATCATTTTTTTCGTTCCGATTTTTTTTAGTTTATTGTGTTTTTTCAGAACATTTTCCGTAGTAACGTTTATTTTTTTTACACTATCGAGTAGAGTTTTACACTAAAGTAGAGATTTCAATAAATAAAAACCCACCGAATTTTATAATAAATAAAGGAATATTAATCGTGGTTGTGGTAAATAATTAAAACGTATTTAACATTTTAAATGGAAGTTTATTTTCACTTGAGAAAAAACGTGGCAAAAACAAAAGACAGTTTTAACATGACATAGACAAAAAAAAAATTACATGTGGACAGCGCCACAGACACAAAATACCAATAAGGTTGCGTTCCTATTTACTAACACCCTCCCTAGGGACGCAACCCCATCATCTTTACACAAAACAAATGTTTGTCGGCAGTAGTGCCCTTAGTTAAATTGTCAGCAATCATCTCCTCACCACTAACATAACTAAACTTTATATTTAAATTGTTGACATGATCTTTGAGAAAATGATAGCGGATGTCAATGTGTCGTGACCTAGGTAAATAACAGTCATTATTGGACAATTTAATTGCGCTCTGGTTATCACTAAATATGACGAGTGGATTGCTCTGTTCTTGACCGAGTTCAGCATGAAGTTGTTGGAGCCATAGCGCCTCCTGTGCTGCCGAAGACATCGACATGTATTCGGCCTCAGCAGTAGATAGTGCCACAGTCTGCTGCTTTTGTGACCGCCAAGATATTGCACCACCCTGTAACAAAAAAATGTAACCCGTGCACGACTTCCTATCGCGCTTATCGCTTGCCCAATCGGCATCACAATATCCTGTGATTTTCTCATTACCATCTTTGGTGTAAATCAACTTCAAGTCTTTGGTACCCTGCAGATATCTGAAAATTCTTTTCACTGCAGCCCAGTGTGCGGTTGTAGGATGTTTGTTAAATCTGCTCAGTGTGTTTACTGCAAACGATATATCAGGTCGGGTACCTTGGGCTACATACAGTAAGGAGCCAATGGCCTGTTGGTATGGGCAATCAGTAATTTCATCTTCTTCACTTTTATCGCCAAGTTTCATGCCAGCTTCAAATGGTGTTTTCACAGATTTACAGTCCGACATTCTGAACCGAGCTAATATTTCATTTATATACTTTTCTTGATCTAGTAGTACATTGTCCCCATCCCTGGTAATATGTAAACCAACACATTGACTTGCTGGACCAATGTCTTTCATTTCAAGCTGTTGCTTCAGTTTCTCCTTGAAAATCATTTTTGTATTTTCTTCAGCAGTGAATAAAATTAAATCATCCACCCAGATGGCTATAAAAGTATTCTTCTCTTTATTGTAATAGACACAAGGATCTGTTTTTGATTGTGTCATTCCTAACTCATGCAGGACAGAATTTAATTTTAAGTTCCAGAGTCTGCTGGCCTGCTTGAGCCCATAAATAGATTTATGTAGCATGCATACCTGAGATCCAACTTTATACTCTTCAAGCTGTTGCATGTAAATCACTCTGTCGATCTCTCCTTGTAGAAAAGCAGATACAGCATCCATTTGATCGATTTCCAACCCATACCTGGCTGCTAAGGCAAATAGATAGCGGATAGTTGTGTACCTGACAACCGGTGAATATATTTCTTCATAGTCAGTACCCCATCTTTGTGCATATCCCTTTATCACAAGCCTTGCCTTGTATCTCACAGCATTCCCACTCTGGTCTGTTTTAGTCTTAAACACCCACTTATTCGGAAGAGCCTTTTTGCCTGGAGGAAGATCTGTCAAAGTCCATGTTTTGTTTTTCATTAGAGAAGTATACTCCTCGTCCATGGCCCTCTTCCATTCTGTAGCTTGTGGTGATGTAAGAGCTTGCTCAACAGTCTGTGGATCAGTGAAATCGGTAAACAAACACAATAGGCCCGTCTTACCATTTTGTGTTTCATCTCGTTTAGCCTGTGATCTTGCTGACCTTAATGTTACATTACTATTGCCATCATGTCTAATTGGATATGGAGGATGGTAAGTTTCATCAAGTTCTTCGGTGTCAGTGTCATACTCACTTGAGTCCTCACTATTAATTAGAGTATCTGAGTCTCTGTTCGATGTCATGGGTGCAGATGAGGATGAAGACTCCTGAGTGTGTATTTCCTTATTCTCACTGCCTGAGTTTGCATCTTCTAATGAACCGGAACTTGCAGTGGCTGTTGGGCTGTCCTTTACTGGAATATAAGTTTCACAACGAATTGGTACACTGACATTTTCAATATATTTTTCAATAAATGAAACATCTCTACTTTTAACAACTTTATGTGTCTTAGGGTCCATAAAACGATACCCCTTTGTATTTTCACAATAGCCCACTAGTATCATCTTTAAGGATTTTCTATCCCACTTTTGGCGTTTTTCTTTTGGTACATAAACCATAGCTTCGGAGCCAAATACTTTCATGTGAGATAAATTAGGTTTCTTACCTTTCCACATTTCATATGGAGTTTTACCTTGTAATGACTTTGTTGGGGAACGATTGATAACATATGCAGCAGTTGCCACAGCTTCAGCCCAGTAGTTCTTCTCCAGGTTGGCATAGAACAACATGCATCGTGCTCGTTCCACTAAAGTCCTGTTCATTCTCTCGGCCATGCCATTTTGCTGGGGAGTGTACGGAGTAGAAGTCTGATGAATTATACCATGGTTAGATAAGAACTTTTCAAAGTTTTGGTTACAGTATTCTCTACCATTATCTGTGCGTAGCTTTGTTATCTTACATTTCAATTCATTCTCCACTTTAAACTTGAAATCTTTAAATGTATCCAAAATGTTTAATTTATCTTTCAGAAAATATACTTGAACCTTTCGTGTGTAGTCATCAATGTAAGTAATAAAGTATTTCATACCTCCAAATGATGAATTTTCCATGGGGCCACACAAGTCTGAATGTATAAGTTCCAGTGGCCTTGTCGCTCTAGAACCAACATTTTTGAATGGCGTCCTTGCTTGCTTACCTTCCATACAATAAGTGCATGTGACATTACATTCTTCCTGAGACAGAGTCACACCATCAGTACAACTGGGCAGCTTCTTCACATCTGGTATATTCAAATGTCCCATTCGCAGGTGCCATAGGTAAGTACTATTACAATTCTGAGAACTTGAGGTTAAATGTGCTACTTCTTTACTGGTATCCATAATATATAACTTGTTGCTCAACGTTGCTGTGCATATCACCTCACCTTTCAAGTTTTTAATTTCACATCCCTTCTTGTTAAAGATAACCTTATGTCCATTATTTACAATAGTACTGACTGAAAGTAAATTAGCAGCTAGCCCAGGGACATACAAAACATTACTGACTTGTATCACTTTATTTTGACTTACATGTACTTCTACACAACCAACTCCCTTCACAGCTAATGGCTCTTTGTTGGCTTCAGTAATTTTACTCACAGATGGTTCAGTGACTTTGTACATCCAATCCTTTCTGCATGTCATGTGCATGGATGCACCGGAGTCTAGAAACCATTTATCATCTCTAATGTTTTCTTTGACGGTTGCTGAAAAAGCTGCTATAAAACTGGAGCTCTCTCCTTTGCTTGCTGATTGTTTCTTTGGCTGTTTACAATATTTGGCAAAAAGTCCACTCTTATTACAATTGTAACATCTGGGTCCCTTTGGTTTCACTGAGTGCACATTTCCTGTTTTCTTTGAGTTCGTGTAGAAAGCAGATGACTTTGATGTGTTGATCTCTTGTATGAGTTTGGTTTTTACTGAATCAGCACTAATTTGGACACCAGAACTCTCTAAGCCCATAATCATAGGCTTGTATTCCTCAGGTAAGCCAGCCAACATCAATGTGCCAAGCCACTCATCGTTGACATCAAATCCTATGTTTCGCAATTTGTGCGCAGTGTTCATTATCTTGCTAACATAGTCTTCAACACTATTACTTGACTCCAGTGAAGTATTTATCAGATCTTTGAGTAGACCTACTCTTCTGGTTAAACCATTGTCATCAAAAGCCCTTTGTAAATTCTCCCATACTTGTTTTGCAGTTTTGCATTCCTGAACATGTACGTAATTCTGAGGGTCCAACAACAGTATCAGCTTTGACTTTGCCTTTATGTCTTTACTTGAATCTACAGGTTTATCATCAGGGTGTTCAACACAACACCATAAATCCTCGTGCTCCAAGTAAGTCTTCACACTAAACTTCCAGGTTGCAAAATTTTCTCTTCCGATCAATTTCTCCAAATTGAACATATTATTAGGACTCATCTTGCTTTGATTTCACCCAAAATATGTAATTTATAACTGTGATCGTAGATTTTCTTAACTTCAAATTCAAATCGCAACAACAATTTTTCGGATTGAAGTTAGTCCACTTTCGCACTGTACCACTACAGAACCACGCTCTGCTACCATAAAGGAATATTAATCGTGGTTGTGGTAAATAATTAAAACGTATTTAACATTTTAAATGGAAGTTTATTTTCACTTGAGAAAAAACGTGGCAAAAACAAAAGACAGTTTTAACATGACATAGACAAAAAAAAAATATTACATGTGGACAGCGCCACAGACACAAAATACCAATAAGGTTGCGTTCCTATTTACTAACAATAAAGCTGATATTTTGACGCGTGAATTTTCGATTGAAAATTAGGATAATTTTTCGGTATTTAATCAATATCTGGTAAAAAAATAATTTTATCTATTCCAAAAAATTACAGTGAGTTTGGTACATATAAAGGCACGTTTTCACAAAATTTCGTTAAAAAATAAATATTTTTGTCGAAGATAAGAATAAAAAACCGAAATCGTAGTTTTTTTAATTTTTCACAAAATTTTGAGATAATATAAATAAAGTGTAAATACAAAAGTTGTAGATGTTTTTATTACCTACAACTTTGCCATTTAACTTTTTTTCATAGGACTTGTAGTTTCGCCAAAAATTGCGATAAACCGATTTTTACTCTGAAAACCTCCCTCCCCCCCCCATTTCCCGAGCTCGGATGGAGTGGAATTTTTATTTTTTTCCATATTTAGCATATTCTCTTCCATTTCCAATAGGTTTCATTCTACTATAAATTTCTTTTACTTTTTACCTTTATTAAAGGTATCTGCACTGGCCTACTGAGCGATTATCCAAAAATAAATCATACATTCACATTATCACTTAAAATTTGACAGTCTGTTAAGTTCCAAAAGCAAGCAATTCAATCTTTATTGATGGTTATATCCAGGTGAAGCCCCCGAAGCCAGGCGAGCCTTCTTACGAACTCTGGCACAAGGAGAAGACGGCCATAATGGAGTGCCTGAAGAAACAAGCCCAAATGATCGCAACATTCAACCCTACGAAGAATCTCCTGTAACGTAGTACAGGTCGGTGATCTACTAGTCGCGCTATGGTACTTGTGATACACACAATAATATCACAAGTATATGTATACATACATATACCTGACTATACCTTGTCCAGGGTGCGATGTATGCCTTCACCCGGATCCAGCTGCCCCCTAAAGCCACGGCGGCGGCGGCCGCTGCCAAGAAGCTGCCCGACGACTTCTACGCATTCAAACTGCTCGAGGAAACCGGTCAGTTTTTACAGACTTGATATACGTGACAGTAACAGACGATGGATATACGTGCGGGGGCTCGGGCGTCCCCGCAGTCTCCAGGCTGGCCTCCCAATGATGTAGCCAACTGCGGTGCGCGTCTGGGGGTCGCCTGTGTGGGGAAACATTTCACTACCGTTCTCTCAGCAACTTATTTACTACTATTAAAACGAGATCTAAAAAAAGGGTTCTTCAACAACGGCTGCACTCCCTCTCCCTCAAAGTGCACCTCTCTAAAGGTGCTCCCACACAGCGGTTATATAACGTTATACAACAATGTGTAACAATAACATTTGTGTTTAAACAAATTATAACAGTGGTTGTAGAGTATGTTACATGCTATTATAAATGTTACACAATGTTGTATAACGTTATATAACTGCTGTGTGGGAGCACCTTTACATCCGAGATCCAAATGTCAATGCGGTCCATCACCATCTAGAGACCGAGAACCCTACGCTCTTGTTTCTCTCGGAGACCCAGATCTTTTTTTGCATCCTATCCTTGGCGGCCTGTCTGCTTCTCTACTAGTGACCCGTCAGCTTGTGCGGATGCCATAACGGGGGTGTTGCGTCAGGGCATGGAATACTACATTCCATTCTCGGACGCGACATCTTTCGGTGGGACTCGTCCATGGTTCGATGCCGACTGCGGACGTGCTGAAGCGCGAAAGCATGCGGCATACTTGGCATGGGCGGATGCCAGGCGTCGTAAGGCTGACGACACTCTTCAGAGGAAGAGAGCCTATAACCGGGCTGCCAAGTCATGCAAAAAGGCATTACGGATGGCTCGGTTCAACCACATTGGCCGAATAGGGAACAAACTGGCTTCTTACCCAGCGGGTAGTAAAGCATTCTGGTCCCTGGCCAAGGCGGTTGAATTGAACTTCTGCCGCCCTTCACTCCCACCTCTCCTGGGGCCTAACGGGACGCTGGCACACACCGCAGTAGAGAAAGCAAACCTGTTTGCTTCTCTATTTGCGGAATCTTCACGTCTTGATACTAAAAGCGCTTTGCCTCCTTCTCTCCATAGAGTTTGCGAGACGAATATGTCAAAAATTCGCATACGACAGAAGGAGGTATATAAGACGTTGCGTAATCTCGACGTGAACAAGGCCAGTGGCCCCGACGGAATCCCAGCCGTGGTTTTAAAAACCTGTGCGCCTGAGTTGTCTCCAATCCTGATACGCCTGTTTCGACTTTCTTTGAATACTGGTCAAGAGCCGGTTGCGTGGAAGCTGGCCAACGTGCAGCCTGTGCCCAAAAAAGGTAGTCATGCCGACCCTAACAATTACCGACCAATCTCAGTCACATCCATACTCTGTAAGAGTATGGAACGTGTGCTTAACAACAGGCTCCTGGCATACCTTGAAGGTAACGACCTCCTCAGCGATCAGCAGTATGGGTTTCGCTGCAACTGTTCCACTGGGGACCTTCTTGCGTATGCCATCCACATTTGGAGCGAGGCCATCGAGATGCACGGGGAGGCAATAGCGGTCTCACTCGATATATCGAAGGCCTTTGACAGGGTTTGGCACGACAGCCTTATCGGCAAGCTTCCTGCATATGGACTTCCCGCTGATCTGTGCAGATGGATTGCAGACTTCCTGAAGGATCGGTCAATCCGAGTAGTCATTGATGGCTGCTCGTCTGACCAATTTGGTATCAACGCCGGAGCCTTTAGGGGTCAGTACTTTCAGCAACGCTCTTTTTGCTGCACATCAACGACCTGCTTAAGCCCGGTATCTTTGGGTATGCAGATGACAGCACAGTTGTTGAAAGGTATGTGTCCGATGCGCGGACTAGCGGAACACAGATCCAGTCTTTAAGAAAATCCATGGTCGAACGGTTGAACTCGTCTTTGAAGGCGATCTCCGATGGCTAAACGTCGGCCCATTTAATATAAAAAAAAAAAAATGACGATGCGCTTGTGGAGGCCCGGCTTCAAAGCCTTGAACACAGGCGCAAGGTCGCAAGCCTTTCCGTTTTTTACCGGATAAATTTCGGAGAGTGTGCGGGGGAATTGCACAACTTGATTTCCCCTAGTCCTTTTCATCATGGAACCACAATACAATCGGCGGGGCGTCACCGCTTCATGGTAGATATCCCACCCACTCACACGAAGCGCTTCGCTTCATATTTATTTATGTCAATGAGTTTCCGATATTTCGGCACTGTCTTTTTACAAGTTTATTTACATTTGTTCTCCACGGACTCTTTGTCCGTGCCCTTGTCATACAATAAATTGTTTGTTTTTCTTTTTACATTAAATTTTATCAATATGATATCTACCTTACACACTACAATTAACCACAACGATTAAATTATAACTACAATAATACTTACGCATTAACATATTTGTTTTTTTTTACTCAACCCCTGTCGGGTGGGCTGACTTCAACAGAGCTTACAGAAGTCAAAGAATTAACAATTATATAATTATGTATATAGCAATTATGTTCTTATTGACGCTTTCCGCATACACATTACCTCCTGCTATATAAATTTTTATTTTAAAAGCGCCCCCACAACTACGGCGTCTCTGTGTTTGATGGCCATTTTCAAGTTGTAGTCCATAATCCTATGGTCGCTCTTAAGGGATTCCTTTTCTGCCTGGGTATAAGGTATATGTACCAGGTATAAGGTGTCAGGGAGTGATTTTGGGATCATCGCTCCCGAGAATCTTTTTGTCTTGAGGGATCTCACGCCCGACCTGGACGAGTATGCCACTGTAAACTGTGTTGAGAGCATACGCCACGTCCATTGGATTCCTGTCATCCTGTGGGTACACAGCAACTCCTGACTTATGGGTGTGATATGTGTAGGGTGGCCGTAGTGGAGAGGTTGTCACGATCAATGAATGGAAGCTGATTTATTTCGGCACTGTTGTAAGTGCCATAATCACGGATGAACTGCAGTATAGGTATGTAGGTGGATGTTTATGAGTAAACATGGTAAATATCCCTCATTGGTCGTGGTACACCTCGATAGTTCACCTAGGTGGACCACGAACAATTTCATTTGTTGGTGGTCTATCTTTCCTTTCTATTAAAAATAATCGCAAAAACGAATGGTTGGTGGTCCACCTTCGAAAAAAATCTTATTATAATACTTGTAATAAAAATTCATCTCTTTTTCGAAATGTTTTATATACGACCCTCAATAAGTTAATGCACTACTGAGTTTACGCAAAACCAAAACCTTAACTTCTAAAAAGGTATCTAGTGAATAAAAAGGTTTATTTATCTCTCATTTTTAACGTAGTTTTTTTATGCTGAGGCCACACTACCGTGGTATGCCAATAATTATTGCCATAACTTAAACCACGATTTATGGTCATAATTTTACAATGCCAATCAATATGGCAAATGGTGGTAGGCAATAGCTCCGGCGGCGGTCTTTTTCGCACATCAAAGAAGATTACCGCAGTATTTAATGCGTTAGTGGCCACACTACCGTTGGTCCAGTATGCAATATGAGTTCACCGGCGACGCGCGTTTCTACCGACATGGAGTGGTCAAATGAAAAAGTGCTCGAGTTTTTGGAATTATTCCAATCCGAACCATCTCTTTGGGATACCCGACAGAAGAATTATTATAATCGCAGGGTACAAAATGATGCCTGGCTTCGGATCAAATCATTTTCAATCATCCACGGTGGCCGGAGATGGTCACGCGATCGGAGTGTCTTCTGCGGCGGCTGGGACGTGAGGAGGATCGTTCCCTCACGCGCTCCGCCTCCTCCTTAGCTAGCATGACTGCTTCGCAGAAGCATTCCCCCTCGCTCCGCACCATGGCCTGAACCAGGGCCGGACGAGGGAGGTCACCGTCGCCGATCACATCCCTAAGGACACGGCGGTGCTCAGCCCATGCAGGGCACACCGCTACTGTATGCTCCACCGTGTCCTCCGGGTGGTCCTCGCAATGACGACACCCGGGCGTTTCCTCCCGCCGAATCCGAAACAGGTACCTACCGAAACTTCCGTGTCCGGTAAGCACCTGCGTGTAGCGGTAGGTGAGGACGCCGTGACGCCTCTCTAGCCACTCCTCAAAGAGGGGACTTACCGCTGCAATAACAGCGAGCCTAGCCCTCGGTTGCGACAGTCGCTGCTTCCATTCCGCCATGAGATCGCGCCAGAGCTCATCCCGCCACGCACTAATCTGACGCGGCAGTGGGGTTTCGCCCCGGCGATGCGCCTCCGCACGTAAGTTGTATACGTGCGCGAGCACTTTCGCCTCCAGATCCCACGGCGGTGATCCCGCAAGGAGGTTAGCCGCCTCCCCGGAGATCGTGCGGTACCCACGGATCATCCGTATGGCCATGACCCTCTGGGATGAAACCAGCGCGCGAGCTGGTCGTCGCCTTAGATTTGGCGCCCACACCGGGGCCCCATAGAGGGCCATGGACCGCACGATCCCCGCGTACAACCTCCGGCAGGAGGCGTTTGGTCCCCCGAGGTTGGGTAGGAGCCGCTTTAGGGCAGCCCCCGTCCGTTCCAACTTGGGAGCCAAACGTCGGGGTCTGGGCGTGATGTGTATGTGAACTTGTATGTTTGTAAACGCACCCACGACACAGGAGAAAATCCTAATGTGGGGCAACGTTTTTTTTTTTTTTTTAGTACGTACGTAGTTTATACGATGAAACCATTTTTAGATTAAGACACAGAATAATAAGTAAACAGAAGCACCACTCCCCGTAACAATTCAAACTTATAAGAGACTCTTGGTTCTGAGCAATAAAGTTCAATTCAGCTCGCATAAGCGCTTTTTACCTACCGAGATATTCACCTATTGTAGTAGTAGTATTGCCGCAGTTTGCCGCTCTCTTCAAACACGTAGCTCTGTCGCTGTCTGGCGCTGAGTGACGTAATACGTATTCGTACTCGTTTCGCTAGGGTTGTGGGCTCGCCGATGCGTTGCGTCTTGCGTTACATTACTTATTATTCTGTGGTACTGTACTGTAGTGTAGTACTACGTGGTACTAATACTACTAACTACTATAATATTCATCGTCTATCTATCTACCTATTTCGACACCAGCAATTTATACTACGATAACTCGAATTTTGATAAAAACTTTTTTTATGCCAAGTTGCTTAAAATGTGTTTTTACATACGTCATAAAAAAATTGAGAAGAAATATGCAAAAATAAGAAAGTTACAAATCTTATAAAACGCTAAGTAAAGGTACTTTTTGAAATCACTCGATTTATATTACGCCAACTATTATTAGCGGAGTGTGCGCGGGGATGAACTTTGGTCAAAATCTGTGCAACACTGCGCTAACTCATAGTTAGCGTAGTTTAGTGCGTTCGTGTGTATACTTGTTCGTTTGTAAAATGAACTACTTAGCGACTTTTACATAGTAAATACTTATGTGTTAACGTATTAATTAGTTTATTAATGGTACGTTGACTATTTTCTTTTGTAAGTAAGAACATGTTCTTTATAAAAATATTGAAATATGCATCAGATGATTAATCATGCACTACGACCTCCCGTACTACACTACGCTAACATTAGTTAGACGTGTATAAGATGTAAAAATTTTTTGATGAATTACGTTTATATACGGCTAACTTGCGCTAAATCAAAAAATAGAAATAATTAAGGAAATATAAATATGAGATATTACAATGAATAAATTAAATATTAAGCATACCAAATTTCAAAAAAGTATCTTAATTAATGTAAAAGTTATCACGTTTTTCCCTTTAAACGTCTCTACTGTAAAGTACGCTTTTTTAGCGTAGTATAAATTGCTGGTGTCGATTTGACCACCTATTCTATCTTACGTTTGATGCGTATGATTGATTACTCAGTCAATCAGGTAGATACTAAAACGAATTTTACATCTCATTTGTAATAAAAAAATGAAAACAAACCTTTACTCAACTCAAGTAGAAAGATACTCATTGAAATAAAAATAAGTTTTGAATGAACTTTGTGTAAAGAGAACCTAACTAAATTCTTAGATCATTTAATTCCTATAAAATTTGGCTTTTCACATGGGTAAACAATTGACAACATTTCATATTTTTAACATGCATATATTATTATGTTATATAAAAGTAAATCGAAAACTAGGGCACCCATATTTTTTCATTTTTCGAAATTATGTACTTTTCATTCATGATTTCGAGTTT
Source organism: Spodoptera frugiperda (assembly GCF_023101765.2). NCBI lineage: Eukaryota > Metazoa > Arthropoda > Insecta > Lepidoptera > Noctuidae > Spodoptera > Spodoptera frugiperda. The sequence continues at coordinate 20,798,534 of NC_064236.1, forward strand.
GAAATTCAGTGTATTCTAAAAAGACGTAAGTGCCAAATTACGGTAGAATGGCGATAATACCTTTGCCTCACTTAGATCTGTAAAAAAACCTAGTAGATGTCAAATGTACTGTCACTGACAGCTTGTCCAGTGTTGCCAATTTAGTGGAATTTCCACTAGATCTGGTGGTTTAGATATGTGTTTCAGCGGGAAAATATTGGTTTTAGTGGCTAGTGGATATTTTAGTGGACTAGATTGTTTCAGTTAGTGGTAAGTTACAAATTAACCACTAACACTACTCGTAAAATGCTGTATGATTTCTAGTTAAAAATACTTAATTGATACACTTGTTGGCAAGATAATATTGCCTACTCAGAAGGTAAATATTTTTACGCACAATATTCATATAGAAAACGTCAGTTTATACAACGTGTAACAAAAAGGGGTATACACATCAAGTGCACGGTTTCTAGAGGACATAACAAACTATACGGGAAGGGTTTTTTAAACTCATGTTTTCATGGAACGAAGTTATGAATTTTTCCAATACATAAGATACATGAAATCCTACATTTGGTAATGAAATCATTACATCACTTGCAAGAAATCAGCTGATGTGTCAGTGCAAGTGCACTCAATGTACTTAAATAAAATCAAAACCCTTACTCCTGGTATTTCTTCGAATAAAGAAAAAAGGGTTCCGGATATTTATTTTTCGTAACATTTTTTTTTCTTCTTAAAAATTGTTTTTGGAAGAAAGGTTTTAATAAAAAGCAAAGAATATGTTGTTTGTAGACAAACTAAGCCAAAACCTCGAGCGAGTACAAGCACCGGACATTTGTAAAGAAAATCTCGTCGGCCGCATACGTGTCCGTTAGCGCGCTGCTTATTATTTTTTTCTAAATAGACACGCTAGCATGCGAATCGTGCGACCCGCACCAATTTTAAATTACGCTAAGTACATAGACAAGGGTATCCGTTAGGATATGAAATAATTAGGTACCTATCTGGTCTTTACGTGATACAAAGAGATACCATTTTTTTTGTTTTACTTGGATAAGATGGTCTCAAATAAACTAACTTGCTGAGCTTTTCGTGAACTTCTGTCAATCTCTGTCTCCTATCTTTCTGTTGTGGGTACCTACTCTTACCTACCTTACCTAGTCTTAATGAGAAAAACATGCAAAAGTACCAGGAACCCATAAGAAACGAGAATTGTTATTACATACATTGAAGACGTTACGAAAAAGGGTTTCATATCATAATATTGTGTTCAAATGAACCCTAAATATCAATTCTATGCAAGTTATGTGTGTCCTAGTACAAAAAACTCCCAGTGGGTTCCGTTTTTGAATAAATTTTTAATGTACATTTTTACTTGGAGGCGTTTAGAGAGATTGACGGAATTTAAAAAAAAAACTTAGCAAATTAAGTTAGTCTTAATGAGAAAAACATGCAAAAATACTAGGAACCCATAAGAAACGAGAATTGTTATTACAATAATTGAAGACGCTACGAAAAAGGATTTCATATCGTAATATTTTGTTCAAATGAACTCTAAACATCAATTCTAAGCAAATTATGTGTTTCCTAGTACAAATAAACTCACAGGGGGTTCCGTTCGTCATTTTAATTAAATTACCGACAGAATTTACAGATAGATAGACCAAATTTCACGAAAACTCAGCAGCTTAGTTTAGTTAACATGCAAAAGTACTAGGAAACCATAAGAAACGAGAATTGTCATTACATAAATTGAACAACGGTTGCGCACTCACAGATCCCTAATTTCATATTAAATACGATAAAATCTTGTTTCCCAGTCGCACGCGTTGCTTGAGTGTATTATGTGAGAGAGATGGAAATGTTGTCATCGTCTCTTTGGATGTCTCTCTCTCTCTCTCTCTCTCTCTCTGTACATAGTAATTGTCATTGAGGATGGGGGAATCGCTCCGAAAGAAACCGATTTAAAGAAAATACGATTAATCTTTCTTGGTTCGATGTATTTCATAATAGTTAAAAGGACACTGTAAAAATCAAATATTATTTGTAACTACAATAGTTACTTGTAAACTAAGGCTAAGTTGTTAACTCTTTCAGGGCTAATAAGAGTATGTAGTTAAATTCGACGTTTATTTCTAAAATACGTATTTGATTAAATTAATAGACAAAACACACATGTTGTATTTTAATTGGCTACTATTTAATACATTTCTTTACAGTATAATACATAGAAATATCATTCCTAATCTAATTTACATAACCGATTCAATAATAATGTGAACCGATTTAAAATAGGTATCAACCTTTTTGGTTCGCGGCAAGAAGATCTCAGATCGCCAGCCCTAATTGTCAGTGTTGACATAATATTGTCATCATGAACGTTTCAGTTATCTCAATATTTCGGAAAAATATTAGAATTTTAGTTTTTACGAAAAAATATTATCAATTTCTTTAACGTGGAGTTGAATTATCTTTCGTTGGTATTGTAACAGTGTTTGTAAGAGAGAAGATTTAACGTAGCATTCAGAAGGTGTTTGTTATTGTTGTGATTGTGATTGAGATTTGTTTTACAAGCAAGCAAAAGTGTGTTGTGTATTCACTATCACGGTAGTCACATCGAACCACATCTTTAAAAATGTAAGTTAAATAAATTTTTCATTTTAATATTTACAAGGCAAATTTTAGCATACAGATACTAGGCAAACAAAGCGTCTAATGTATCTACGCACGCACCGTCGCCGCGCGAATCAAAATTAGGTAGATAGGTACTAGGCGATCAGATTTACCGAAGCATGTCTCGACCCCGGTAGTGTTGTGACACGTTTGTATGATTTAAAATCAAGAATCATACGACACCAAGAATTTGGTACCAATTTTTTTTTTAACGAATTTTAAGCTGAAACTTTGTGTAGAGATTCTATTAAACATGTATTCTTCAGTGCTTCTTGATGTATATGGGTATTTTGTTACACCCTGTATAAAGAATATTTTAAAATATGGATATTATTATGTAGATTATATTAAGCACAAAAATCTAATAATACAATTAAAATAAAACCCTTTGAAATAATGTGCGTAGTTATTGAAAGAGTAAAGGGGGCCATGAAAATAATATTCATAATCCCTTTTTTTAGATTCTGTGATGATCTTGAGGAGTTCTGGTGGTTTGAGAGGCCGCTAAGATTTAGTGGTTTCTGGTGGTTTTCACGGCCTCATTTGGTGGGCTGGTAAAAATAAAGTTGGCAACACTAAGGTTGTCAAACTCGTTGGTGCGATTGTGTTTGTGTGATTTTAGATTTTGTTATTGTTGTTATAATTATATGATTCCTAGTTGCCGATTGCAGAAACTTGCCGAAAGTTGACTATTTAATGCTATTGCAATATATGCACGAAAATGAATGCTACAATTTTGCAGAAATACGTATTGGTAGTGTTGTTTTTGCAGGCTGGTACAAAACAATATTTTGGATCCTTCATTGGCGTATATGTTTCATTGAAATCCATTTTATTGACGAAATAAAGTCAATCAACAGTTGTGAATAATAACAATAAGCAGTGTGTCGATTCGATAGGAAAATATTGTGTAAAATCAATTTCGATTTCGAATGTAAATAAAAGTTACAGCTTCAATTGACATTAAACATTGACATTTGACACTTGATGTTTTCATCTGAAACCATGATTGCTAAGGCAAAGGTAACGACTGCATTCTGCCGTACCTATGACGTCATCACATGTTTTGTGATTTTAATTATTTTTCTCAGAAATAAAAAATAAAAAAAATATGACATAAATATATTTGAACTCAGGATACGAAAATAAAGAAATGGTATTTTTGTTTCCATGTCGTATCAGTTTTGAAATGTTGTCAATTCTCATTTACTTACAATAACAATATATTTAGTAGTAGTATTTACATTTTGCATTAATTAAAAAGTTATGGAACAAAAACATCAAAAATTCTGGTTTGTTTACATTTTTACGATTCTTAATTTCTTATAATTTCGTAACGCGTTGACCCATTTATATGATTCAAAAGGATAAAATAGTTATAGACCTAGGCCTTTCATTTGACATACACATACACATAATCGTTAAAAAATCTCAACAAACAAAAAATCACATTTTCAAATTGCTCTCGTAATTGTTATAAAAAACAAATTCCTTAAATTCAGACATGAGTCCATATTATTAGTACGTATCAACAAAGTAACTAATTAATGTTAGTAATATGAAGAATGTGAAGCTACACAGTTTTAAAATAAATTTAAACTTATATTTTCTTATCTGCAGGTAATGAAAGAAATGACAATCCCTTGTCCTTTTGTCTTGACATACATCCATCAAATGAGGAATACTTTAAGCCACTCATATTTTAAACTAATTTTGTAAGTTAAGTAAGTAATAAATGATAATAATTAAGTTCCACCAAACGTCTGACGTCCGACCTCTACGCGTGAGCACTGCGCATCGACACCCCGTCCGTCGACATGGGAGTTGGCGCCATCCGAATTTGTAAGCATATATCGCTGCAGGTACGGCCGAGTGGCGGTGGCCTGCCATGGCTCTCCTACACATAAAGCTTGCTTACTTAGTAGCTACTCTTTGTTATACTTTAGACACTATATCGGCTTTACTTATAAAAATCCACTAGTCAACAGCTAAGCAACTATACCTTTTGCGCTATAACAAGGTGCGGCTGACACATGCCTGTTTGACGTTGACGTCTCTCATTAGGGATGGATATTAGAAAAATCGTTTTTTTATCGTTATCGATACTCGCAGCATACATTTAATTCTCTGTAATTTTGTTATGAATTAATGAGTGTGTGTTATTTTGTTATGCAATGTAACTACGTGTATATAGGTACTTGTCTAAATAAATATTTTATGACTACTTATCTTTGTTTATTATATAACAATCAGAACCGGGCTTATAATTTTTTTTAATCATGATTATCAGCCTCTTCTCGTCCGTTGCTGGACATAGGCGTCTCCAAAGGCACTGAAACAGCAACCTCGAGAGGAGACCCATTGAGGGTGATCGGATCCGGAAGAACATGTTCATTGAATAAAACCTTGGTTTTATCTTGGTTCATCCGGAGTCCAATGCGAGCTGAAGAATCAGCCGGGCTTGCACGGTTTCAGCCACAATGACGATATCATCTGCAAATCTCACTCCTCGATGCAGGCGCATAGGTTCAGACTGTTGGTTCTGTACTTGAACAACCATAGTTGTAGCATCATACAGATCTCTCAGCACTTGAATATATCGCCAATCGACTTAGCACCGTTCCAAGGACTCCAGAATAGACCAGGGTTCAATAGAGTCAAAGGCTTTCTCGTAGTACACAAACGCTGGAACGGCTGGAACTCATCGAGTCTTCTCGCGAGACGATTCGTGATGACTCGGGTAAACAGCTTATAGACATGGCTCAGGAGGGAAATAGGTCGACAGTTCTTCAAAAGAGTTTTGTCTCCTTTTTTGAAGAACATTATGACCGCACTCCTGCTCCACGCCCTTGGAGTTCAGATGTAGTCACACCTTGTATGTGACACATATTTTGTTCAAATTCATTTTTGTTAAATTGTATTGGGTTATAGTTTATTGATTCTGTTATTTTATTTGTTAAAGTTTGTGGTTATTACCATGCCTAAACATACAAAAAAATTTGTTTTGGGGAGTCAAGCCAGGGAGCTTGTTGTTCGCCTCCGAGACTACTTTGAAAAAGAACAACAGAATAATGGGCCGTTGTTACCATTAAATCAAATTGTTGAACGAGTAGCCGAAGCTCTGGATATTAGCCGCAATACTGTTTCACGTATAACACGTGAAAAAATTGGCCCAGATGGGATGTCTGACAATAAATTATCATCTCCCAAGAAAAAGCGGACCAAGGTAAAACCAATCACGAATTTAGATGGTTTCGCTAAGGTTGCTATTAGGAATCACATTTATAGTTATTATAGAAGAATGGAGTTACCCACATTGAGCAAGCTTCTCAAAACATTAAAAGAAGCCGACTTGTTTAAAGGAAGTATTACATCGTTGCGGCAAGTTTTAAAAGATATTGGCTTTGTTTATAAAAAAATTAACAAAAGGAAAATAATTATGGAGAGGACTGACATTGCTCTAGCCAGGTACACATTTTTAAGGAAGGTTAAAAACATAAATGATTGGAGTAAAGTTGTCTTTCTGGATGAAACGTGGCTAAATGCCAACCACACAGTACGTAAAATTTGGGTGTCCGTTACGCCAGCAAGAAAGTGTCACCTAGAGTGATATGAGTAGAACGTATAATTAGTGCGCAATCTGCTGTAAATGTGCGCCGCATAAAAAAATGTGCGTGTTGTAGTTTTGAAAAAAAAAACGTAAAACGATTCCTGCTGGAGTAACGTTGTTCTAGCAAGAAAATTCTAGACGAATTATCGGAGAGATAAAATACATACATGGGCAGAGAGCTTATATTTGTGCAAGTATGTGCGCCATAAATATAATTTGTGCGTCTTCAGGTTTTCGAGATATTGCGTTTCTCGCTGCAGTAACGTTTTGCGAATTCGTGTATCTCTAATACCATTTTATGTGCGCCTGTAGAATGAACATACACGAATAGCTCTTAATTAGTGCATATTTGTGACATAATTAGATGCCAGATAATATTTATAATTTTCAAGTAATCGCGCTTTATTGAAAACTTAAAAAAATATTGTAGCGCCTAAATGAGAAGACGTATAAGCTCGCTAAAAACTGTATTCGTTCCATCTTGTTGTTTATAATTACCATAAAAAGTTTCAAAACAGAACCTACAAGCGTTAATGAATAATATTACTAAAAGTCAAAACGACGGCATCATAACTTTGACGCCAACAAACAAGAACCTGGCTCAACATAAGATGTGTAGATGTAAACCAAAAATTAGTGCATTTATCAAATAATATATAGTAAAAATATCCAGCTTCAACTGTTTCGTATTAAGTAAATATTAATACTAAACCAAAACAGTTATTCAGCGCAGATTATCCGACCAAATTCGAATGACTACAAAAAAGCGACGGATTCATACGTATCGATGACCTCCTTTATTAAACGTATTACACCTAAACTGTGTTCGTACAGTCACGCTCAAATGTTCGTTGGGAATTATTATTACAATGACCTAATAAAAATATAATATATACCTAGGTATTAAATGTACTTTCTGATCATATGAAATCAAAGAGCTTGTTGGTTTAAAAAAATATTATTTTTATTATCATAATCATGATTCTTAAAGTAATTATGGCAACAAATCACAGATCAAATTTTCTACCTATAAATATTAGAGCAAACATTGTTCAATTAAACTATTTGTACCTTGTATAGTATTTGGTATTATTTAAAATCACAGATCAGTTTTTCATTTACTTAAGTACACAAACAATAAAATCACTTAAAGTGGTTCAGTACCATCATGGCGTGAAATTTAAATATTAAGTAGTTGTTGTTTTGGCCGAGATATAATTATGTTTTGGGTATGATTATATAGTACGCAAACGTAATAAAAACACCTATAGAGCGTTATATTTTGTTATCAATTTATGTTTCTTAAAGAACAGCCGGATTTGAAAACTTCAACTCAAGTTTCACATATCGGGCTGCTTAGGTTTGGGTTTTCAAATTAGGCAATTAATAAAAGGATAAAAAAGAATAATCATTTTAACCGGTCTATACTACGTTCGCGTATCATACCCAAAACTAAATTATATCTCGGCCAACAAATAGGTAACTACTTTATACTTGAATTTCCCGTTATGATGGTACTGAACCTTTATCACAGAAAATCACAGTTTTAAGTATAACATTGTTAATTAAAGCTATATAAACTATGTAAATATTTAACAAATTTTAAATCATAGATAAATAATGAAGGGTAATCAAATGCTAAATTCAGATAAACCATGTTATTCTAACAAGTAGACTATTATCAGGGTGTCCACATTCTGGAAAGTCAGGGAAAGTCAGGGAAAAGTCAGGGAAGCTTAAGGTGGTCAGGGAAAGTCAGTGAAATTGAGGGGAAAGGAGAGAAAGTCAGGGATAGTCAGGGAAAATTGAGATTTTTTCCCAGTGATTGTGAAATGAGGGATTTAATTTTATGCTCTGGTCCGACGCTTAATCCAGGCCATAGAAGCATTTTTTTTCAGATTGAGAGTAAACTATATTATGATTTTATTGTCATAATTAGATTACTCTATTTTACTACAGAAACTGTTGATTTTGGTTTAAGTCTTATAATTTTACTACTGAAACTGTTGATTTTGGTTTAAGTCTTATAATTTTACTACTGAAACTGTTGATTTTGGTTTAAGTATTATAATTTTACTACTGAAACTGTTGATTTTGGTTTAAGTATTATAATTTTACTACTGAAACTGTTGATTTTGTTTTAAGTCTTATGCAGTTTATGCAATGTCTTATGTTATAAAATTGTTAATAAGAAAGAGTTCCTAAGTGATAAATACCGATCTCAATATATTTGCTATCTATACTATCTATACTAATATTATAAAGCTGAAGAGTTTGTTTGTTTGTTTGAACGCGCTAATCTCCGGAACTACTAGTACTAATATTATAAAGCTGAAGAGTTTGTTTGTTTGTTTGTTTGTTTGAACGCGCTAATCTCCGGAACTACTGGTCCGATTTGAATAATTCTTTTTGTGTTGGATAGTCCATTTATCGAGGAAGGCTATAGGCTATAAAACATCACGCTATAACTATTAGGAGCGAAGAAATAAAGGAAAATGTGGACAAAGCGGGGGAAATTATTAATTCTTGAGGGCTTCCGTTGCGTGCGCTGCGAAAATGGTTCAAGATACGAAAATTATATGTATGAAAGAATTATTCCTCTTAAAATAATCTAAAAATAAGTCCGCGACAGTATATGTCTATCTTTTAGGATTTACTTACTAGAATCGTTTTTATGGTAATCAAACTGGGTCGAAATTAATGCATTATTTGTTAAGAGTTGTATTAACGAAAAAAATATTAATCTTTATCGAAATAAATGTGTTGTTCATTAAGAGTATTTAATTGTGAACAAAATTGTCTTTGACATCACTAAACTTCGATAAACATCTTAGAAGATATTACAATTTTAAAATAACTCCGATATAAAATTCACCCGCGCCGCATGATGTGCGAAACACGACGCTGCCAGGAGGAGAGGCATTGTTTGCGAACGACGCGGAGCCTGGTGTAGCTATACTAAAAAAAAATATAGTCTTACTAACGAAGTAAAACATTTTTTGATCATTGACCATCGAAAGCGTTTGTTTACAGCGTAGAAGGGCAAAAAAGCGGTTTACCACACGCCCACATTTTATTGTGGCTGTCTAACAAAGTACAACCAGATTCTACGTATAGTGCAATAATATCGGCTGAAACATTTGACAAACAAAAAAATCCAATTCTTCAATTTATTGTCATAAAAATATGATAGCGTATAAAAATATGGTCCTTAACCTTTTGACCGCCAGAGCATAAACGCTTCGCTGTGCCCTCCACGCCAAGCAACAAATTCAACGAAATAACCCTGAAAATATTAGGGATTCTTGGCATCTATAGATGTCGGTGGCGCACAGGGCACGCTTGCGCATGACATCTATTCATGCCATTGGCGTTCAAAAGGTTAAGGATTTCATAACCTTGCGTCACCATGTATGAAAGAAAACATTTGTTCTAGAAAGTACTTTTTCTTTTTTTTGAGGGGGAAAATCATCCGTTGGCTACGCCTGCCTTGGGTGAAGCGAGAAGGAGTGTAGAAATCACTTCGTTCTGATTTGAGCCCCGACTCAAATAAAAAGATTACCGGGGCCCCGGTACGCACGGGTCTGGTTTTGATCGGGCGACGAGCTACTCTTACTCGCTGTCCGCAGACCCGCACTTACGGTGGCCGGGGATCGTCAAGCAATCCTCAACGCCCGGAGTGTCTTCTGCGGCGGCTGGGGCGTGATGAGGATCGTTCCCTCATGCGCTCCGCCTCCTCCTTAGCTAGGATGACTGCTTCGAGAGGGGGAGACGGCGTCCCTTTCCCCCTCGCTCCGCACCTTGGCCTGAACTAGACACGGACGTGAGAGGTTACCGTCGCCATTCACATCCCTAAGGACATGGCGATGCTCAGCACATGCAATGCACACCGCCACTGTATGCTCCACCATATCTTCCACGCGGTCCTCGCAATGACGACACCCAGACGAAACGCCCGGGTGTTTCCTCCCGCCGAATTCGAAACAGGTACCAACCGAAACTTCCGTGTCCGGTAAGTACCTGCGTCAGGCGGTAGGTGAGGACGCAGTGAGTCTTCTCAAGCCACTCTTCAAAGAGGGGACTTACCACTGCTATAACGCGTATGGAGCGAGCCCATCTAAAAAGTACCCTAGGAATTTTATTTCTGAAACACAAAACGAGTGTGGATTGTGCCTTATAATCATAATACAGTGCTATCACGACTTTTCAATGCACAAATTAACCGTGGGGAACAGCTATAATTTATGAAGCTGAGAAAGTTGTTTGCAAAAATAAATATAATGCCTAAAATAACTATTCCACGCGGACGAAGTCGCGGGCACAGCTAGTATAAAATAAAAGAAATTAAAATATTACCTGTATGCAGTTTTACTCAACTTATAAACTACTTTACAAATAAAACATACCTACTTGAATGATTAGGCCGTGTTCAAACCAAACTAACTGTAAGCCGCCGAATGTGAGCAGGCTTACTATGAGTCCCAGTGTACTAAAGAACATGTAATAACGTATTGTCGGTTATATGTAAACGAAAAACTGAATATGTATGGAAATAAAAGGAGTTACAGTCAGTTTGGTTTGAACACGGCCTAAATTTGGTCAGGGAAATTTAAAAAAATGGTCAGGGAAAGTCAGGGAAAAGTCAGGGAATTATTTTGAACATTAGCTGTGGACACCCTGATTATATGTGGCATAATATTATAGTGCCCGCGCCGTTGGATTTTACTATAAAGGTCATCGTAACATTCAAATAGGCTGATATTCTATTACAGATAGAATTGTGTACTCCTTATTATTTATTTCGATGGTAAGAGCAGATCATCCAACATAGCATACATATCATGAAGTTCAAAAATGATAATGTCTTTAACCTCGTATACAAATGACACATTTCCACCGCGACAAATGTGACACTCTGGTGGACATTCTGTTTTTAAACATGATTGACAAGCTTCTTGCAGGTAATTGATACCTTTAGTAATATTTGCAAACTAATTGATGCCCGCGGCTTCGTTCGCGTGTATTACGGAGTAAGTATATTTATTATATCCATGTTCAACTGCAAATACTTGCAATTGAACAATTTATTTTCATCTTCATAACTTGGGCACATACTATTAGAGCAAACTCTTTGTCTTATAGCTGAAACGAATATGCTACTTGTACATATTTCATCTAATATTTTGGTCGCATTACATGAACAGTCAACTACGTATTGGGTGTTTAAAGTTTTGAAAAGTTTAAGGAGCAATTTCGCTCTCAGATCATATATTTTTTTACAAAAATTTTTCACATTCGATAATTCTGTAATGAATAACAAGAATTCATTAAATTCTCCTTTATTAATATGTATATCTACAGAATCTTTAAAGTGTTGCCTATCTTTGTATGCTATCGCAAACGTTTGTGCAACAGAATCGAATGCACACGTATTTGTTATGATAGTCCTATTTTCAATTTTAGAATTTGCTACGTTGCCGTTTTGTAAAATATAAAGTGGTTTGGGTTTAAAAGTTCTATGTGTGGATACCGCTAGCCCCCTCCAATTCTCAATTTTTATCGGGTTATCTTGAAAGACTGACTGTGCCTCAAAATCGTTATTTTCGCACTTCAAAGGCTTAGAGGTAAGATTTGCTCGTTTATTTTCTGTTCGTTTTGTTAGCAGAGTTCGATGAGCTCGTTTTCTTGGCTCTATTCTATGCAAAACGTCACTGGAACTAAGTTTTACACTTCCATTTATAAAACCATGGTGCTGTACTAAAAACTCGTCTAATCTCACGCGTTGGTTTCTTGTGTCAAAGTATATAGTTTTTAAATCTTTAAAATGGTTTTAATCCCTGCAGTAGTCTGGCTGCCTCAGCACCAAGAGGCAGTTCCAGATCCCCGCTGTCGCCTGGCAGCCTCAGCTCCAAGAGGCAGTTCCAGGCCCCAACTCCCCGGCTGCTCCTCCAACTCTTCGGTACCTCCCACCAGGCACCAGTCGAAGTGGCAGAGTTTTAGACACTGGACAGCGGTCCGCCCGCCACCGTCCAGCATTTTAGGATGCGGTCACTCCCGACACTAGTGACCGCGCAAAAAACTCTCGGGAGTACGATGTATCCAGCTCTCTAAGGACCATGAACAGAACTCAGAGGGTCGGCTTCAGAGGGATATTATACACAAACACAAACACCACTGTTACTGCACTCACTTATTTATTGATACCACTTTTTCCTGCTAGAGGGGGTTTGTTCGTACTCACCGGACGTCAGATTGACGCCGGACCTAACTAAATTGAGGTAACGAAACCATAGCGCGATCTATTTCGATTTTACTGCCATCTATCGAGCGCCATGACAACTCGAATAATAAATAATATTTTTAATACATATTTTGATCGCGCTATGATTCGAAGAATCCACTTTCTTCCCAGTGCAGCGGGGGGTGGCGCGGGACCAGGTAAACGGAAACGAAGCGAAAAAATTAAATCTATTAATAATCAAAAACTTAAAAGTTGATATATTAGATATATATCAACTAGTTAAAATGTATACACGCTTTGTGTATTTTTTACTGTTGTGGGGTATTTGTAGTATTCATCACATATTTCTTGAACTTAAAAACAAGAACTTATTAAAAAGTTCTTGTTTTTTTCTACTAATATAATAAATGCAAATGGCTAAATTTATTTGTCTAATCAAAAAAAAAATCTGAATGTATTTTAATTAAATTTGAAATGAAGATAACTTACCTATACTTATTATAGGAATAGCGCTTAGGCTAGGTACTTTTTATGATGTACTTACATAATCGTGTGCAAAGTTACCGGAACAGCTAGAATAGAATGATAGAAGAATAGGTATGTTTAATCTAATCAAAAGTTATTTATTTTTAACTATTTTCTACTGCACTGTACTCGGGCACAATACGTTTCAACCAGTTAGCGAGTAAAGTTAAGAAGGTCATCGATACGTATGAATCCGTCGCTTTTTTGTAGTCATTCGAATTTGGTCGGTTAACCTGCGCTGAATAACTGTTTTGACAGTTGAAGCTGGATATTTGTACTATATATTATTTGAGAAATGCACTAATTTTTGGTTTACATCTACACATCTTAGGTTGAGCCAGTTTCTTGTTTGTTGGCGTCAAAGTTATGATGCCGTCGTTTTGACTTTTAGTAATATTATTCATTAACGCTTGTAGGTTCTGTTTTGAAACTTTTTATGGTAATTATAAACAACAAGATGGAACGAATACAGTTTTTAGCGAGCTTATACGTCTTCTCATTTAGGCGCTACAATATTTTTTTAAGTTTTCAATAAAGCGCGATTACTTGAAAATTATAAATATTATCTGGCATCTAATTATGTCACAAATATGCACTAATTAAGAGCTATTCGTGTATGTTCATTCTACAGGCGCACATAAAATGGTATTAGAGATACACGAATTCGCAAAACGTTACTGCAGCGAGAAACGCAATATCTCGAAAACCTGAAGACGCACAAATTATATTTATGGCGCACATACTTGCACAAATATAAGCTCTCTGCCCATGTATGTATTTTATCTCTCCGATAATTCGTCTAGAATTTTCTTGCTAGAACAACGTTACTCCAGCAGGAATCGTTTTACGTTTTTTTTTTTTCAAAACTACAACACGCACAATTTTTTATGCGGCGCACATTTACAGCAGATTGCGCACTAATTATACGTTCTACTCATATCACTCTAGGTGACACTTTCTTGCTGGCGTAACGGACACCCAAATTTTACCTACTGTGTGGTTGGCATTTAGCCACGTTTCATCCAGAAAGACAACTTTACTCCAATCATTTATGTTTTTAACCTTCCTTAAAAATGTGTACCTGGCTAGAGCAATGTCAGTCCTCTCCATAATTATTTTCCTTTTGTTAATTTTTTTATAAACAAAGCCAATATCTTTTAAAACTTGCCGCAACGATGTAATACTTCCTTTAAACAAGTCGGCTTCTTTTAATGTTTTGAGAAGCTTGCTCAATGTGGGTAACTCCATTCTTCTATAATAACTATAAATGTGATTCCTAATAGCAACCTTAGCGAAACCATCTAAATTCGTGATTGGTTTTACCTTGGTCCGCTTTTTCTTGGGAGATGATAATTTATTGTCAGACATCCCATCTGGGCCAATTTTTTCACGTGTTATACGTGAAACAGTATTGCGGCTAATATCCAGAGCTTCGGCTACTCGTTCAACAATTTGATTTGTACACATTCTTGCACAAATATAAGCTCTCTGCCCATGTATGTATTTTATCTCTCCGATAATTCGTCTAGAATTTTCTTGCTAGAACAACGTTACTCCAGCAATCGTTTTACGTATTTTTTTTCAAAACTACAACACGCACATTTTTTTTATGCGGCGCACATTTACAGCAGATTGCGCACTAATTATACGTTCTACTCATATCACTCTAGGTGACACTTTCTTGCTGGCGTAACGGACACAGAAATGTACGATATTCTGAGCCCTTCCAAAAGCCTAAGTGGTCAAGACCTCTGACGGATCGGTGGATTTCCTTGGGCATTTTGCAAGTTATTAAAAAATTTGTGACTATCGTAATATCTTGACTACTCCACTTAGTAGATTTTTTAAATTTTCCATCTTTCCATCCAATAAGAAAACGTTTCATTATCCCTAAATCTAATATATGTAGGGCATCTCCTACTACAAAATCATCTATCATATCTATAGGTAGTTCCAGAAGTGGAGAATCAACTTTATGGTGTAGCCCGTATTTTTTCACTCGAAAATCTTCATCATTTCTTTTCGGACAACCAAATCTGGGGAATATAACGGTATTTGACACGTGCGAATATTCTCCTTCTACCGTACATTTCAAACACCCATGTTTACCTTTGTAATTGCATACTCCTACAAAAAAACAATCAATACAAATATAAAAAATCACTGTATATTTGGCAGCTTTCTTTCAATGTTGGATTCAAAACGATAGTCTTAAAAATAAATAAAATATAGTATTAAATTAAACTCACCTTTGATCATAGCACGAGCTGGAGAGTCACATATAAAAGCCCGTATTTTGATGCCTATTTTTTTCTCATGTCCATTGATACTTATTGATAGGCCATTTTCCAGTAGTTGTTTTATCTCATCCACAAACATTCTTAGGTAATCATCCAAATCCGAAGGTTTGTCATTGCCTGAATAAATGCCGATTACAATGGGTCTTACTGTACGTCTACATTATTCCAGTTATTTAGAAGCCGTTGAAGTGTGAACACTACAGTGACAATGATTTCAAGAAGAGATCAGTTCGAAAATGTTTTAAACGTGCTCAATCACTCTTGCTACAAGAAGTTATTAATGAGGTTGATAAGGAACTAAAAAAAAGGAACGGATTTGGGTGAGAAATTGGATCAGCGAAATCAGAATCAGTTTGACGCATAGCTTTGTTTTTATAATTTTCTGATGTTATGTCCCATAAACACGGATTATCTCTGTATATAGAGACAAACTTTATAGTTTCGTCTTCAGATAACTTAACCATTTTTAAATCCTTTTTCTTCGCAAAAAAAGTCCGCAAAAACAACCAACACGTGTGTACTTCGTCAGCACTGGAATGGCACTGGATTGGCCGTCTACATTATTCCAGTTGCACTGGATTGATCGCACTGGACCGAAAAGTAGACCGCGAATCCAGTTACTGGACTGGAATGCTTACTGGATTCAGTTCATTCCAGTGCTTCTGGAAAAATGTAAACCGGCATTATTGTATTACACTGTATCAAAATGTCAATATTGTTGTAGAAGAGTGATAGAAGTGCTTTTACAAAACGGAATTATAATTTAAAAGCAGTGCTAGCCTACCTTTATACACAATAATAATGTTTTAAAACACATAAGATTTCCGTTATAGTACTGTTGTGTAATAGAGGAACTATAATAGTTACAAAAAAACAATCTTCTTCTAAAAAGTGTATTTGTGATATAGTTTATCACTACAGCTATAATGGGCATTAACAACCCTTTATAAGACAATTAAGCTATATAAATATAATTTGAAACTCAGCTGTATCACCAAATCACTCCGATGTAGACTTTTTGTGCCCACTATATTACTGTGTACTGTAACGATGATCTTAAAACCCTCAATATCGCAATATCGTCTTATTCCTGAGTTGTCATCTCTACTTTCACAAACGACACATAAGAGTTCGTTTCGAACCTTATTGCGCAAATTAGGCGCATTAGGGTGATAGTTAAAACTGTTATGAAGTTCAATCGTTGTATACTGACTGCCTCGTTGGTCGAGTGGTCGCAAGTGCGACTGCCGAACAAGGGGTCTCGGGTTCGATTCCCGGGTCGGGCAAAGTATTGCTGGGTTTTTTCGGATTTTCGAAAATTTCTCAGTAGTAGCACGGAGTCTGGAATTGTGTCCAGGATATGGCAATAGGCTCACCCCCTATTACATGGGACTTATAACAAAAATGGTGAAAAGTGGGTGTACATTGTATAGCGGCATTACGTGCCGTAATGTGCACCTCTGCCTACCCCTTCGGGGATAAAAGGCGTGAAGTTGTGTGTGTGTGTGTGTAATTGAGGTTGCTATAACGCCTGACTATAACAGCTATATAAAGTCGTGAAGTAAACCTTTACATCAACTATTAATAGGTCGTTTTTGCTATATAAACTTATAGAGCCAAACTGTGTTGTCAAACGCTTTTACACAACAATCAGTCACCACCAAAACCTTTATTTATTTATTTATTTATTTATTTATTTAAGGAACATGGAGGACTTACAGCTAAAAAAAAACATATTATGAACAGAAAGTTGGACTGTCAGCCAATAACAAGTCCTCACTTTTAAAATACAGAGTAATAAAATTAAAAATCATATGGACACTAGGTACTTATGCAGTTGTAAAAAAAAAATAACACATAGATAGAAAAAACATATACACTATAGTAATTAAGTCGTACATCAATCACATTGGTATATAAAACTGATTAAATGAAAAAGTGTCGGCTCAAGCACCTCCTAACAGAGGGCACACTACTCAGGAATGGATCTATGTCGCACTGTTTACACAGCTCATTCAAATTTCTGCTTGCACGCACAATGTACGAATTCTGTCGATAATTTGTTGAGGATAATGGCACACGCAGAGGCTGATAAAAACGTTTTGACTTTCTAGGGGTGTTAAAATAAAATTTGGACAAAATTTCGGGGCAGTTTATACTATTATTGAATTTTTTTAACAAACAAGCGCAGTCCGAGATCTCGCGGCGAGTAACTAGGGGTAATATATGATAATTTTTACAGAGGTTTAAGTAATTTTCAGACGGATACGGCATGTTTTGATGGTAACATAGGTATTTAATAAATCTTTTTTGAATACTCTCTATGCGGTTGATATATTTATGATAGCATGGGTTCCATATTTCAGACGCGTACTCCAAGTGGCTTCTTACAAAAGTGCAGTATAGAATTTTTAAGGTTTTGGCTTGAGAGAAGCACTTGGATAACCTCATTATAAAACCTAGTGATCTGGACGCCTTAGCAACTATTGCGTCAACATGCATTTCTAAAGTGAGCTTAGAATCATGGTAAACTCCCAGATCACGGATAGAGTCCAATCTGGGTAAAACTTGATTTCCTAGGGTATATGATGAGGCAATATTTGAACGCTTTCGAGAATACGTAATAACCGAACATTTTGCGGGATTGAGATCCAGTTTACAGTAGTCCTCAAGTCGGCGCAGGTCATCTTGGAGTGCTATTACGTCCATTGGCGATGATATTGTGGCATATATTTTCATATCGTCAGCGAAACACAGTAGTTTGGATGAGGTCAAGCAAGAGTCGATGTCGTTAACACAGATAACAAAGAGCAAAGGACCGAGCAACGAACCCTGCGGCACACCACTAGGAACAGGAACCCAGCTAGAAATGTAGTTGTTGAGTACCACTGCTTGGGACCTGTTCTCCTTGGGACCTCCGCGTATTCCCATACTATTTAACTTTACAATTAGAATATTATGATCGATACGGTCAAATGCCTTGCTATAGTCTGTATAAACGACATCGACCTGCTCACCGTTATCCATGGCGGCTGTGATAAAATCATTCAGAAGAATTAGGTTTGTGACAGTAGACCTTCATTTCAAAAAACTATGTTGGACTGGACTAAATGAGTTTTCAGAGCATTATAAACCTGATTATATATTATTCTTTCAAAAACTTTAGCTATAATACACAATTTAGATATCGGCCTGTAATTAACAATGTCTGTTTTACCCCTTAACCTCTAACGTTCTGGTAATATATATTTACGTTATGGGCCATGAGGAATATGGTCAATAATTGAATATGTACCGTTACAATATATTGTAATAAAACAATTCATTATATTATAATGTTTAATCTTATAAAATAAAACATTAAATATGTTAAGAAGGTAAACTGTAAAAAAGTTTGCGCGAGAACCATATTTATTAGAAATTACGTAGTAAGTTAGTGTGCGAATAAGCAAGCAGTATTGCGTAGTGCGTGCAAGCGAGAGCGAGACAAACGTATTGACATGCGATGATGCTTTAAAGTAAACAGCGCGACAAGAAATATAATGGAATTTTTTAGCTAAACAAAAAAGAGGTGGTAAGCTCATTAGTGTGACTGAGGTGTTAAACATTTGGTAAGCAAATACAAAGATACAATGTATTAGTATAACTATGAGCAATTGAAATGAAATAAAACAGTGAAATAAAATTAAAAAATTACTTAGAAGACATAGGAAACACGTTATACAATCTTGTTTAAATCCGTTTCTTTTCGTATTATAATTACTTTGGAATTAGCATTTTTTAGTACATGAATTTTTCCATGCTTTACCCATACGAACTCATAACACTTCTCCTTGGCCAAGATCTTAACCTTACTTAAAAGCTTCTTATACTCCACGCTCAGATGATCATTAATATATACACGCTGAGATGTACCTTGGAACCCAATATGGGATGTAGATAGGTCCTTAACGGCGCGTGCAGCTGCAATGAAATCTTCTTTCACGTATCGGTTTAAAAACTCACTATTATTAGTTTTTCGTTCGAGTTGAAAATAGGAACCCTTGAAACGTAATTCACCTGGGATTTAGGGCAACTGTAATTAACCTTCCGGCCGATAGTTTCAATAATGGAGAAAAGATTTTCATCTTTTCTTACAGGAACTCCTTTAATTTCAACATTGTTTAGTCGGGATCGTTGTTCGTAGGATGCAAGTTCATATTTCGCCCTCGCCAAGTCGGTCTGCAGATTATTGACTGTTTCCTGAAGGTTACTGAGTCCTGATGCTTTAGCTTCCACCTCCGCGAGCCTGGTGTCGAAGTCATCTAGTCTACCACTCGCGCCTTCCCATGTAATTTTAAGTTCAGCTAGCTCCTCCTTGATTACCCGGAGATCGCCTACCAAGGTTGGCAGATTCTGTAATTGGACCTTCATGTCACGAATTTCACTCAATATGGTTTCAAGTGACGCTGGTTCAGGAGTAAGCATAGCCGGTGACGACGATCGGCAGGTGGGGCACTTCCATTGAGCCATTCTAGTGGTACCAAGCTTCCTGCAGCTCCCACACTGGACTCCATCGCTGAACTGTACGTTACAAGCTGCACACGTTTTCATAATTGATGTACAAGTTAGCACAATTCAAACTAAACGCCAAACCAAGTTATAAAACTGTGAACTTAATGTAATGTAAAAGATACAAAAGGTTGGCGATCTATGTATTATTTCGAGCGACGCGTACTGCACTGACGAGTATCCACAGACGAGTGATATATTATACATCATTTACCCAGCTTTTTTGAGAAATAAGGTTTGGTTATAGGGCAAAATTGTTAGTTGGGCATGTATATAGCTCGTACTATAATATTATGTATAAGCATCGTTATTACTTGTAGCGCACTACTTTTAAAAGCACTAAATAAAAAATCCCTTAAAAACTATTGTTTTATTAAATTGTAAGATAGTCACTTTAATCTCTGAAAGAAATACTTACTATTTCGCGACTTCAAACATGTAAAAATGTGTCAGTATGTGCAAACGTAGGATTAGTTCCTGCTAGATAAATGTTAACTTTGTACGATGTATGCAAGTTGTCTATACGTCGCGCTGGGTCGACATACATGTACAGTACTCCCGACGGATCTTGGCAGGTCTGAGCCTTTAGCCAAATGGCATTTAGCGCATGTCTACTTGTAGAATAGAAAACTATATTGTACAGGATTGACATAAATTTTGACACTTGTCAGTGTCATCCCCATACATTGAGTTTTCTACTCTCTCTGTCGACGAACGCTAAAGAGACATTTGGCTAGAGGCACTGAACAACGTGCAGAAGGCTGCGCAATAAGTCTTTTTTAGAACCAAATGGTGGCATGAGGCGAGCCATTTCTAAATACAATTGACCCTTTATCGATCAAATATCGCAATCGATATTTTTATTTAGAGTTTATTGTTTTTTTTTTATATGATATATTAAACGAAATAAAATTTAGAAATATAGTTAATTTTGTCATTAATAAACAATATTTCGACATGAAAATAAAACTAAAAGAAAGTATATTCTCAATTGAAAGTTATGATTTACTCGAATATCAATTATCATTAACGACTATTTGAGTAACGACTGTTTAAGAAAATTTAATACATCAATATAGCATTGAAAATAAATATATTTTTGTGTGATAAGTAATTTGTCTCGTAGTAATCGATTTTAAGAAAATCGATTAAAGAACACCCTCACGCACGCCACTTGGACATCCCTTTTTGGTTACTTCGTGAATCTTCGTGCTTATTCGGCAATATTCGGTACCCGGTAATATGTCTCTGTCACACGTTAGGATCGGCGTTGTGTTAGTGTCACTATCTCTGTCTTGAGTCACCTTGACTGCAGTCGGTAACAAAACTTTTCGTATATTTCGTTATTACTGTTGTTAATTTTTATTGTTAAGTTTTTAAGTATTTTGTTAGTTTTTGTTTAGTGTTTAAGTTTGCAATTAATTTGTGCAAATGTCAGTTGGCACTAGAGTTTTAAATCGCCAAGCGAGAAAACTCATTAATGATTTAACTCAGTTTATGAAAAAGTAATATATTTGGTTTATTTGTACTTCGTCACTGATTAGGGAATTTTATTAGTAGGTACATTAGGTTTATAAAAAATAATATTGCAGTAATAGTTTTGTACACGAATGTACCTGCGCGAAAGTTCGTAAAGTCTAACTTCAGACCTGTCAGGCCTCGTTGAGAGCACTGTACCCATGGATAAAATAAAAGACTGGATTGGCCTTGTGGGCGGGCCACGCGCACCGAGTTTGCGAGCGAACGCGCGAAGCGCTCAAATGCTCATACTTACCGGCTAGCAATCGCTGTCATGTTTTGACAGCGTACGTATCTCCGCAAAAATATTATATTATGCCGTCTTGCGTTATTATAACGTGTCGGAAAAGAAGCCAGGTGTGTAGCATAGCACGAGAAGGAATTTCTTTTCACCGGTAAGTCCAAAAACATTAAAATACTTGTGATATTTGTAATTATAACATTAGCATAATGAATTTTATAGACAAAAACGATATAATCGCAAGCAGACTAATAGTAATACATTGCTTGCGATAGATGAGTACAATCTTGCACTACTAGTCCAGTCAAATAAGGTTAAATTAGGTAAGAATCTCGGAATGCGAGGTATCCAGCTGTAATTTTGTATATACTTGTATATTGACCCCCTAAAACTTGTCTCAAAACCTACATATGGTAAGCAACTCTTAAAATTCAGGGTCAAAGATCCCAAAAATCGTTGTTTTTGCGGTTTTTTGGAAATATCTCATTTCCTATGGGTTTTTGGTATTTGCATTTAATACCAATAATGTAGAATACAAAATTCTCTACAACTTTTGTGTAAACTTTTTTTTTATACGGTGAACCGTTTTCGAGATAGAGGGCGGAGAGCGCGCGGTCACTGCATCTCTTCAAAACACTTTTTTTCATCTAAACTATCCTATTATTCATTGGCTCAGTCTTTTCATCATCTGACTCAGAGCTATCTTCAGGAGACTGAGAAGCTTGAAATTGTTTATCTGTATCTACAAAGTCAATGTTGGATAATTTCACACCAAATATTCGGGTTTAAGAAACTTTATTCTCATAAGAATACAACAATTCACTTACATGAGAACATTGATAATAAAAACATTAGTCATAGTTATTGAGAACAAATGTTAAAAGTTAATTTAGCAAGAAACTATACATTTCTATAATTCTTATTTGTGGGTAGAACAAAAAAAATATTAATCATAATCGGACCTACTCAACGTTCACTGGATACATGGGCTCAAAACATCAACTTATAACTTAAGGTAGGTGAACAAAGATCCGTTCAACACAGATAAACGATGGCTGGATGTGGCTTTGAAGTCATTGTGGGGAATGTAAATTTTTTATGATATGCTGTTTGAGTAATTTTTTAAAAGTGGTTATGGATTTGGTCTCTGTGATGTATTTTGGTAATTTATTGTATATTTTGGATCCTTCACACATTATACTTTTTTTTCCATAGTTTGTTCGGGATGGGTATAGCTGTAGTAGGTCTTGTTCACGTCTCAATTTCATTTTGTGTATTTTTTTTCTTTTCGTGAAGGTGATGTTTGAGTGTATATTTTTGTTTAGTATTTTTCGTATGAGTATGCATGTATTATAAATGTATGTCTGTGTAATGTTCATTAATTTTGTTTCTTTGTACAGTTTTAGTGTTGGGGTGAGGTAATCATAATTAAATAACGTTTTGAGTAGTTTGTTTTGTGCAGTTTGTAGGAGGTTTATGTGTGTTTTTGCGGCGGAACCCCATATTTCAGCTAGATAGTCAATGTGTGGCTTAACGAGCGAGGAATAGATCAAATATCTAATTTTCCGTGGTAAGCAACGAGTGATGCCTCGAAGGGTACCCGTTAGTGATTGTAGCTTTGACTTTATTTTTAAGATGTGTGGTAACCATGTCAATTTACTATCTAAAATTAATCCTAAATATTTTTCCTGAACTACTTTATTTATAATTTGATTATTTATTTTTAAGGGGGTGTAGTTGCCAACTTTTTTGTTCTTCGCTGCGAATATTATATAGTTGGTTTTTGTGGTATTTATGGTAAGCAGGTTTTGCTGAAACCACAGGCTAAGTAAATTTAAATCACTTTGTGCTTCATTTATGATTGCATCAATAGAATGACCAAAGTAAAATAGACATGTGTCATCTGCGTAGAGGGTTAGGTTCCCTTTTAGGCCAATTTGGTGGACACTGTTGATGTATAGGAGGAATAGGAGAGGAGCCAAAATTGAGCCTTGGGGCACACCGTACGTTATTATTTTAGGGTTACTCTGAGTGTCTCCAATCTTTACCACTTGGTATCGGTTTGACAGGTAGGATTTAAAGATGTCAAGGGCAGTGCCTCTTATGCCAATTTCATTTAATTTGTGTATCAGCAATTCGTGACTAACTGTGTCGAAAGCCTTTTTTAGGTCAATGAAGACACCTAGACCGATTTTCTTGCTGTCGATATTAAGCTTTATCGTTGTCACTAGGTCTATTGTCGCTGAAAGTGTATTTGACTTTGGTCGGAAGCCGTACTGTTTATCATAGAGGAAGTTTAGTGAGATAAGGTATTTTTCGAGACGGTTGTATAAAACCCTTTCGAATATTTTGGATAACACGGGGAGAACTGAGATGGGACGATAATTTCCAGGCTCCGTTTTAATTCCAGATTTATAGACTGGCGTAACTTTTGCGATTTTAAGACTATTTGGAAATGTACCTGACTCCATACATTTATTTATACAGCTTGTGAGTTCTTCTGCTATTATGTTTGCAACGCATTTTAATGATTTCGTGGTGATACCTTCTAAACCGGCGCTAGTGTTGTTATTTAGGTTATTAATTATTTTGAGTATTTCGTTTGTTGTTGTGGGTTCTAGGTTACTGAGTGTATTTGTGTGAGATCCAGATAAGATTGTCAAGGGTTTACCAGATGGATGGTGTTTTGCAGGAATTTGATTTGCCAGTATCGAGCCAACGTTTGCGAAAAAGTCGTTAAAACATTCACAGATCTCCTTTGGATCACTCACGATGCCACTCAATGATTGGAGTTTTCGCGGGACAGCATTTTCCGTTACTTTGTTGCGTGACAGACTATTTATAAGTTTCCACATTTTCAACGGCTGCTTCTTGCAGTTATCAAAAGCTTTCATATAGTATTTTGACTTCGTTTGTTGTACAGGGTGTCCGGTGGCAGAATTAGGATTTTAAAATTAAATAATAAAAAAACGGCAGAATATTTTTTTTTATTTCAATGACTATAACAAAGAAGGGAATTGCGGATTTTATTTGTAAATTTCTTTTTTGTGTAAATGTTGACCATCGCGTCGGACACACTCTTGGAATCTGGCTTCGGTATTCCGCGCCACTCGCTGAAGAAGGGCCGTCGGGATGTCATTAACCTCGCGAACGATATTTTCTTTTAATGCTGAGATGGTCGGTGGGGTGGTTTCATAAACTTTACTTTTGAGGTACCCCCACAGAAAAAAGTCCATGGGGTAAGATCCGGCGACCTGGGTGGCCAGGGGATGTCAGCAAAACGACTTATTAATTTGTTAGGGAACAAATCACGAAGAAGCGCCATGGTCTCTCTAGCAGTGTGAGGCGTGGCGCCATCTTGATGGAACCATGTCTGTGAACTGTAGGCAGGATGTTCTCTTAATTTTGGCAGAAAAAAATCGGTAAGCATTCGCTGATAAGAAACGGCAGTCACAGTAATGACTTGTCCTTGACGATTTTCAAAAAAATAGGGTCCGATTATTCCTCTTCTTGACAATGCACACCAAACCGTCACTTTGGGACTGTGAAGTGGCTGTTGATGTTTCAATCGTGGGTTCTGTCCTATAGGTGACCAAAAATGACAGTTCCGTTTATTTACACTTCCATTTAAATGAAAATGGGCTTCATTACTTCAAAAGATTGTGTTCACCGTACGAAATCGCTGCAACATTGTTTCGCAGAAACTTTTGCGCAAATTGTAATCACTAGGCTTAAGCGCTAGCACAATTTGAATTTTAAAGGGATGAAGTTTAAGGTCCTTTTTCAATATTTCGTGCACAATCGTTTTTGGGAGCCCTAGAGCAGCCGCTCTCTTACGCACGGACTGTCGCGGGTTATCACGAAAACTGTTTGCGACAAGTGCTGTTGTCATCAGTCCTCGACCTTCGACTAGGTGCCGGCCGCGGATTATTTGCTGCTGAACTGGTTGCTCTGAACCTCCGCACCCACAATCGAATCAAATCTTCGCTTGACGCATCACGTAACCGTCGGATATTGTACCGCGAACAAAATCTTCGACGAGCAATAGCACAGGAATCGTTTGCTTTAAAACAAGCTTCGATTGCGAACGCACGTTGTTCACCCGTCCACTGCGACATCGTGGCTAAGGAATCCGCACGAATGACGAATCGAACGAGACCACCCCATCCGTCCCTCCGCTAACGGTTCGAAAATAGTTTGAAATTTAAATCCTAATTCTGCCACCGGACACCCTGTATATATTCTGAAACTTCATTTCTTTTTTTTATAAATATGTCTTTTATTTGCTTGTCTTTTGGGTATTTCTTGTGTTGATTCCATAAAGTATTTCTATTGTTTATTTCACCTATGATTTGTTTATTTATCCAGTCTTGCCGAGGTGGATTTAATGTTTTTGTTTTGGTAACTTTGCTTGATTCTATACTCTTTCTCAGTTTTTCTTCCAGAAAATCATACACGCAGTCGAGGTTTTGGTCTTGTGATTCCAATATGGTTTTATAAAGTACTTCATAGTTAATAACCTCATAGTGTCTCTTCTTCAGAGGTTCTGGTCGGTAACGTTTCAGTTCTAGGTAAATTTGTTTATGGTCTGACATAGGTGTATCGATAATGACACTATGGAAGTTGTTCTGTTTAAGATTAGAACAGATATGATCGATAATACTCTTTGATGTTGTTGATTCTCTTGTGCAGTGGTCTTCATCTATTTTGTTTAAAAATTCATAACCGTTTTCTTGGACCACTTCTTTGTACATATTAGTAGCACGTTCTGTATTTAATAGGTTGAAGTTAAAGTCGCCAAAAACCAACCCACGTTTTTTTGTTTGTAACTGTTGAGAGTAGGTATCCAGGAAGGTTTTGACATTTGATTGGTCAGGTTTTCTATATACAGCACCTATGTCTAGAGAGTAATTTTCGATACGAATCCACAGATAATGGTTGAAATTTTGACAGATTTCTTCACTCAGGGTATGTTGTAAATTGTTTTTTATAAAAATTGAAACTCCTCCACCTCTCTTATCTGTCCTGTAATTGTAATAATGTGTGTATCCCGGTATTTGAAATCGTTTTCCTTCTTCATCAGACTTAATCCATGTTTCCGTTAGAACTAATGCGTGTAAAGATGATGGAAAAGCTTTTATCACGCATTGTAATTCGTCAAATTTTCCAGGTTTCACAATACTTCGCATGTTGGCATAGAGAAATTTAAAGGATTTGCTTGAGGTGGTAATGCTATCATAGTTATCGACGACTTGATAGGTTATTTTTTCTTCATTAGGGTCAGTGACTTTGCTTGTAGTAGTAGTATTTAGTTTTTTGATGGTTTCTCCATAATTTTCGGTATGCCGTTTATGTATTTTATAGTGAGATCTTTGTGTTCAATGAGTGAACGTCGGTTAAGTTCCTCTTTAAGATTTTGCAGAAACGTACGCTGTTTTGGAGTCTGATCAGAGTAGATTTTAATATTATCTCGCTTAGAGTTGTTTTGGTTTCGTAGAATGGACTTTGCAATTTCATGCGATTTGAAGTATGCTTTTATTAGGCGTGTTTTGTTTATGTCATATTTTCCCAATCGCATGATCTTTTCTGGCTCGGGATAATCATTATCGATTGATTTTAGTAAATTTACTACTTCCTGTTTATCCATGCTTATGCGTTGGTCTTTGTTCAAGGATGTGGATTCCGGAATACCGCTAATAACAATATTTTTGCTTCGGAGTTCACGTTCGTTGATTTCTGCTATGATGTCTTCCTGGGTTTCATTTGATGAAAATGCTTGTGCTTGCTCTGATTTTAATAGCTGTACTGTATGACTTATCTCATTAATCTTTTTCTCTGCTATTTCATTTGCATTCCGTAGCGACATGACATCAGATTTGATATTATTTTGTTCAATGGTGAGGTTGTCGGTAGTGGATTTAATACCATCGATTCGCTCTTTTATAGTTGTTATGTCTTTTGTGATTTTTTTGTAAATTCATTTTGCGTAGTGGTGAGATTTTTTAGCATTGTCATCATTTCAGACATTTGCTTGCGCATTTCACTGAATTCCGTTCGAATGTATTCATTATCATCAAGTTGTTTCCGTTTATTATTACGATGGGTTACTGTCGAAGTGTCTGAGAATTCGGGTTGTGAAACGCCTGATAGTAAATTTGGTTGCGAGTCACTACGTCCGACGCCAGGGCCACTTCTAGTTGGTGAGCGTACTTTATTCATGGTATCTTTGTATCGGGCACTCGCTACGTCGATCGAACTAAACGAAGTTAAGAGCCTGTCTCTTTCTTGCGGGGGTGAAGAGCTACTCACGCGCCGGTGTATCGTTGACGTTGGTAGTATTCTTAGGAGAATAGCGTCGTAAGCACTTGTATGCGGGACACTTTATTTTGATACTTTAGTAAGTGTTATTTAGGCACAAGTTTGATTACCGTAAGTTTTATATTTTAAAGAATATTTATGCGACACGTCTACTTTGTACATCGTCTCAACGTCGAAACAAAAATATTTGAAATGCTTTTACAAAATTTATCGGTCACCGATGCAACAATTTTGTTTGAGTTTAGATTGTAATCTGCATTTATTTCTTGTATGATTTCCGATAAACGATCGTAACTGTGGATGCCTTTAAATCTCTGACAGGCTAACGCCACTGAAGCTCTGCGCAAGTCGTCTTTGATCCAGTGCACTGTGACGCCAATGAAACTTCTTTTCTTACTAGACCAAATATCCAATGTTGTGCATACATACTCCACTTCACTTAGTTCGGTTTTTGATTGTCGTCACTTGTTTTTCGTAGTAATTTGATATGCGTCGCCCTAGAGTACGTCGACTCATAAGTGTGATGTCCATTTCAGAAGTCCGAAAAAATCTTTAAAAAGTATGGGTCTTCTATTGCACGTAATGGAATCATAGAATGGATAAAATATTTCAAAACATTTTCGTCGAACTGATCTTGGGTCGGCTTATTTTTATCAGATTTCTTTATTTTGCTTACTTTAGTTTTGGCAATATTTTCAGTTTTTTCTTTTTCATTTATTTTTTTTTTCTTTACGTATGTTTTGTACTCCTCGATACATTGTTGTCCATGCTTTCTTTTCAAATGGCTTAGAAAATTAGATGTACAATTGGTATATCCTTTAACTTTTGTCATTATATCTTCAGGACATTTCATGCACAAAGCTGTGATTTTGTTGCCTGATGATTCTTCAGGCAAGTGCTTAAAATATGTACCGTCAAGTAAAAGAAGCCGCAATTGACGCGATGAGTCAGTGGCGGCGGCGTCATCGGCAGTGCTAGTTGATGGCAAGGGCGATAAGGGATCTTGCGTCTCATTATTATCCGAAACACTTACACTCATAGATATATTACTGTCGTCCTCAATGTCATCCATTATTATCCTTTACACTTGACACAGGTCTTATACACCCAATATGGTTTGTTTCCGTTTTCGTACAATGAAGCGAAATAGCTTTACTTAGAATAGCGAGCGACATAAACACGGTGTGGCGACACTCTGACAAGTGACAGATGACAGAAGTCGCACATAGACTATCGACGAGCAAATCAATGGATGACGTCATAAATATCCTGCATCGCACATACGAAGTTTACATGCGAATTAAGACGGATAGAAAATCCCAACGAACAACAGTTGGGCAGAAAGCCCGCCAGGCACGATCACCTCGCCTGGTCGGAGGATCCTCCTTTTCTTAGGGAACTTTACTCTCTGTTCCCTAAAACGACAACGGTCATATATTAGCCACATACTTTGAACCCATTTTTTTACTACACACAACATCGAAACCTCCCATTATTTTGTATTTTATAAATAACTAGCTTTCGCCCGCGACTCCGTCCGCGCGGATGTCGGTCTTCTGCATTTGGATCCGCCGTCTTTACACAAAAATAATCCTTATTGCATGATTCAGTATTCACGCACGATGGCTTATTAGCTTAATTCATGTATATCTTTGGTGTTTCTGTACCGATTTCCATGTTTTTTTTTATTAAATAGGTAGGTAATAATGTTAACATTTTTTTTAATAGGGATGAATGAGAGTGTTATAAACGTAAGAGTAGACAAATATAATCAGAAAGCTCCGAAATGCTAAGCTATCGGGAGTTATATGTGTTATCGTGAGTCAACCATAAAAGATAGACATTTGCTGTCGTGGAATATTTTTTAAACAATTTTAAGGAGAACATTTCCGTCATACATTATTTCTGTGTAGCTTTAACCATTAAGGCTGCACACGCGACGGAAGCTTAAAAAATGGAGTAAGTTCTCCTGTTTTCCCAACATTTTCCTTCACTGCTCTGCTCCTATTGATCGTACCGTGATGAAAAGTATACTATAACCTGCCCAGGAGTATGAAGAACAATTGTACCAAGTTTCGTTGAAATCTGTCGAGTGGTTTTTGTTTCTATAAAGAACATACAGACAGACAGACAGACAGACAAAAAAAATCTGATTGCATTTTTGGCATCAGTATCGATCACTAATCACCCGCTGATAGTTATTTTGGAAATATATTTCATGTACAGAATTGACCTCTCTACAGATTTATTATAAGTATAGATAATATAGTTTTATTCACAAAGCAATATTCACAATGTACTTATCAGAATTTTTCGAGACACAATAAGAATTTTTCGAAACACAATTAAAACTCTTGAGGCCACCAAGTGTGTACTCTGGTACCAAATTAACAGCTTCGGAAGTGTTACAAAACAAAGTCATTGCAAGCTTACGAGTACATGTTGAGAGAGTCATCAGACGTGTAAGAGAGTTTTCTCTACTCAAACCACACTCTGTGTAAATTGACTCCAAAAATGGCATTGATGTACACTTCATCAAAATCGATGCACACCACATGATTATTTTGAGTTGTTTCGAATAAGGGGTCTGCAACACAGAAGAATCCTCTGGATTTTTTACAAGCCAGCATTTGGCACATTATTTGTGCCTTATATTTATTTTGAACTATGTTATTTTTTATATATGTTTTAACAGCTTTCTCTGAGGCTGGGCATTTTATTTCAAAGACAAAATCCTCACCAATGTCATCAGGAGATGCCCTCAAGATGACATTTATAAGCACAAAGCCTGATTTTTGGACATGAATGCCTAATTTCTCTTGGACAACTTGTAGGACCCTGCTTTCAAACTTTCTTCCTCGTAGTATGGCTTTGGTTTCTGGCACCTTGTAGCCGCCTAATATTTGTTCTACTAGTGATCCATCTGTTTTACATTGGGCAGCTTCATAAAGTTTAGAAGCAGTCAATCTTCCTTGGTGTACAGTATGTCAATACTTGCTGTCAGACTGCCCTATGGTTTTTTGTTTGATTTCTAGTATCATTTCATCATTGATAATTTTTCCTAAATAATGTTTAAAATTTGAGTAGTCATGTTTATTTTCTACATCGACAAACTGCAACATAATATCAAAAATATTCCTCATATTGGGTTTATTTCCAGCACAAAATTTTAAAATAAGGGAGTTCCCAATATTCCTACGTTTACACTCTTCTTGAAACTCGGTTAGGATAGTACTGTCTTTTGGTGCCAGCTTAGGAACTTTCACTTTTGGAAAGATATCTTTACTAGTAACTAGACTTGTGCTAGTACTAGATAATGCTGGCTTACTCCAATAGCAATCAACTGCTGTTGATGATGGTTCGGAACTTTTTTTAGACAGCCAGAATAGAAGGAGCATTGAGTGTTTGTAACCACCTACAAAAATAAAACAGAGTTTATATGAGATCAACATGTTTTAATACAATAACACTGTTATATGGTTCCTTGAAATAAATTAAATACTTACCAGCTGAAGCTGCACAGTCCTCACACATTGAATCTACAATGACATCATTTTGCTCATCTATATTACATGTCACAGTATAAAGTTTTCGACTGCACGGTTGGTGCGGTGGCTGGGCAACTGGCTGCCGCGCAACGGGTAGCGGGTTCGATTCCCGCACGGAGGAAACTCTTTGTGTGATCCACAAATTGTTGTTTCGGGTCTGGGTGTCATGTGCATGTGAACTTGTATGTTTGTAAACGCACGCACGACACAGGAGAAAATCCTAATGTGGGGCAGCGGTCTGACCTCCTAACTTGGACGTAGCCCACTGCAGTATCTATATATGAGTCTCGAGAAGACCTGAAAAAAATGGGCCTAGGTTTTAATAAGAACAAACAAATATGTTTTACTCAGAAATGTTTTATGCGTCAGTTACTTACATTAGAATTTTTGCTCCCCTTATTTCAGCCCAGTGATGGGCGTAACTAGTTACTTATGTAATCTAATTAATAATTGATTGAATTACATAATAATTTAATTACATTGTAATTAGATTACTTTGGATGTGCTATGAAATTAATTACAATGTATTTGATTACAAAGTAACATAATTACATGGTATTTAATTACATTGTAATTACTTTGAATATGAAATGTCGCATGTTTGCATCGCACAGTTGCGATATATGTACATAGGTGTACTGCAAGGGCAGGGAAGGGAAGTGTTTTCGTCCAACGATGAGTTCCCTGTCAGTTCTTGTCTGACAATTACAGTGATATGACCTAACGAAATTTCGATTTTTTATAATATCGAATCAGTTGGCAAAGAAAGTGCAATCGGACTGCCAATTTTCGATTTTTTTTCCTACTAATATTAATCGATTATCGATTTATCTATTTTTTGTCGATTAGAGTGGAGTAGGTAGTGTCAATCTCTATAGGCAGAGGTTCCGTTCAACGCATTACACATTTTCTAAATTTATACTTTTTTATTTCATGTACCTAATTTATTAACAGTTAATTTTAACCATGGTCATTTTTCTTTGTAATTTACGAAAGGCAATATTTTTATTAACTAACCAAAATAAAAAAAAATCCAATAACTTTTGAATAACGCGGAATTAGATTGTGATTTTTTTTATGTTGATAGATTAACGTATGAAGAGTATACTATATAAATATCTCAATCTAATATGGCGTTAAACTTGAAATAAAAAATATAAAAGAAATACAAAAAAACAATGATTATTTCATAATCTATTAACATTACATATTCCAAAAATGGACAGAATGTTTCTTGTTTTGAGTGCCAACTTAACTTTATTTTTTTAAATAATTGTATATTTTTGTGATTTGTCGGACCCGGATATAGGGAGACTTTCGATATTTTTTTTTGGCAAAACTAAAAGTCGTATCGATGCCGGATTTTCGCTGTGATGCTTAGAATGATATATACTACCGATTTTAATAATAAAAAGGGCATGAGACAAAATCGGGGTTTCTAAAACACTGTGGAACGGCGTCAACGCCCCAGATACCGCAGGGACACCGATCCCGATTTCCAGCCACCGTAGGCGCGGGTTTGCGGACGGCGAGCAATGGGTAGCTCGCCGTCTGGTTGTTTGGTAACAGTCCGGACCAAGCTCAGTCGTCGACGGCGCGCACTGTTCCCGCGCGCCTCAAGGAGTTGTCAGCAAACCGTAGAGACCCTGAAAAAGCGTCGAAGCCTGCTGGGGCCCAGGGTCGGCTTCTGAACGAAGGCCTGGTCCCAGTACGAACGGCATGGAAGGAACGGGGTAGGTTCTTTAGTCGGTAAAAGTCTGACACTGTTTTCCGCTCCGCCCAAGAGCGAGATTCGTCATTTGATGATCTTTACCTACCATAAAAAAGGGGTGTCCCAATACCTATATAAATGTGTAGGCAATTACATTTTATGAGATTACTCATGTAATCTATTATAATGTAATTAGATTAACTTGTAATTCAATTACTTTGTATTTAATTACAGTATGTACTCATTGTAATTAGTTACTTAAGTAATCTACTACAAAGTATTTCAATTACAAATGTAACTGTAATTTGTAATTATTAATCTAAATACTTTTTGCCCATCACTGTAAACTACTTATCTAACATCACGCCCGCAAACAGCTGAGCGCTTGGACTACCTACCTACCTACTTACCTATGTGTGTTTATTATCCAGATCTTACGATTCTAAGTTTGAAATTGTTTGTTTTACGTATTCAGCAGGATGCCAATAAAATTTAATTAATAAATCATAATTTATTAGCTATTATGAATCAACTGATAAATACCGTACCTATGGTCAGTTACTAATTAATGGTTAATAGTAACGATTTTATTCAAATAGGAAACAAAATTTTACATCATTCGATTTAAAACACGAATAAAACTTTGGGCTGAACTTACCTACCTACAATGCGTTTGTTGATATTAGTTAGTAGGTACCTAAGATTATGCTCGCAAACAGCTGAGCGTTTTGTGTTTTTTTTTATTCGTAAAAAACTAATGCTTGACTACAATCCCATTAGATTAGATCCCTACCTACCTATTCTTAGCGATGTGTTTTCATAATTCAGACCTTAAAGAACTAAGTTTTAAATTATTAGTATTCAGCAGGATTGCAATAAGTAAATCATTAGGTACGTAAATCATTAGGTACGTAGTGTTATGAATCAGCCGATACCTACGTTTTCTTTGAAGATCCGAGTACTACTTTCATTGATTGTTTCTGCACTCTAAGATTATTGAAAATGTGTTAACAATCAAATCATTAATGTATGTTGGGGATTATTTTTTTTTTTGCTTTCTAACTGCCTACTCGCGCGACGTCTCGCCTGTCTCCCCGCCCACTGACCTTCGACGCTGTCTTGTTACGGCTGTGTGCGTGACATGTTGGGCGATTCTGTTTATTGGTGACGGTTATTCTGAAAGACGACCAAACTTAAATAATTTATTATAGCTTTGTTTTTAACTATTGGCCAGAAACCTTATTTTAAATTGAACATTTTTTACTTCCGTGACATGCTCCCGAGTTCTGTCAAGGTTTCAAATCTGCACCCTGTATTATGGATCTACGTACTAAGCGAGAAGTCTTCGTTTCCACTGTAATTTCTAGAATGATTATTTCCGATTATATTCCGAAAATAGGTACTTAAATAATAGGTTATTATTATGGACCTACTAGGCGAGAAGATTTTTTTTTGTTTGTTTTATTTTGTTAGGATATGTTTTATAACAAACGTTATTTTCCTATTTATTTATGAGCAAGAGAATTTCCACTAAAGAAGTCATTTTTTTTGTTTTAAAAATTGTAAAGATTTATTTTTAAAAAAAAAACGTTATTATTATTATTATTTCCATTTGTAAGAGTAAAAGATTTTTATGGAGCAGTTTTATATAAGACTGATTTTAAAATAAATACTTAATTGTTAGGTATTTATTTAGTAGTTTGATTTTTTATTCAATACTTAAAACACAGAACTCAAATTATTATTTGCATGTTAAGGTAGGTATTACAGGTCTTAATTTAAATTTAAAGTACATCTTAACTGCCTTTTTCAGGCGTTGCAAATTTGAGGGCTAACTTATCCTAGATTACATTTACTTAACCTAGGACTTAATACAAACTTAAAAGTACTGTGTAAAAAATTGTTACCTAGCTAACTGCAAAGATTAAAGACTTGTTGAATATTATTATGGAACATTGTTTTTTGACAACCCTAGCCTAAAACCCTGATCACACCAGTTCTGAGTCTGTTCACCCCGAGCACGGGGTGAACCGGGTTTGACCAGTTTTTTACGTTTTTCTCTGATTTTTGTTAATAAAACATTATAACTATGTATTTTTTTATTAAACTTTAGAGTCTCAGAACATTAAAAAAAAAACTTCAATCTGATTTTGCCAAGTGCTCATATATTCAAATTGTAAACAAAGTTCAAAAGTGACCCGCTTCACCCCATTTTACGGTACTACAATTGTTTACCATTTTCAAGATATGATTAATGTTTGCCTTTGTCAGTATACCAATGATGTGACAACAATGACAACGACTGTAAACGCCGGTACTGAGTTTCACGTGGAGTTTGACGGGGTGGAAGAATAATACGCACTTGAGTTTGCAAAGCAGTAACTGAACTACTTATTTAATTTTCAATAACAAATAAAATTTATTTCATTACAAATTACGCGCCAAAGCAGCCATGTTGTTTTTCTTTTATTTATTCTTTCTTTTTATTTTTTTTTTTTTTTTTGTCATAGACAACTGTCAGCTGCCATTCGACCTGTTTGGTAACACAGGCATTTATTGCAGAATTAAAAAATTACTAAATTCAAAATAAGATGCGTGCCGGTTCACAATCGTCGTCGTCGCTCGCGGCTGATGTAGTCCGTGTCGTAAGCGTGTGTGCGTGAGACATCGGTGAACGCACGCATGCTAGGCGTTAACATGTTGCGGCCCCAGGAACGCAGTTCTGGTCCTGGTTCATGACTGGCAGCGGGCACAGTCGGTTGAATACTCGTCGAAGAGTGCCCGAACTGGTGAGCACGTCGGCCATGCGGGTCACGCCGTCGGAGCCGGGGTACAGGCGCACCACGCGCCCTAGCAGCCACCGGGTAGGAGGCAGCCGGTCATCTTTCACCAGCACCATCTCTCCGAGTTGAAGCCGTTGCTTTCCTTGCTGGTACCATTTCTGCCGTTTTTGGAGTTCTGTAATATATTCTGTGTAATAACATTTCCAGAAATGGGCCTTTAATTGCTGAATTCTCAAATATCGGGAGAGAGTAGGTATCGTCGAAGGTTCAGTGTCCTGAGGAGAAGGCAAAACTGTTAGCGTTCGTCCAATTATAAAATGTGATGGGGTGAGCGCTGTGAGATCAGAAGGATCTGATGATATCGGAGTGAGAGGCCTAGAATTCAAAATTCCCACGATCTGTACAAGAACTGTATTCATTTCTTCATAGGTTAAGTTAGCTAAACCTAAAACCCTTTTTAAATGATATTTTACAGATTTTACGGAACCCTCAACTAATCCGTTAAAATGCGATTATTCCCAGTAGTCCCCTCTAGACCTGTCCCCCGGAGTGACAGCTGGGAATTGTCTTCCCAGTTGTTACCGGGGTGACAATTCGTGCCGACTGTTCCCTTTGAAAGCTGACTAGAGGGGACAAATGGGAAGTATGTTTCTCAGTTGTCACCGGGAGGGGGGGGTGACAATTGCTACGATTTAAAATAAAAAGTGCCATCAGATTTTAGATTTTTTATTGTCAGAAGAGAGTTATATAGAATCAGAAAATGTCAGAAGAGAGTTATATAGAATTAAATGACAATGCCAGAATCTCTATAGAGCTTTGCCCCACCAAAAAATATATTTTACAGGCATGCCAAATGTAGCATTCTATTGCTGCTCTATTAGTGATAACTAAAAACATGATTAAAGCCTTCAGAGGTTGCGGTTTCTATATAAATCTAAGAACAAAATATTACATTTAGGTTATAATGGTAGAAATAATTAAATTAAATCTATACTAATATTATAAAGCTGAAGAGTTTGTTTGATTGTTTGTTTGTTTGTTTGAACGCGCTAATCTCCGGAACTACTGGTCCGATTTGAATAATTCTTTTTGTGTTGGATAGTCCATTTATCGAGGAAGGCTATAGGCTATAAAACATCACGCTATAACTATTAGGAGCGAAGAAATAAAGGAAAATGTGAACAAAACGGGGGAAATTATTAATTCTTGAGGGCTTCCGTTGCGTGCGCTGCGAAAATGGTTCAAGATACGAAAATTATATGTATGAAAGAATTATTCCTCTTAAAATGATCTAAAAAAAGTCCGCGACAGTATATGTCTATCTTTTAGGATTAACTTACTAGAATCGTTTTTATGGTAATCAAACTTGGTCTAAATTAATGCATTATTTGTTAAGAGTTGTATTAACGAAAAAATATTAATCTTTATCGAAATAAATGTGTTGTTCATTAAGAGTATTTAATTGTGAACAAAATTGTCTTTGACATCACTAAACTTCAATAAACATCTTAGAAGATATTACAATTTTAAAATAACTCCGATATAAAATTCACCCGCGTGATGTGCGAAACGCGACGCTGCCAGGAGATGCATTGTTTGCGAACGACGCTCAGCCTGGTGTAACTATACTCAAAAAAATTATAGTCTTACTAACGAAGTAAAACATTTTTTGATCATTGACCATCGAAAGCGTTTGTTTACAGCGTAGAATGGCAAAAAAGCGGTTTACCACACGCCCTCATTTAATTGTGGCTGTCTAACAAAGTACAACCAGATTCTACGTATAGTGCAATAATATCGGCTGAAACATTTGACAAACAAAAAAATCCAATTCTTCAATTTATTGTCATAAAAATATGAAAGGGTATAAAAATATGGACATTAAGGATTTCATAACCTTGCGTCACCATGTATGAAAGAAAACATTTGTTCTAGAAAGTACTCTTTCTTTTTTTTTGAGGGGGAAAAATCATCCGTTGGCTACTCCTGTCTTGGGTGAAGCGAGAAGGAGTGTAAAAATCACCCCGTTCTGATTTGAGCCGGGGCCCCATCTGTAGTGGCCTGGCTCTTTGAGGCGCGCACAGAACGCGACGCACGGTACGCACGGGTCTGGTTTTGATCGGGCGACGAGCTACTCTTACTCGCCGTCCGCAGACCCGCGCTTACGGTGGCCGGGGATCGTCACACGATCCTCGACGCCCGGAGTGTTTTATGCGGCGGCTGGGGCGTGATAAGGATCTTTCCCTCACGCGCTCCGCCTCCTCCTTAGCTAGGATGGCTACTTCGCAGAAGGGGAGACGGCGTCCCTTTCCCCTCGCTCCGCACCTTGGCCTGAACTAGAGCCGGACGTGAGAGGTTACCGTCGCCATTCACATCCCTAAGGACATGGCGATGCTCAGCACATGCAATGCACACCGCCACTGTATGCTCCACCATATCTTCTGGGCGGTCCTCACAATGACGACACCCAGACGAAACGCCTGGGTGTTTCCTCCCGCCGAATTAAAAACAGGTACCAACCGAAACTTC
Organism: Spodoptera frugiperda; assembly: GCF_023101765.2. Taxonomy (NCBI): domain Eukaryota; kingdom Metazoa; phylum Arthropoda; class Insecta; order Lepidoptera; family Noctuidae; genus Spodoptera; species Spodoptera frugiperda. The sequence goes on from NC_064236.1 coordinate 20,837,064, forward strand.
CGTGTCCGGTAAGTACCTGCGTCAGGCGGTAGGTGAGGACGCCGTGACGCCTCTCAAGCCACTCTTCAAAGAGGGGACTTATCACTGCTATAACGCGTATGTAGCGAGCCCATCTAAAAAGTACCCTAGGAATTTTATTTCTGAAACACAAACCGGGGTGGCGGTTACCCAACCTATAGGCGCAGGTTTCCGGAAAACAGTGGAAACACATATAGTATAGAAATGAGTGTGGATTGTTCCTTATAATCATAATCCAGTGCTATCACGCATTTTCAATGCAAATTTACCGTGGGTAACAGCTATAATTTATGAAGCTGAGAAAGTTGTTTGCAAAAATAAATATAATGCCTAAAATAACTATTCCACGCGGACGAAGTCGCGGGCACAGCTAGTGCTTTATATTATTACAATGCTATCAAAGGGTGTTTAGCTATGAAAGGCAAGAATGTTATCACCAATATCACCTTTAGTAATCCTACTTTTCATTCATAGTCATAACGAAACAACAATGTAAACAGAACAGACAGAGCGAATGTCAAATAATGACTTTTTGGACATAACTGACACACGCACGCCAATGACGTTTCGTTACATCTAATCACTAACGTTCAAACACGAAATAATAATTAGAATATGCATTCATTATAATATATTGTAAGGAGTTTCTATCTATCATGTAAGGAGTTGTAAGGAGTTTCTATCTATCATGTAATGAGTTTCTATCTACCCTGAAGTAGTCTATGAAAGGAGGTTGTTAATAAGAAATGCTCCTATTTGCTCGCCAGCTCTCGGATTGTACGGAAGGGTTGTGATAATCTGTGTTGGTCGTTATTAAGGTCACGTAAGCCATTTTTCCAATCGTTTTGTTTAATTATTGAAGTTTGCAGTATTTGATTAATTGTTATGTTGTATTGATTAAAATTTGTAAGATTTAAAAATAAACGGCTTCTTGTCGATTGTATTTATTTTTTTATAAAATTCCACTTCTGAACCTAAAATCAGAAGTGGGATAAAGGACTTATAAGCCCACACTAACGTTAATTTGCTTTTGAATTTGTAAATCAGTTGAAAACAAGAAAACCGTTAACTTTTAAACTTTGCTTTGTTTACAACTACTGCTTACTTCAGTTTTCTTTCTTTTTACTATTTTTGTGTTTAATTGCTGTATTTACGAGACGTACAAGGATGCCTATTCCACGGAGGCGCCCCTCCAGAGGCGATTCGCGTAATCGAGATCGGCATACTTCTCGTAGGTCTCGCGACCGTAGTGAGGTTAGATCAAACCGCAATTCGAGCGACAGACAACGAACTTCGCGAGATGGCTTGCGTGTCCGAGATCAACATGATTCTCGCAATACTGAAGTGCATCGGTCGCGTACTCGTGTTAGGTGCGAATTGCGTAGTAGGGATCGCTCTCGTAGTGCTCCTCGCGACCGGTCGAGATCACACTCGCGTTCAATACGTTCTTCTAACGATGAGGCGCGCTCTGCTCATAATACCGATACCTTGCCTACAATCGTTGCTGCTGTGCCAGAAAAGGTTGCGCCGCGACAGCAGTCCATGGAGTCTAGTACCCCCTGTTCTGAAGCGTCTACCCTTGCTAATGCTTTGATGCAGGCAATTAAAACGATGCAACCCTCAAGGTCGCAACATTATTATGTGTCTAATTTCGACATCTCGATTGAAGTAGATTTAGTAATAGTTCCAGCATCTTTTATGAATGCGCCTATCATAATTGGAACTGACGTATTAAATCGCGACGGCGACGTATGACGTATTACATTCGAACTAAAGATAGACAATATCTTACGCGCACAGACATGATTAATAAAGAGGTTAACGCTATCGATAAAAATGTTGAGTTAAAACTGAATACACTTTTAAGGGGTGTAGAATTGGAAAGCCTTATGTCTGTCATAAATGATTTTTTGGAGTTCTTAATAAAAGGGACCGCTGTAACTACAGTCCGAACAGGAGAAATGGAAATAAGGCTTACCAGTTCTACTCCTGTCGTTTATAAACCGTATAGGCTCTCGTATTCCGAAAAACTTAAAGTACGGGAAATATTTAGAGAAAGGAATCATTAGACGTTCTAAATCTGAATACGCGAGTCCAATCATCCTAGTGAGGAAACGCGATGGGTCGGACAGACTTTGCGTAGATTTTAGGGCACTAAATCGTATAACTGTGAAAGACCGTTACCCGCTCCCACTAATAGACGATCACATTGATAGGTTAGGCAGTTATAAATTCTTTTCCTGTCTCGATATGGCTACTGGTTTCCACCAGATCCCTTTGAAAGAGGAATGTATACACCTGACAGGGTTTGTAACACCAGAAGAACACTTCGAATATGTCAAAATGCCTTTTGGTCTAGCCAATTCTCCAGTAGTTTACCAGCGCATCATCAATAACACCCTTCGCGCACATATTAATGAGGGTAACGTGTTAGTTTAGGATGACGTCCTCCTTCTGAGTAATACGGTACACGAGGGAATTGAACTGTTGCGTAAGGTAACTACTTAGAATTCTCATAATAGCTGGTTTTTCAATAAATCTGGCCAAATGTTCGTTTCTGGTTACTGAAGTCGAATATTTAAGTAGACTCATAACGTCAGGTCAGGTTAGGCCGAGTCCACGAAAAGTGGAATCCTTAGTCAGCTCTTTGCCTCCCGAGAACGTAAAGCAGGTGCGACAACTTTTAGGCTTCGCAGGATTCTCTACCCTATTTACCGACAAGATTCTACGGAACTTAAACGCGTCATTACTCAGGCTATCTCCTTGTTTGGGGTGCCAAAACTTATGGTCACGGACAAAGGACGTATGTTCGAGTCTAAAGAATTCGTGGCATGGATTAACGAACTCGGCTGCAACCTGCACTACATCACGCCAGAGATGCACCAGGCAAATGATCAAGCGGAAAGGTACATGCGGACAATACTCAACATGTTACGCATCCAAGCCAACCACAAAAATCTGCAGTGGACGGAAACTCTGTGGAAACTACAACTGGTGCTGAACATCACAAGACAGAAGACTACGCAGGTATCTCCCTTGAATCTTCTAATAGGCACAGAATCTACAACTCCTGTGGTTCGAGCGCTAGTACGTGATGTGGCAATCGAGGGTTTGGCACCTAACAGAGAGGCACTACGTGAAATCACAAGAAGCAGAGCCCGAGAACTCCTCAGTAACAACCAAATCAAGCAAGACGAGCAAGTTAACCAGCGACGGAGTACACCACGCCAATTCAATGTTGATGACTTGGTCTTTGTAATCAAATACTCTCAGTTGGCAGGGAAACTCGACTCCGGCATGCGCGGCCCATACAAGGTGGTGGAAGTTCTACCTAGTGGCCGTTACACGCTACGTTTGCTCGGCGGCAGTTATGGTAAAACAACGCAGGCTGCTGCTCAGTTCATTGTGCCGTGGCGGGGTGAGTGGAGCCCTGAAACATGTGCCGCATTTTTTGAAAGTAAGTTGACCTCATAATGTTGACAGTTATGCAAGGCTCATTAGTACGAATATTATCTAAATGGTGAACCTCACTTGTATGATGCACTCTGCTTGTTGAATGCCTCAGCACGGATGATTACGGTCACCGTGTTGGGAAGCCTCGACACGTTCGAATACGGTCTGCGTGTCGGGAAGCCTCGACACGTTCGAATACGGTCTGCGTGTCGGGAAGCCTCGACACGTTCGAATACGGTCTGCGTGTCGGGAAGCCTCGACACGTTCGAATACGGTCTGCGTGTCGGGAAGCTTCGACACGTTCGAATACGGTCTGCGTGTCGGGAAGCCTCGACACGTTCGAATACGGTCTGCGTGTCGGGAAGCCTCGTCACACGTTCGAATACGGTCTGCGTGTCGGGAAGCTTCACACGTTCGAATACGGTCTGCGTGTGGAATGCGCTCGTACGTTTGAATACGGTCTTCGTACGAGTGGGTCTGTTTTGCAGATTATGTTATTGGATTCTCCGGTGATTTAATGATGAAGTCAACCGGGGAGATTAAGCATACAGGCCTTGGAAACTCACAGTATATGCCTTGGCTTGGTTGTAGTTTGTTTGCTTTTTCTTTGAGAACGATGAATGTGCGTCTTGTGAGATAGTTCTGATAGAATGAGGAATGAATTGACTGAGTGGAGACTGAATGATTGGTTAGCAAGATTGGGTGTTCCTACGTTGTATTCCTGAACATTTTTAGATGAAACTAACGATGACGAGGAGACGGAAGCGCAAATAGAGTTTGCTCCTACAGCTGCACTGTCCATGCCCTTGCTGGATGAGGGTGTTGTAACCGATCCACCGACCTCTCCAGTGGCCGGTCCCAGCGGGATCACAAGAAGAAACTGTGTCGAGGACGACTCACCGTCAGGAGAGGCCGTGTAAGGAGTTTCTATCTATCATGTAAGGAGTTGTAAGGAGTTTCTATCTATCATGTAATGAGTTTCTATCTACCCTGAAGTAGTCTATGAAAGGAGGTTGTTAATAAGAAATGCTCCTATTTGCTCGCCAGCTCTCGGATTGTACGGAAGGGTTGTGATAATCTGTGTTGGTCGTTATTAAGGTCACGTAAGCCATTTTTCCAATCGTTTTGTTTAATTATTGAAGTTTGCAGTATTTGATTAATTGTTATGTTGTATTGATTAAAATTTGTAAGATTTAAAAATAAACGGCTTCTTGTCGATTGTATTTATTTTTTTAATAAAATTCCACTTCTGAACCTAAAAATATATTATAAAAAAATAAATTAACTAACAGTATGTATTTATACCAAATTCATATTAAAATCCGCACACATTACATTAATAAATCTTTTTTTTTTATTGAATGAATCTTTGTGTTCCTTGTGCAAACGTACCAAGAAACGCAGATGGTCGCGATAACTACAGGAAATAGGCCTTAGGTTTTTTAAATTCTTTTTATTTTCTAATTTTTATCCGCAACTTTAACAGAATAATCATTAAGTAACCAAGGGTCTTATTTTCATTGCATAATATTGATTAATTTACATTTCTTGTACATTGATGAAATTAAGTGGGGCAGGATCTGGCATTGTCATTTTAAAAATCAACATTATGTTTCCTTTAATTGCTACAATCACAGATTATTAACTTTAATTAATGCTAATCGTATAATTACAGATGGTTTTTGAAACACTAAGAAATATATACCTACTAATTATGTACTATACTATAGACATAAACTTAAAGTCTAAGTGTTTCCAAAAAATGTCCAACAGACATATTCCCATGCAGAAATTCCATTTGCATATCTTGTATGAATTCGTCCTTGAGTACATGTTTCATCTGCCTTTCTTTAAATCGTTTTAATTTGTTTTTTACCATCGTGTGTCGGACTGTGACCAATGATGCATCCTTTTGTATAATGTTAAGAAAATGTAAGATATTGGGCTTCTTTTTCCCTACTTCCCGATTCAATTTGTTGTGCCAGCCCTCCAAACAGTTAGTGGTGCGATGCTGACTTCCGAATACATTCCAAGTTTGTATAAAATCTTCTTTTAACCATTGCTTTGTCATATAGGCTCGAAACTTTATAATGTTCTCGTCTTCTGTTTGCTTCCGTGTGATATATGACCAACCGTTTATAACTTCAGATGGTGGTAGTAAAGGGAGTACAGCGCTCAATGCTACTTCCCGGATTTTTACTGGATTGCTCGATTTCGTGATTTCAAGATCGCGCCCTTTTCGCCAAATAGCCTTGTTAAAATGATAGTAACATCCGCTCACTATTACAGATGGAAAAACTTTAGCAATGGCGCTCATAGCTGCTTTTTCATAATCAGTTTTGTATTTTGTGGGATTCCATCCAGGTACTTGGGATTTAATTAAAGAAAATAAAGCCACGTAGGACGATTGTTGTCTATCACTCATTAGAGCGTACACAAGTGGCACGATGTTTGTACTGTTCACAGTACTTCCAATATCACCATGTATGGTGTATAATTGATCAAACGGTTTTGGACAAATTTTAAAGGTTCCATCGCTGTAATAATCCTGAACTGTAAGTAATAACTCTCTTGCTCTTTGTGTACAAAAGATAATTATTCGTTTATTATCGTAGTAATAATCTGCCATTAAAAAATCTTCATATCCGGGAATTTGCACGTCTTCTATTTTGTCGCATTGGATTTTATTAACTCCTGCTACCTTATTTCTATATCTATACAACGATGATTTGACAGATTTAAAACTTGGCATTTCAGCAATAAGTTGCAATCCTCTATTTTCGTACGAAGCTACCATAGCATTATAACATTGAGGAACTGCTGGGTAATTTTGTGTAGTCAAATCTTGCTTGCATCTGTAGAGGTGTTCGTCAATTTCATTTTTGGCAAAGTTGGGTGTGCATGTGTGAGCAGTTTCTTCAACAATATTTCCGTCCTGAAAAGTAAAAAATCTTTCTATAGCATCTAATTATAGGACCCATAATAGATCAGCCTCTAGTTATCGGATACTTACTAATAAACGTTCATCTCATACCTATCAACCTAATTAACAAGTTATTAGTACTTCCTAATACCTTATATCCAAAAACTTTATTGACATATTGACATAGTTAAAAAAATACTTAAATACTCACTTTTATCCTGATACGCCCTTTACACATTTTCCTTCTCTGACTAGAATTATTCGCTTGTTTTCAGTTTCTCATTTCTGCAGACTCGCATTTTTTCGGATTCGCATTTCTTCAGATTCGCATCTCTTCAATTTCTCATTTCTTCTGTATCTCTTTTCACCATATATGTACAGTCGCAACGTAAATAAAACAAACACAGCAATTAGATTGAATATAACGTGTTTAACCTTTTTGATCCTATATATTATTGGCTGGATAATATCTAATAATGTCTTTGTAATTTTAATGTCAGTTTTAGAATGTCATATTATTCAGCTTAATCATTGAGTTGGTGTTTGATTTATTTAATTTTGTCGTTCCTGATTACCATGAATTCAGATAATATTGTGTTTATTAAAAGTGCCCGTAATAAAGATGTGCTTATAAAATCTGGACATAAATATTATTTCAGTACAAAGAACAAAAGTGGTTCAACTAATTGGAGATGTGTAAACCAGTCTATTTGTTGTGCATCTATTACATTATCTTCAGATAGGATTGAAATATTAAGAGTATCCCAACATGTGTGTAAGCCTAACATAATGAAAAATAAGGTCGATATCTGTCTTCAAAAATGTAAGGAAAGAGTTGCAGAATGCATGCAGCCAGTTCAATCTTTATTTGAAGATCAATTTGAAGACTTAAAAGAAACTGCTTGCACAAGTACATCTCGAGAAATACCTTCCTTTAAATCTGTTAAAGATACATTGTACCGACATCGTTACAGAGCATTAACAGTTAAAAAAAGTACGTTTAATAATGTACAAGATGTAGTTCTGCCTAAAATTTTAAGTGAAAACTTCTTAGTAAGCGACTTAGATAACATCTTAGTATTTGCAACCCCTATGGCTGTTGATATCGTGAAAAATGAGACCAGCTATTTGGGCGATGGTACTTTCAAAATTGTGCCTAAACCGTATTACCAGCTATATACGTTGCACGTAGATTTAAGCAAAACTGAAAATTCTGGAATAGTGCCCGTTATTTATGCTCTTTTACCGGATAAAAGTGAAAGTACATATAATAAACTTTTTTTAATTTTGAAAAGTAAATTGTTTTTAAATATTACTCATTATGTAAGTGATTTTGAAATGGCTGTCCTCAATGCTGTAAAGAATAATTTCATTGATGTCGAACTGAAAGGATGTTTTTTTCATTATCAAAGGGCCATATGGAAAAAATGTAAAGAATTAGGTATAACTTCCTATGATGAAGGCCGTGAGTTCGTAAAGAAACTTATGGTGACAGCTCTGCTACCTTCACAGCTTATGCCGGAAGCATTTATATACATATTTGAAAATGAACCAAACGTTCAAAATGTACACACATTCAAAGAATATTTTCATAATCAATGGATTAAAAAGATATCATCCAACGTTTTGAGTTGCTATAATGAAAAAAATAAGACGACAAGCTCGTTAGAGGGCTGGCATCACCGCCTTCGAATTAGGATAGGTATTCATCCAAAGTTATTTTTATTCATTTCGTTACTAAAAAAGAAGGAAGATTCCAAGATTTTAGAATAAAAAGGAACCAATCTAAACCTACAAAGCCTTCTAAAAAAGATCAGGAGCAAAAAGAAATTATTCAGAAATGTGTATCAGGTGACATAGCCATTCCTGAGTGTATAACATTATTATCTCGGTTGTAAAATATCTTATGTTTTCTGTTATTGTTTTGTATTCCCTGAAAACGCAGGTAGAGGTGTACTGATACGTCTTCTGTAATAATTAAATGTTTTGTTTTTACCATATCTATTTGTTTTTTATTGTAACTGTACTCTGATTAATTGAGATGCAGAAGAAATGAGAAATTGAAGAGATGCGAATCTGAAAAAATGCGAATCCGAAAAAATGCGAATCTGCAGAAATGAGAAACAGAAAACAAGCAAATAATTCTCTGACTACACTCCCATATTGAAAGACTAGTATTGTACTGTTTTTTCTTATAAAATTGATGTCCTGCTCGAAGCAGAATGTTTCCAACTCCTCTTTGTATTATCACAAAAGACGATTTACCCAAACTGGCACATGCATTATTTGTAGTATTTAACAACAGTGAGTAACACAACGGGTGGAACGAACGAAGTTTATGTTAGGAAATGTATCGTCAGTTAAAATAATAATTATTATTATAATTTTATTATTATCACTTTTATTTATTTCTTTTATTAAATTAAGTCAATTGACAGGAGTCACCACTCCAAAAAGTTTAATTAGTAATATAGGTCGCCACACAATTAAAGGAAACATAATGTTGATTTTTAAAATTTGATTCTATATAACTCTGTTCTGACATTTTTATTTAATAACTAAATTTTTTTTTTTCGACTGTTGTTAGCGTGTTGACATTGTGACTTTTTTATTTAATTCTATATGGCATAACAAATAAAAAATCTAAAATCTAATGGCACTTTTTATTTTAAATCGTAGCAATTGTCACCCTCCCCCCCCCCCCGGTGACAACTGAGAAACATACTTCCCATTTGTCCCCTCTAGTCAGCTTTCAAAGGGAACAGTCGGCACGAATTGTCACCCCGGTAACAACTGGGAAGACAATTCCCAGCTGTCACTCCGGGGGACAGGTCTAGAGGGGACTACTGGGAATAATCGTTAAAATGTGGGCTATATGCTGGTGAAAATTTGAAGTTTATATTTGAATTAGATGCTTGAGAGCCAATTTCGTCGGAATTTGATTTTAAAAATCTAGCCAACTCATTACATGCACCGACGAAACAGGTACCATTGTCAGAGTAAATCGTTCGCGGTCGTCCTCTGCGGGCAACGAACCGGTCTAATGCAGTTAAAAATGTGGTGCTGCTTAAATCGGTGACAAGTTCTATATGAACTGCTTTAATGGCCAGACAAACGAATATACAGACATATGACTTTATGAGTCTGCTTCCTCTGCCCTTTCGGTTCAGTATCATGACGGGACCGGCATAGTCGACCGCCGTGTTGGCAAACACATAGTCAGTATGTAGGCGACTGGAAGGAAGGTTCCCCATGATGGGTTGGATGCTTTTTCCTGCAAAACGACAGCATTTAATGCATTTATGAACGGTCTGTCTGGCTAGGTTTCGACTATTAATAAACCAAAATTTGTGACGAATTGTAAAAAGTAATAAAAAGTAATAAGAGTATATTTACTCTTTAATGAAGTTGCAATATTGCTCTTTAAAATGTGGTTCACGTTTGAATCTACGTTCTAAGGACAAGAATCTGGACAAAGCTTGTTCGTAAGAATCACCAAACCTATCAGGCGACTCCTTCAATGGAATCGTCACTTAAAATCGCCCATCAGGCAACCGGATAGTATTATTTATAAAGCTTTGTTCACATTCAAGCTCTTCCTTAGATATTTGTTTACGTGTAGCGACTGTTTCTAATTCAAAAAATTTAGATAATTTATTATGTAATTGATCGTCATTGTTTTGTAAAATAAGATGATTGCAATGGACTGTATTAGTGATTTTTGAACGTTGTGTTGATACTGGGCCTGCTATTAAGAAACCCAGTTTAGATTTATTTAATGTTGGTTTATTTTTACCCAACGATATATTTTGAGAACCGAGTATGGTCCAAAATATTTTAGCTCCAAGAAGCATATCGACTGGAGCAGGTATGTGGAAGTTAGGGTCCGCCAACATAATGTGCGGCGGTATATTTAATGTTGAAACATCAACTTTAGTAGTTGGTATTAACTGAGTAATGCGCGGAACGACATGACAGGAGACGCTCTCGCTATAATTATTAAATAATGACGATATGGGTACGTCACAGCACTTTGTTAGGCATGATATTTGGGAATTTAACCCTTCGACAACGGTTAAAGTAGAAGAAGTAGGTAAGTTAAGTTTAGCACATAGACTTTCAGTTATAAAACTTGAGGTACTACCACTGTCAAGTATAGCACGTACTTTGTGGTATTTACCATTGTTGTCTGTCACATGGATTAAGGCCGTGGACAGTAGAACACAATTGCTTTGAATTGCTGACAATGTTATGTCTTGAGTAGGACCAGGAGGCTGACCTTGAATATCAGGCTGTGGCAAAGCGTGTAATAAAACGTTACTTGTCGAAGGTACAGGCTGCGCAGACGGCGCAGTCGTTTCATGATCATGAAGCAAGCTGTTGCGCCGCACGCCGCACGAACGACATGGTCCTAACCTGCATACACTGTCAGCAAGACCTTGACGTAAGCAATTCAAACACAATTTAAGTACCTTAACTTTGTCAAATCTGGTTTCTAAAGGTAATGACTTGAACTTCTGACAATGATAAAGTGCATGATTGCCTTTGCAATATAGACAAGCGAATTTACGAGCTGGAGGAGAATAAGTGTTTGCCACAAGTGTTTTGTGTCGAACATGTGTAGTGTCGCTCGACCGACGCTTTTTATGATTATTCTCCATTGTGTCCAAGAAATCAGCACGATCCTTTAGGAAATCATTAAACATTTTGAGAGTGGGCAAATCTTTCAACCTATTACGATAGGATTCCCACTTATGGCTCGTGACTGTGTCGAGCTTGTTTGAAATTATTTGAATTAGCAATACATCCCAGTGCTCAGTAGGAAGGTTAAGTTTTTTGAGTGCTCTGAGGTTCCTATTGACTGTATCGATTAGGTTAAGTAATGATTTTGATGATTCCTTCGCTAATTGTTCCAAGTTAAAAATGGCTTGAATGTGATTGTTTACTAATGATCTTTTATTATTATAGCGATCGCAAAGAAGTTCCCAAGCTACTTCGTAATTATCACTTGAGAAGTCTAAAGACTGAATTACTATAGCGGCGCTATCTTTCAATGCGGCTCGTAAATAATGAAATTTGTTGATATTTGGTATCGATTTATTTAAGTGTATGAGAGTACTAAATGTGTCACGGAATTCCAGCCAGTCATGACACTGACCCGAAAAACTAGGCAAATGGATAGTAGGAAGTTTAAGTTTTGGCCCACCTTCAAGCGCAGTACAACAAGAACCTGTCTCCGAGTGGTCGCTGCCCGCAGGCTCGGCTGCTGGAGCCAGCAGGTCTCGAGCGCGCGCGATCACCCTGAAGTACTTGGTCTCGAAGGCCTCGCGTTCTTTGTACTGCTCATCTGGAATTTCCGTGGAATTTTCTATATCGCACTGAATTGAATCGAAATCGGTATAGATTTCTTCAATTTTAGATAAACGGACATTCAATTCATTTATTTGTAATCTACTTAAGCTGTCACAACTCTCAACGGTTTGCAAATAATTTTCAAATAGCGTCAGCTTAGCTTTTAATGATGCACGCCTTTTAATTAAAGTTTTTACTTCTATGGTGAAGCAAGTGAAACTATATTTAAACGTAAGATTTGAAAGTAATGTTTAAAAGTGACTATTTATATTTTAAATGCAAGCTAAGTTTAAGTCAGTATAAGGATATACCTATTATGTTAATTGTACCAAACAAAGCGATGAAATGAGTTGCTAGAAAAGATCACAAGCAATTAGCTCAATGCAGATAATTCAAAGATAAGAAAAATGGAACGATTACTTAAATTAGCATGAATGTGAATGTGTGGGTGAACTGAGGGACCACACTGGGAATTCGCGAAATTAATGTTCTAGGATTTAGTAGTAGACCTAAAACAATTGTAGAACGAATCTGGAAATTTGTAAACAAATATATTAAAAACTACGACCCATAAAGTGTGGTCCCTCAGTTCTCAAAGACGATCAGCCAGATCTCGGAAAGTATCTTATAAAAGAAGGTTTTGTGAATACAGACATTTAGTAAAGAATTTGTAAAGATATCTATTAAATAACAGACCACAAAGCATTAAAGATAAAAAAAGTATAGCAACTGAACTGTGGTCCCTCAGTCCTTAAACAAAGATAAATATTTTAGTGAATATTACTGAATAAAACCGTTATTATTCTACATAAAGTTTTAGTAAAAGTCTTAAAACATTATGTAAAAAGAAATGGATCTTAAATATCGAAGCATTTCGAAGATAGCGATGATTAAAAGTGGTCCCTCAATCCTCTCCTCCACTGACATTTAGACACTGCTAGCTGCTAGACGAGAGGAATATCAGAAAGTCTAGTGTACTTAACATTTAGTAATAGTTTTCATGTCCGTAAGGATTGAGGAGCCACATCAGATTTTTAAAATCTGATTTTACCATTATTTAGCAGCAAGGAAGCTGATTTTGCAGCACGAATTCTAGATTTAGCAGCAAGATATATAACTAGATATATTAATGCAAAAGTGGCTCCTCAATCACCTATAACTCGTTAAGTAATAGATGAATATTTTTGAAAATTTTGTATCATTTAGCAGCAATTTTGCATATTACCGTCTACAAATTTCGCTTCTGTGGCGCTAAAATGTAAGAAAATACAATACTTGTAGTATGGCTCCTCTATCTAAATTTAACAGGTGAATTTCTACTGGATATGAGCGATCAATTATTATATTCGACATAATGATCATTTAGTAGGTGTTGTGTTTGTTTTTGCAGTATAGGAATAAAATAGTAAAACAGAGTAAATTTTATAGATGAACGCATTTTCTTTGGCTCCTCAATCCTGACGTTCTAATTATATATGTTTGACTGTACCCACCTGAGATGACAACGGAATCTAAAGCCAGAGATACTAGCATTTAGCAAATATGTCTGCTAAATATATCTGCACAGTTCAGCAATGTATTTAATTTAGATTCTGAAAAAACAATACTTAACTATTTTCTTGTAAATTCGTAGTGTAGGGTGACCACAGTTTGAGGGTATCTACAAATTATTATTTCTCTTACCAACCGACAATAATATTTATTTAACAAAGTGTTCATTAGCAGTGAAGTATTCTCGTTTGTATATTCACGTAGAAAATAAATACTTAACTTGGATTTCCTATAAATATAAAGTTAATCATCACGTTTGTGTCATCATAGTTGAATTGTGGGGATATTAATATGTGCAATATTGTGCAGTGATTGATAATTTAAGTGCAGTACGATATCCTGTTTTCAATGTAAGTACACTTTGTGCCGACTATTGCTATTATTTATATTTATTTATTTAATACGCAGTGTTCGGATTCGAAGTTTACAAATTGAAATAGAAAAAATTTAAGCACTTTCATGTTCTAACATATTTGTTATTATTACGTTATGAAAAAATTCAACAACCAGTCGGAACCTGCGACTTTCGTGTCGTACCATGCTATATAAAAATTACTAAAAGTCATTTTATCCAACGAAATATTATTAGATTGATGATTGGTCGCTTCGACTAGATAAGTGACTGAGGATATTTATTATTATTGTTGTTTCAGAACCATTATGCCGAAAGGCCGCCAATCGATAGTAGATCTGGTGGATCAACAAAAAGTATTTTCTAAATATGCTGAGATACTACAAAATCCTAACATTAAAAGTACTGACCCTATTTACCCGACTGCGCCAGAAGGAGGGTTATGTTTTTCGAGAGTATGTATGTATGTATGTATGTATAATTGTTTGGCACGCTCTGCAGCCTAAACGGCTTGATGGATTTTGGCTTGAGAGGTGTCGTTAGATTCGTATTTACTGTGAGAGTGACACTGGATATATCAAAATAATAAAAAAAACAAAATGGCGGATTTTTGGCGCCAAATTCGAATATTGCTCACTCTCTAGCCTGAACGGCTCGATGGATTTCAGCTTGATAGGGGTCGTTAGATTCGTATTTACTGTGAGAGTGACACTTGATATATCAAAATAATAAAACTAAAAGAAAATAAAATAAAAAAAGGTAATTTAAAAAACTAAAAATCCCGACTGCGTTTCTTTATAATATGAAAATGAAAAAACCCTAAAACAAGAAAGTCATCGTAAAATGTAAGCAGTCGGGACCCATCTATACATATAATAAAATCGTAGAAAAGTGCTGTCTGTACATTGAAAATAAAAATAAAAAAAATAGCAGGGGTTATTGTTATGTCGATGTCGAACCCAAAAATGTAATTAACTTTTTTTTTGTCTGTTTGTCTGTTTGTCTGTTTGTCTGTTTGTCTGTTCGTCTGTGCGCGCTAATCTCAGAAACGGCTGATCCGAGTTGGATGCGGTTTTCACGAATATATTGTGGGATGCTTAAATTTACATTTAGTGTTTGTTTCATGTCAATCGGTTCATAAATAAAAAAGTTATGTCAAATTAAAGAATCACGTCGAACATTCTATGCTTATACCATTAATCTCCGCAACTATTTGACGGATTTGGTTGAAATTTGGTACAGATATAGTTTAGAACCTTAGAAAGGACATAGATATATTTTTATTTCAAAAATCAAAAAATAAAAATAAGAAATAAATTATTTATAAATAATTCTATGTCGATCGTTACACGACTTCGGTTCATGTTATTGTTTTAATTTATCGAAAAAAAGTAAATTAATAGTAAAAAGGTATGAAAAAAATAATATCAATATAATAAAACATTTAGTACAAAGAAAATGCTCTAACGGAGTATAGATAATTCTATGTCGATCGTTACACGACTTCGGTTCATGTTATTGTTTTAATTCATCGAAAAAAAGTAAATAAATAGTAAAAAGGTATGAAAAAAATAATATCAATATAATTAAACTTTTAGTACAAAGAAAATGCCCGAACGGAGTATAAATAAATAATCCAAGTTGTCTTTATCCTCGATAGATGGCGTTGGGATCGAAATAGATCGCGCTATGGTTTCGTTACATTCATTTGGTTGGGTATCGGCCGAGCGCTTCGGTACTATCGTAGAAAAAGTGTATTATCAGTCGTATGATTATTTGTCTGTAGTGGTCCTGCTGTTTCGTATATTCTAAATTGGTTTCGTTGTATTTGTCAATTAATAAGTTTATTTGTTGGGTTTTCCTGGTTAAACTATTTAACGTAGGTTTAGTTTGATATCGATTATTAGTAGTTACTGTAGTTAGTTTTTTTAATAAAATTGTAAGTCTATTTTTTTTTAATTAGTTTAGATTTAAGTCGTTTCTTTTAAATTATTTAGTTTAAGCTTGGTTATTATAGCATAGAGGATAGATTGTAATATAGTTTCTTTTTTAATTGTTATAAATTCGTAATTCGTAGTTTTCTTTAGTTTTAAGTTAGTTTAAGTCCGTTTTTAAACTATTTTTTCAATGCCCTAAGTGAGTATACATCTATTAAATTCAAACGCAGAGCTCATTATGTTGATTTTTGAAGAGTTCCCTGGAATATCTTCCACATCTCATTTTTGAAGAGATCCCGCGAGATCGGGAACTATGTGGTTAAAACCAAAAATTTGCCGGAAGTCACTATTCCACGCGAACGAAGTCGCGGGCAAAAGCTAGTTCTAAATATAAAGACTTTGTGAGGGCACATACGGCTGGCTTTCTAGAATGGGTCCCGACTGCTTAAATTTTACGATGACTTTCTTGTTTTAGGGTTTTTTCATTTTAATATTATAATTTCTTAACCATTTCCAAAGAACTAGATTTTAAAATGACCCCGATAGCCTTGTATACATCATTAAAACGTAAACGTCATATATTTTTTGAAAACGATGTATCACTTCTTGAGCAAGAAACAACTGGCGAAATACATACTATACAAAATACAAGTTGTAACAGTAGTGACACAGATACGTCATTTAAAAGCAAAGATTTTGATTTCGAGAATAGTACACAAAACGATACAGTAACATTTAAATATCAAATGGACATGCATGACTGGAAAAAAATTCAGCCTATATACGCATATCAAAAACGAACAGGCACTACCACCTTTAAGAAATACAGAACCATGCCCAAGTTTAAATGGAGTAATCTATTAAAAGTAAACATTTATAAACATACTAAACTACCTTGTACTTGGACATTAAAGCGCGAAAAAGTGGTAAAAAATAAAATCTTTGTTAAAGGTAATTGTTCGCAATGTACTGCACATGCTAAAATAGAAAGTTATGAAACTACTGATAAAATTAACACAATCTACTGTAAAATAACGAATATAGACCGAACTGTCAAACACAATCCAACAAAGAAATTCAAGTTAACGCCCTACAAAAGACAACAACTATCAAAAATATTAAGATACAAGCCTGCAATAGTAGTTCATAATGAAATGGCTTCAGAGATCCTAGGTATTAAGAACGATGAAAAAGAGGTTGTAAATACACCAGCGTTGCCTTCTCTTTCCTGTTTGCGACAAATAAAATCTGAGGCCAGGAGAAAACAGTGGCTTGATCCTAATCCAATCATAGGTCTAGTGGTTATGGCCAAAAGTACACATAAAAATGTAATACGTTCTTTCAGTGTACACCCTAGTTTCTTTGTTTATTATTGGAATGAGAACCAAATTGATTATTACAATCTGTACCTACGGAAATTTGGAAGGGTAACTGTTACAATAGATGCTACGGGCTCATTCTTCGAAACAATGCGGCTCCCTGATGGCACAAAGCTGACCAAAAGATTATTTTTATATGCAGGTTTGATAACAGCAAATCTAAAGTTAAAATCCGTACCAGTATTACAGATGGTTACCGATGCACACGACAAGAATTCTATATTACACTGGCTAAATCAATGGAAAAAATCAGTTGATAGATCACCTCATGAGATTATTTCGGACGATTCTTCTGCCCTTAATAGTTTACGTTTTAATGATGTATACAAGGCTATCGGGGTCATTTTAAAATCTAGTTCTTTGGAAATGGTTAAGAAAATAGGGTCAGTACTTTTAATGTTAGGATTTTGTAGTATCTCAGCATATTTAGAAAATACTTTTTGTTGATCCACCAGATCTACTATCGATTGGCGGCCTTTCGGCATAATGGTTCTGAAACAACAATAATAATAAATATCCTCAGTCACTTATCTAGTCGAAGCGACCAATCATCAATCTAATAATATTTCGTTGGATAAAATGACTTTTAGTAATTTTTATATAGCATGGTACGACACGAAAGTCGCAGGTCCCGACTGGTTGTTGAATTTTTTCATAACGTAATAATAACAAATATGTTAGAACATGAAAGTGCTTAAATTTTTTCTATTTCAATTTGTAAACTTCGAATCCGAACACTGCGTATTAAATAAATAAATATAAATAATAGCAATAGTCGGCACAAAGTATACTTACATTGAAAACAGGATATCGTACTGCACTTAAATTATCAATCACTGCACAATATTGCACATATTAATATCCCCACAATTCAACTATGATGACACAAACGTGATGATTAACTTTATATTTATAGGAAATCCAAGTTAAGTATTTATTTTCTACGTGAATATACAAACGAGAATACTTCACTGCTAATGAACACTTTGTTAAATAAATATTATTGTCGGTTGGTAAGAGAAATAATAATTTGTAGATACCCTCAAACTGTGGTCACCCTACACTACGAATTTACAAGAAAATAGTTAAGTATTGTTTTTTCAGAATCTAAATTAAATACATTGCTGAACTGTGCAGATATATTTAGCAGACATTTCTGCTAAATGCTAGTATCTCTGGCTTTAGATTCCGTTGTCATCTCAGGTGGGTACAGTCAAACATATATAATTAGAACGTCAGGATTGAGGAGCCAAAGAAAATGCGTTCATCTACAAAATTTACTCTGTTTTACTATTTTAATCCTATACTGCAAAAACAAACACAACACCTACTAAATGATCATTATGTCGAATATAATAATTGATCGCTCATATCCAGTAGAAATTCACCTGTTAAATTTAGATAGAGGAGCCATACTAAAAGTATTGTATTTTCTTACATTTTAGCGCCACAGAAGCGAAATTTGTAGACGGTAATATGCAAAATTGCTGCTAAATGATACAAAATTTTCAAAAATATTCATCTATTACTTAACGAGTTTATAGGTGGCTCCTCAATTTAAACGTTTAGATTGAGGAGCCACTTTTGCATTAATATATCTAGTTATATATCTTGCTGCTAAATCTAGAATTCGTGCTGCAAAATCAGCTTCCTTGCTGCTAAATAATGGTAAAATCAGATTTAAAAAATCTGATGTGGCTCCTCAATCCTTACGGACATGAGTTTGACGGGGTGGAAGAATAATACGCACTTGAGTTTGCAA
This sequence comes from Spodoptera frugiperda, assembly GCF_023101765.2. NCBI lineage: Eukaryota > Metazoa > Arthropoda > Insecta > Lepidoptera > Noctuidae > Spodoptera > Spodoptera frugiperda. The sequence continues at coordinate 20,855,791 of NC_064236.1, forward strand.
AGCAGTAACTGAACTACTTATTTAATTTTCAATAACAAATAAAATTTATTTCATTACAAATTACGCGCCAAAGCAGCCATGTTGTTTTTCTTTTATTTATTCTTTTTTTTTATTTATTTATTTTTTTTGTCATAGACAACTGTCAGCTGCCATTCGACCTGTTTGGTAACACAGGCATTTATTGCAGAATTAAAAAATTACAAAATTCAAAATAAGATGCGTGCCGGTTCACAATCGTCGTCGTCGCTCGCGGCTGATGTAGTCCGTGTCGTAAGCGTGTGTGCGTGAGACATCGGTGAACGCACGCATGCTAGGCGTTAACAACGACTGCAAAGAAGCAAAATTTCGACTTGATAAATTATTAAACGGAGTAGAGGAAGAATTTGATCAGTTAGATTCAGAAAGAAAATCGGATGAAACTTACAAAGATGACATTACTGAGGATTTTACTTTTTCACTATTTGGTTCGAAGATATTATTAAAACTGTTAAAAGAAAAAATCAAGTTAACATGGTGTTAAAACGTAATGAAAATTTATACTATTTTCCACCATTTATTCCAACATTAAGAAGAATAATATTAAGACTTCCATTGTGTTCAAATGTATCGTGCTCTTATTTCGATTCCGAAAATAAAGCACCATCATCGTCAGGTATAGAAAGTTACTTTAAAACACTTAGTTTTTAAAACTAATGTACAAAAATATAGAATCGATGAGTTTATCAAAAAATACTCAATTTTTATAGATAAACTAATAAAAACTACAGTTGCTGACCTAGGTGAAGATATAGTGAATAAAATAATCCCACACAAAAAACGGCCGAGAAAGAGAAAACTTACAAATGTAAGTCAAGTAAAAAAAAACGCCAGGAAAGTGAAATCTAATATTTCTACTGGATATTTTAATGCGGATTCAATTTTTTTCTGATCAACCCTCTGTTGTTGAAAATTAGAGAGGAGAAGCTGAAATGAATAAAGAGAAAACAAATCATAACATAAAATTAAAATGGAATTATTAATATTGATTATTTCAGGCAGAATAATATCCCAGATATGGAAGAATATAAGAGATGCGTGGATAAAATGCGACAAAAAGATACGTGAATCGAAATCTGGATCAAGTGCAAAACCAGTACATAAATACCAATAATATGATAATTTACAATTTTTGAAAAAAAAATACCCCACGCCCATCCCGATCTGGATCAAACATGTCGGAAGAAAAAAATCTGAAGTTACTAATTTTAACAAAAGAAAGAAAAACGAAGATATAAAACTTGTAGATAAGAGAATGATTAAGTTTACAGGAAACGTTAGAAAAAGATGACGACAGTAGAATGATTCTTTTTTAAAGGTATACCTCCTACCGTGGAACGCTTCAAAAACGAAGACATAATTAAATTTCAATATCAGGTAATTAATATTATAAGAAATATTCAATATAAACATAGTTATAGCGCTCCACATCATTCACGCACAGCAGATGCAATGGGGTGTCCATTGCATCTGCTGTGCATTGCATACTTTAAGTGAATGTAAAATACCTAAATCTTCCTGAAGTGATTCACTAACAAAACCTGGTAATTGGTCACCGTCAAACCACTGAAAATGGTATTGGTTTTCTACCAATTTCCACCCATTGTTCTCAGGAGCGAAAATGCTTGGTTGTTTTTTATTAGCATTGTTCCATATACTTAAAATGTAATTAGCTTGGCGAAATTGTTGGAAAAGCTCACTTTTGGATGGTGGTACATTGCTTGCATCAAAGTTTCTTATATTTTTAGGATTAAATTCTTCATTAACATTAGAAACGTAGTAGTAGTGTAGTTATTAATGAACAGCTGAAGTCTGGCAGCATTCACATCAAGTAATCCAGTAACATTGTAAATGTCGCAGATAAAGTTCTGTATTGTGTTAAACATTGTTTGTTGTATATGTTGATTTGCAAATGTATCTGGCTCACCAAATTCCATGCACGCTTGCATGGTATGGCACGATATTCATGTTTTTTCTTCAATATATTGAATGGTCTCTGTTTTCCTTTCTTGAAGAAAGCAGGATTATAGTCGCAACCGGTTAGAGTATGAAATCCGGGTAAACTTCTACACAATGACGGTCCCAAATACTCGTAGACCTTCGTTAAATCAATATATCTTTGCTTCTTTCCAGTGCCTGTGAATATCTATATGTTTGAATCGTCATCTTTTAAATTATGCATATGTCCCAACATTGTATTGTAGCAATATCAGTATCAGAACACCTAATTACAAAATTTGCCTTAGCATCAACATTACAAATATGATAAATTATTTTTGTGTCAGCCTCTTCATGTTTTAGACATGACAGACTGTCATCTACATTTGATAAAACTTTGTTATTATAAACCATGTAAGAATGACATTCCTTGAAATTAATAAAAACCTGACTATTGCCAATGAATGGTACCATTTCTGATGGTCTAACTTGGTGAGGTCCAGTAATGTTGAAATCGATTTGTGTAGACTCTTGTCGAAGGGATCTTTCGTAGTCTTTAATATGTAGAAGGTAAAAAGTACTGATCGAAAATTACATTACCAATTAAAGCAACTTACATACATAACTAAAATATAATTAAACATAACTATAACATATCTTGGCGCTTTAAGTTGAGTTACCATTTGAAGCATCTTTTTTGATATACCTCCAAAAGTTTTAGGGACATTTCTCATCGTGTGTAACAAAAAAAAACCATCAAATAATAAAATATCAATTTAAGAAGGTGGATTATGTTCAACGTCTTTTTCTAAAGATTTCATCAAGGTCGACTTTTGAGATTTGCAGGCTCTCGCAGACTGGGTTTTCTTCCCGGCTACCAGCCGGAGCCCCTCCCTGACGGCTTGGCGAAGCGTCTCCAAAAGGCGCGCACCTTTTGAACCCTCCCCGTCCGAAACCTCCATCACGGAGGAGTCCGAGTGAGCTGCACTTTTCAGGGTGCTAGCCGACACGGCCGGAATCTCAGCCGGTTTGGACCGGGCAGTGGCTGCACGCCTCTTTCCCTTCCCCCTGCCTCTACCCCGCGCAGCCGTAGGGATTTTAGGGGGGGGGGCCGGTACCTCCAGCGCGTTGGAGGACGAGGACAGTCCCAGACTTTCTTCCGTCCTGGGACGTTTAAAAGTTGACCATGTCTGGAGCCTTAAAATCACGCTCGCGCCAGACAGGATCAGGAGTCGGACTCCGAGTCCGATCCCTTCCAACTTGGGGTCCAGCGCCTCCCCACGGGCACCAGAGCCACTCGGGCCCTCTACTGCAACAACTGCAGGCGAGCTAAGCTCACCTGCCTACCTGCCTTCTCCTCCTCTGCTTTTTAATATAAATATTCAGTCCACCCAGGCAGTGCCCGCTGTACCTGGGTAAGTGTATATTTGTAACCCAACTAGAGGGTCCACCGGTCTCCTAGCTGGGGGTGCGCTCGAGACTGACACTACTCCTCAGCCTCCTCAGAACTTGGTATTGGAGCATTTTTTTTATAGAGATTAACTTCCTCGCGGTCCGTGCGATTAAGCCAAGACCCTCGTCCCGTTCAGAGTCATAAAACATAACTATGACCTCTTCCCGGATTACGATGTCAACGGTTGCAATCGAAGACAGCTTGTGCCCCGATGCTGCTCGTTGGCAGGGTGAGTGCACAACGAGCACCGTCCTTGCCTCTCCGCTACGCTCTCTGCTAGGTTCAGACAGTCATGCGAAACAATTGTAGCCAACCCACATTGGCAGATTTGGTATTTGTAGAGCATGCAAAACATTTTTTGAAAAGAGTAACGTAGTAGTTTCTTTCTCGTTCTTCTCCATTCGAAGAAACACTTTGGAACGAGCGCCTAGCTTCACTGACAGACAGACTGACGGACAATTCAATTTGACGTTTCAAAAGTGCCTTATTTAGGATTAATTGAAATAAATGCTTTGACTTTGACTTTAACATGACTCAGCATCCAAATTGTGTCGATGTTATTATACAGTTGCAAATTTGCAGGTTGTTCATTTTCGTTTTCGTGAATAGAAATTTCTAAATTATCAATCATCTTCGGCTGTTTAGGATATGGTTCTTCCTCAACATTTATCTCCCCAAATGTTTTTCGTTTTCTTTTTATTAAGTCTGAAGTTTCCTGAGTTCATCTGGAATGTTTGGGTCTACATTTTGGTATATTATCCCAACTGTATCGTGTAATGTATCTTTACCACTTTTGGTTTCAACATACCGATCAAAATTATCAAAGGCAACACCGGTGGATAAATGTGGAGTATATCACCTTTTTGATGATTTAGATAAGAGTCCTGACTTTTGGTATAGTTGATTACGTCATGGCTTCTCTATACACTATAATATACAGGGTGACTTTGAATTCGACGTATTCCTCTCGGGAGGTGATAATACAACTAATTTCCTACAAAAATAGCCCTGAGGTTATTGGGCGAAAAGTGGCCAGTTTCTGAGATATTCAACATTTTTGATTTTGGTAAAAATATCCCGAATTGATTACAAAAACATCAATAAATAAAAAAATACTGGTTGGATTTTAGTTATTTTAGTTTTAAACAGTTGCCAATACATCAGTTATCATTTATAAATACTAATAATGGCAGAAATATCATTCGTTTTAAAATAGCAAGTAATTTCCTATGAAATTTTGTTTTGTTCCACTAATTTGGTCAATAGATAACTGGATTTATTTCGAAAAAAATGTATTACACTAAGCGTACAAACTATTAGAAAAACTTCCTTGGTTTATTAGCTACCCAGAAACGTAAAATTATTTACAATATTCCCAAAAACAAATGAATTAATTGATGATAAGTAGAGTGTAAAGAGAAAAGCGCAATTTCAAAAACATCTTAATTTGCAAAATTTTGTTCAAAATGATCTTCCCTACGACGTATACATGCTCAAACACACTTCCTTATCCCTATGACGGTCACTCTTGGGCTGAATATGCGTTTTATTTCGTAATTATCTTCAAATCTGTTTCGGAGAAGAATTACGGCTTATTCCACTTTTCCCCGTTGGATGATCCCCATTGATGGGGATTAGTGAACTTTTTGTTCACTATTCCCCGTTGACCCAAAATTTTTATTTAATGGGGATAAGTGAACTAAAAAGTTCAATAATCCCCATTAGGTAGGTACAATACTGTAAAAGATGCTCATTTTCTAGAGGCGCGCGCGCAAGGCGTTGGCGGAGCGGGGTGCGAGTTAGCTCGTATGTGATTGGTCGACCCATCTTTTGTTTTTGTTTCGTAGTCGTTAAGGGTTAGTAGTGTGTAGTGTAGTTCAAGCGTGCAGTTCTTATCAGTTCGCAGTTATTAGTTTGTTCGGAAACGTCCGAACGAACATAAAAACTTACGTATAAATACTTTTTGTTTGCTGGCTGGCGACGGGAAAAGTGACGGCATCAAAGGGAAGATCGCGACTCGCCACTTTCGCCCGAGCAGCTGTATAAGCATCACATGTACGCGTCGCGCGCATAAAAATTATTCTTTTGTTTTCTTTTCCTCATATTTTTCTCATATATTTTTATAATCCGTTGTATAAATATACCAGTACCTATTATACAGCCCAAGTATTCTTTTCTTAACAAGTTTAATATAGGAATAAATAAAGGAAATGGCTGGTAGTTCAACTGACGTTTGTTTAGAGTACGTTAAAAAAGGTAAAGCTACCATACTTCTCCGGGCCGGACATCAATACAGTAAAAAATGCAAATATAAAAATGGTGGAGTTTTGTGGGAGTGTACCACAAGAAAACAAAGTAAATGTGCCGGATCCATCACTGTCATGGTAAGTTACTTATTATATTTTGTGATTAATAATGACAATAATAACTCAGGTTATGTGTGTTATCAATATCACGTTTATCAATATCAAAATTTTAAAATCAACGTTAAAGTTTAAACACTGTTTCTGTCATGGCGGCACGTGTGACGTCATTCTTTTTTCAAACAAGTCTATTACACCTAGTGTAAAAGAGTGTAGCTGAAGTGAATTGTATATATTTAATTATTATTACATATTTTAGTTAAGCATAAAGTGAAATATGTTTTGTTGAACTATTCTGATAGGATAACAACAATTTGTTATAAGTTTTAAAGGTTGTTAAATAGCCTATTTAATTTTGTATTCTATGTAAGTGCAATATTGTTTACTTAAAAAATAATGTAAAGTAATTAATTATTATTACTTAATTTTACAGGACAATCAAGTTGTAGCTGAGAAACGACACAATGTTTGTGAACCTGATTTTGCGCGAAATGAAGTTACCTTGAGGTTATTCAAACTAAAAACTACACTTGCGGATCCAGAAGCACCTGCTATTCCCACTGCTTACAACGCGGCTGTGAGCTCACTAAAAGATACCGGAATTGACAAAATAAAAGAATTCCCTGCCCTGAAGTCTATCAAAACAACATTATATAAACACAGAAATGCAGCATTTGAAGTAAGTAAAATTGAGTTCAAAAATGTTGAAGAAGTTAAAGTACCTCCAGCTCATCAGGAATTTATTTTAGCAGACTACAATGACAGTGGTATCCGTGTAATAGCTTTTTGCTCTGAATTTGCCCGACATCAAATGAAAAATTTGAAGATGTTCTTGGGTGATGGAACGTTTTGGATCTGTCCATCTCCCTTTTACCAACTCTACACCATTCATGGGGATTTGGGCAGTACAGAAAAACACATAAACATTGTGCCACTTGTTTATGCCCTCATGAGCCATAAAAATCAACAAACATATGAAATTTTATTTAGTATGCTAAAATCTGCATTACCTGATTGGAATCCAGAAATATTTAAATGTGACTATGAAGTGGCTCCGATGAACGCAATGCGAAATGTTTTTGTAAATATATCTATTAGCGGCTGTTATTTCCATTTCACCCAGGCAATATGGAAAAAAGGAAAACAACTCAAACTAACAAAAGATAAATTAACCAGAAGACAAGTTGCACTTAGCACTGCTTTGGCTTTGTTACCATCAGATAAAATCATTGCGGGTTGGTTTTATGTTGCCTCTCAAAGCCCTGATGATGATGATAATAGCAAGGAGTTTAGAAATTACATGCTCAGACAATGGCTACAAGATGATTTTATTAAAACGTGGTGTGTATTTGGACAGACTCATCGCACTACGAATTTAGTCGAAGCATGGAATAATAAAATAAAAAAGCGTGTGAAAATAAAGAAACCCAACATTATGAAGCTCCTCACAGCGTTGGCTGAAGATGCATCGTATTACGAAGTTCTTGCATTGGGGGTTTCTGAAAATAAAGGTATAGCGGAAAAAACAAAAAAAGCATCAATCGCGATAATTATATACAGGAGGTCCAAATGGAACTCATTAATAATGAAATTACGATTGGGCACTGTTTAGAAAAACTTAAGTGAGTGTAATCTTTGATTTTACAAGGTATAAGAAAGAAATATTTTCATGCTACAATTTTAAATTAATGATTGTAACAATCTGTGACTTTATTAGGTATAAGAAAGTTATATTTTTTATTTTAAATTAATAATTGTACAATCTGTGATTTTACTAGGTATAAGAAGTTATATTTTTTATTTTAAATTAATAACTGTACAATCTGTGATTTTACAAGGTATAAGAAAGTTACATTTTTTATTTTAAATTAATAATTGTACAATCTGTGATTTTATTAGGTATAAGAAAGTTATATTTTTAATTAATAAATGTAACATGATTCATATATTTTATTTTTTTAACGTACCTACCTAATGGGGATTATTGAACTTTTTAGTTCACTTATCCCCATTAAATAAAAATTTTGGGTCAACGGGGAATAGTGAACAAAAAGTTCACTAATCCCCATCAATGGGGATCATCCAACGGGGAAAAGTGGAATAAGCCAGAATTACGATACACGGCCAATTCCTTCTGTATAAACAAGGGACTTCATGTAAAAATCAACCGGCGTTAGGTTCTGGTCATTGTGCATGCCATGTAGTTGGACCGCCCTACTAATCCAATGCCTAAAAATCAATGTTTTCGACCATTGCCGCACAGTAGTTCGATAATGCACTTGACAATCGTCATGTGGAATAAATTCGTCAATCAAATTAATAAATTAATTCAATAAGTAGAATAAGTTCATTCATCTTGTTTCTAAATTCAAATTTAAAACAATGACCCTAGCTCATTCCTTAAATTTTTTTCGTAATTCTCACCATTTAAATTGTTGGATGAAAAGTAGGGTCCAATCAAATAATTAATTATGATACCCCTGCAAACATTTGAATTAAAACCGCGATGCGCTAACGATGGTTTGCTTTTTTCGGATTTTGTTGACTTTTTTGGTGCTAATAATGGATATTGTGATAGATCCAGCACACTATCGAACTACTGTGGGGCAATGGTTGGATACCTTGGTTCCCAGGTGTTTATTGGCACGGGGTCCAACTACATGGCAAGCGCGGTGTCCAGTATCTAACGCTGGTTGATTTTTACATGAAGTCCCTTTTTTATGCAGAGGGAATTGGCAGAATATCGAAATTCTTCTCCAAAACATAGTGACGAAATAAAACGCATATTCAGCCCAAGAGTGAACGTCATAGGGATAAGGAAGTGTGTTCGGGCATGTATTCGTCGTAGGGAAGATCATTTTGAACAAAATTTTGCAAACTCGTCATTCCCATATCTTGAGTGTCATTTGTATTTGGTATTTGTGTTTAATTATTTACCATTATAAGTTATTTTTGACCATTCATTCACAAACCGTTGTTTTTGAAATTTTCTCGCGCTTTTCTCTTTACACTCTACTTATCATCAATTAATTCATTTGTTTTTGGGAATATTGTAAATAATTTTACGTTTCTGGGTAGCTAATAAACCAAGGAAGTTTTTCTAATAGTTTGTACGCTTAGTGTCATATATTTTTTTCGAAATAAGTCCAGTTATCTATTGACCAAATTAGTGAAACAAAACAAAATTTCATAGGAAATTACTTGCTATTTTAAAACAAATGATATTTCTGCCATTATCAGTATTTATAAATTATAACTGATGTATTGGCAACTGATTAAAACTAAGATAACTAAAATCCAACCAGTATTTTTTTATTTATTAATGTTTTTTTGTAATCAAATCGGGATTTTTTTACCAAAACCAAAAATGTTGAATATCTCAGAAACTAGCCACTTTCCGCCCAAGGACCTCAGGGCTATTTTTGTAGGAAATTAGTTGTATTATCACCTCCCGAGAGGAATACGTCGAATTCAAAGTCACCCTGTATATAAAAGTTATAAAATAACTTGGTTTTACATAGTGTTTGTATGAACGACAAAGTTATATTTGCGGTTTTTGAAAATGTTTAATTTCTTAAAAACTTTTTTTATCTCGTTCAAACCAATTTTCGTTGTTAGTTTCTATTGAAATTTACAGCATATATTTTTTATAGTTTTCATTTTTCGCTCTCATTTTTCCACTTTGGAAGTGTCTAACTTTCAATCGGTTGATTTTGACGAAAAATGGTTTTAGGAACCTTAACCCTTAATTTGGCACCGATAAAAATGTTTAAAATATATGAATTTGACAATATCATGGCTTCAGGGGTATCTTATAGTGTCTTGGAAAAATGAAAAAAAAATCTACAATAGTCCACTGTTGGGAAAAGTGGTGTCCGTCACAGCGGACATTGCCAATTACTGAGAAATTAATGGTCAGATTTATATGTTCGCTGAGGCGGACACTGCCAAATTAGGGAAAAATAAAACCATAATTATTTTTATGTTTTTTTATTAAAGAAAAATACAAAAATGAACATTTTAGTACTAATTGATACCGAAATACACTTTATTTTGTATGAAAATTTAAAAAACAATTTCTGGGTGCTTTTCCTGTTACAAAACATAATCGTGTATTGCATTTTATGCAATAAACTACAGTTTTCTTTTGACAGAACCTGCAGCGCCCTTCTTCCATGGTGGAAGGGAAATGTCCTGTATTATCATATTTTAATGGACTCAAAGGGCGGGGTGCTTGGGGTTTCTTTATTTTGACTGATTCAGTCTGTTTTCGTTTAGCTGACCTGTTTGACTTACACAATAACTCGTAAACATCAAATCTAAACACTTTCAAAGGTTTCTTACACTTTAAGTTGTCGGAATGTTTTTGGCGGTACAATAGCCAAGCATTATTTATGCAAATATCAATCATCTGTGCAAATATAACTAAATACCACCTCCTGCTTTTGAAAGGGGTTTTGTATAGTGATATAAGCATATCTGAGAGATCAACACCTCCCATATGTCTATTATATTGGCGCACGATCTGTGGACATTGGACATCAACTTTGGCTTTTACGTCTTTGGAATATCGGCGTATATTTTCTATAGGCTCACTTGCTACAAAAGAACTAATAAATGTGACAGCCTTATTGTCATTCCAACGAAGAACAGCTAATCGGTTTTTATTACATACTGCTTCTACAAAATGTCCTCGAGGTTTCTTTCTCATGGCTTTTTCAGTAGGCAAAACTTTTTCTGCTCCTCGAAGGCGATTGCCTCGAATAGTACCTAAGGCAAAAACACCATAGTTTTCTCGGAGAATAAATAGCAACTCTGGTGAAGAAAAAAGTTATCGCAAAACACGAAAGATGGTTTTTGGGAAATACTTTGACATAATGCTATAACCACCTGAGCACCAAAACCTAGAGACAATTCTTCTTCAGTGAACTTATGGTTGCGAAAAGTATCGTCACCTCCATAAAGCACAAAATCATAAATTATCCCGGAAACTCCGGCCCTTACAAAATTTTTGAATCCCCATTTGTTGGGTTTATCTTTCATATATTGTTTTCTCTTACCGGCCTTAGTCCCTTTATATGCAATCATCATTTCATCTATACTAAATTTTGTCTCTTTTTTTGTTGTTTCAGACAATTTTGTCGTATTTGCTCTACGACTGGACGAACTTTGAAATATTTGTCTCCATCGTCCATGGTATTGTCAACAAAATGTAAATATCTTCGTATCAGCTGATATCTTTTCAAAGACATTATATCTGCGACATTACCATATCTAAATTTTTCTGACCAATAATCAAGATAAGAAGGCATTACTACAATCCCCATAAGAACATGGATAGCTAAAAAGTCTCTAAATTCTTCGTCGGTTAGTTGAATTGACTTGCCGGTTTGTTGGACTGAATATAAGTTTGTCTGCTCTACAATATTAGTAAGAATATCTTGAGAAAAAAAAAGGTGAAAGAAACTTAAAGGTGAATCATCTTCTGGCAGGTCTATGTAATTATTATCCTCACCCTCTTCTATTGTCGCTTGGTGACGGAATTGAGCTACTCTCCAATTGTAAGTCAGCTGAAATTTTTTGGCTTTTTTTGGTCTTTTGGCTTTGACTGTGGGCGGTTTCCTAGATCTTGTTTTTCGTGGTACTAATGAAGAAGCTATTGGTGTTATAGGCGTTGCAGGTAATGAAGGAATAGCAGATAGAGATGGAACATTTTCATAAATGGAGTTGCCAATTTCACGCACGATAGAATCCGGTATAATATCAGTATCTTCGGAGTTTAATTCTTCGTCATCGGATGTATCTATTGTTAGGTTAGCAAGGGAGGATGCAATTGATGGCGCAGGAGAAGACAGCGGGGTGGAAGAGTTAGTACGTGCATCGTGCAATTCTGTTTCAGAATCTGATATTTCGCTAGCATCGGAAGGTGCATTTTCATTCGGCATTAAAACAATAATAGCAGTACTTAGAACTCACCACCATAAGCACACAAGCAAAAGCACACACATTTTGGCGTTGTCCGCCGCAGCGGACATAGTAATAAAGTCGTACTTTTCTAAGCAATTGGCAATGTCCGCTGTGACGGACAAAGCATTTTAGTTACAAATAAACATCATAAAAATGTAATAAAGTGCGTATGTTTTTGTAAATAGTGATTGACATGTTAATTATCTAATAAATAAATCTATATTTTAGTTAATTTTTGCACAAAAAATAAGAAAAATAATTATAAATACCTTGAGCAAAACAGGTGGCCGCCTTTTCGCAGACATTTTGTGTCCAAACTGACATTTGCAGTGTTGCCACAGTCATTATTATTTTTTTTACGATTTGTTTATGGTATAAATAAACATTTAGTCAATTAAAAATCGATGAACATGAAATAAAAACTTGGCAGGATTTATTTGAAATAAGTGTCCGTCACACCGGACATTGTCAAATTAAGGGTTAATGCCTTTTTTAAAGACCTACCCATAGACACCCATCACGGTAATGTTAGGCCAGCCGTACACGGACGGCTTCAAGCAGTTATAACCGACTGCTTGAAGCCGCGACTGCGCGATGAACTATAGCCATTCATTCGCTGCCGTACACACGACTGCTCGAGCCGTCGCGAACACTTCAAGCCGTCAACAGCTTCAAGCAGTCGACGCCGACCGCTCGAGCAGTCCGTGTACGGCCGCCCTTAGCTGAAAAAAAAATATTTTTTGAATCAGTTCCATGTATGGAGTCCTTTAATTTTTAAATTTAATATTTTTTTATTCAAAATTCGAATAGCGGTTATCGAAATACATCAACCTACAGAGTTTCAACTATGTAGGCCCAACAGTTTCAGAAATAAATGGCTGTGACATACGGACGGACGGACGGACGGACGGACGGACAGACAGACAGACAGACATGACGAATCTATAAGGGTTCCGTTTTTTGCCATTTGGCTACGGAACCCTAAAAACTATCAACATTCGTTCTATATTTAGACTTAAGATGTCGTTGCAAGTACTATACTGAATTGCGTAACGTAATATTTTTCTTCTTGAACTCACAAAATTAATCATATCTTTTGATAGAGTGAACCGATTTCGATGAAACAAAAACTAAGTTATACCTCAAGTTACGTAATTTTTGTATACAGGGTGTCCCTGAAGTCGACGTCCAACAGGCACTAGATGATCGGCAAGGTTCTAACTGTTATCAGAAAAAAATAAAAAAAGTCCTACAGTTTTTAAATTACAGTGACTTATGTGTTATCTACGAAAAGTACACCCTGTGCCAGTCTTTTGACTCTAGTTGCTACAAATCTTTATTTTTTCGTCTGAAGTCTTCCTTACATTATCCTGAATAGTGCTTCAGTATTATGGAATCATAAATTCTTAGCCAACTGCTTTAGATTGGAAAACATTATCAGTTTTAGACAAACCAAATACTCCGAATAAATTTTTCCCCTTACTTTAAGTGACTGTCCTGAATAAATTATGTACGGCGCTAGTAGTGGCAAATTTCACCAAAGTTGGCGCATTTAATAAGGATTCTAAAATGGTATAGCACCTAGCACATTACTTCTTAAATTCGGCACAAAAAAAAGATTTTTCAGCGAAACGGAGTTTCGATGAATTCATTTGAACTTACTAAAAATTCTTCTAGTGTACTCAAAGCATACTTTATAACTTCATATGCACTAGACAACACTTTGCACGCGATTTGTTATCATCATGTTGAAAGTCAGCGAGGATCTCTTGTCAAACAACATTGTCTGTCTACTCATGATTTCGCTTCCAGTATTCGTCGGCAATATTATCGCTAGAGGAACTGATGTTGTGCATCTCGAGCCATCGTACTCGGGATACGGCATTTTGGCTAAACACTGGCTTTTCTGCGTCGTTTTGATTTTTTTTAATTATTTTTTGTTTTGCCTGCAATTTCTTGTAACGGTGCAAATTAATTATTTATTTCTTTCTCGTCAAACTAAATAACATTCGATGCTTTATACCCCACTTGATCACAAGGCATGATCACGTAAGTTAATCGGAGGATCCACCCAATTTTTTTTATGGTGATATGAGAAGTAATCGTTCGTAAGGACTCATGTACACCATACCACTACCGCGTCTCCCTCGCACCGCCACCGCGTCGATATGCTGTGTACATGACTCTGCCGCGTCAGTTCCTTTTAATTTTACTACACAGTTGATAATGTGTTTGATGCACTTTTAACATCATATTGCAATCATTCAATATTATTTAGTGAGACATGATGCACAACATCAGTTTCTCTAGCGATAATATTGCCGACGAATGTTGCAAGCGAAATCATGAGTAGACAATGTTGTTTGACAAGAGATCCTCGCTGATTTTCAACATGATGATAACAAATCGCGTGCAAAGTGTTGTCTAGTGCATATGAGGTTGTAAAGTATGCTTTGAGTACACTAGAAGAATTTTTAGTAAGTTCCAATAAATTCATCGAAACTCCGTTTCGCTGAAAAAACAAATTTTGTGCCGAATTTAAGAAGTAACGTGCTAAGTGCTATACCATTTTAGAATCCTTATTAAATGCGCCAACTTTGGTGAAATTTGCCACTACTAGCGCGGTACATAATTTATTCAGGACAGTCAATTAAAGTAAGGTGAAAATTTTATTCAGAGTATTTGGTTCCTCTAAACCTAACAATGTTTTCCAATCTAAAGCAGTTGGCTAAGAAGTTATGATTCCATATTACTGAAGCACTATTCAGGTTACTGTAAGGAAGACTTCAGACGAAAAAATAAAGATTTGTAGCAACAAGAGTCAAAAGACTGGCACAGGGTGTACTTTTTCGTGGATAACACATAAGTCACTGTAATTTAAAAACTGTAGGACATAGTTTTTTTTTATATTTTTCTGATAACAGTTAGAACCTTGCCGATCATCTGGTACCTATTGGACGTCGACTTCAGGGACACCCTGTATAAACATTTTCAGCATTGAATTCGTAGATTTTACGTGATGTGCGCACAAACAAACAGACAAACAGACAAAAATTGAAAAAATGATGGAAATGGGTTCTGTTACTTATCTTTTCACACGCTGGCTATTTTTTTTTCAATTTCTTCAATGTACAAAAATGACTTTTCTACAGATTTATTATATGTATAGATTTTTTAACAGGTGATTCTGACTACTAGAGGGAACTCCTGCGTCCAAATATAATGTGGCGCATGGAAAAACCAGGGTTGTGGTCGAAAATACATTTGGACGTCTGAAAAACTGGTGGCGATGCTTGTCCAAAGACCGCACACTCCATTAGGCTCCAGAAAAATGTGCCAAAATCATAATGGCTTGCTGCGTCTTACATAATTTGGCTATAAATTTTAATGTACCTGAGCCACAATCAGAAACAACCACAACAGCCCACCCACAAGGTACGCCTGATACCTCTGCTGATGCAAATCATGAAAATGAAAGAGGAGATGATTTGGTTAGGGGAAGGGCACTTCGCAACATTTTGGTGGCAGAATAAATAGACTTCATACTTAATTCAAGTGTTTTATTGTTTTTTCTACAAAAACCTCTTAATTTTAATTAACTACCTTAAAAACGAATTTAACCTAATCTTACCCTAATCGTCGTCTAGAGCGCGCGGTGTCAGAGAGTTGACGTTTTTGGGTTTTGACACGTTCGCGCGGGCAAACGGCTCGCGCTCAAAAAGTTAATATTGTAAGATTTGTAAGTGAGTTTTAGTAAGACATTTTGTGTGTTCTTGAACAATAAACGGTTAACATAATCAATGAGTCCTGATTCGCTCCCCACCGAGGCTATAAATGGCTGCCCAACGTGTGTAGGCATTTCGTGTCGTGTATTACGGAGTGCAGTACGCGAAATAACTTGCAACGATCACAAAAGTGACCGTAGGGGACTATTATCGAACCTAGGAGTGCATTCGTCAGAAGAAAACTCGGACTCGAGTGGCGCCGCGAGCGCGGCCGCCATGAACATTACAATGTCTCAAGAAACTCTCGCTAGCTTTATAGCATCAATACAACAAACTCAGAACGACTTCTGCCAGCAGCTGATCCGAGAAGTACGCTCATCGACGCCGCATAACATCTCCGAGGACCAAGCCCAGCAAACATCATTTGTTGTTGGCGCGAACGGAAACTTCGCGAAATGTGCCTCTCGTTATGGCGGACGCGCGGACGAGTCGTTGGATAATTTTTTGGACGCCGTGAGTACTTACAAAGACTGCGTTAATGTATCTGATGTGAATGCTCTCCGTGGTTTTTCAATGTTATTTGAAGGACCTGCTGCAGTTTGGTGGCAAGGCGTGAAGCAATCAACTAGCACGTGGTCAGAAGCTCTCACCAGAATAAAATGCGCCTTCGGTGAACATGACCCGCCACATCGCCTTTACCGGAAACTTTTCAGTCTTGTTCACCAAGAAGATGAAAACACAGACTTCTTTATTGCTAAGGTACATGCATTATTAGCCGAATTCCCAAAGGACGACCTTTCAGAGAAGGTCAAATTGGATATCTACTTAACACGCGCATCAGGAAACGCGTGACGAGAGAGTGCGTGAATACCTTCGACGAACTGCTCCACAAGGCACGACAGGTCGAAGATTCTGTAAGAGAAGTGCATAACAACAAGCACTCAGCGTCGAAGGCATCATTGTCGTCATCGAGTGCAGTAGGCTGCGCGTCTTCGGTCGATTCGTCCATCGGCGCCAGCGGGGGTGTCGCACAGTGGGCTGGGATTACAAAGTTTGGACTTTTTTTTTTTATTTTTTTTTTTATATATTTGGTATCTAGGTATAATATTATTATTTTATCATCACTGTGGTGATGATCGAGACACTGCTCAGCACACGCTTGTCCTGAATGGCTCGGTGAGCGTCGCGTTCTTGTCGAAGTAATCGGTCATAACCTTTGCTTACCGACAGTCATTTCGGCTATGCTATCAGATCCAACAACATGGCAGGCCGTAGTCACCTTCTGTGAAACCGTTATGTTTCAAAAGGAAACTGCAGAGAGGGATCGAGAAAGGATGGACCCAACTCGGAGAGAAAGGCGGCGTGGTACGAATCGCCGTAGAATTTAACACCGAAAGATAGGACGCGGTAACAATGAAATGAGTGTCACTGGCAAGTTCGTTCACTCGAGTACTCAGCGACCTTCTTGTTTTCAGGGAAGGAGTGTGAGTGTGGTTTTAGTCGGTAAGAGTCCGACATAACCTGCTGTCTGGCGTACATCGTAAGACAAAAGGTATCCATGACGATTTCCACACGTTAAAAAAAAAAAGGTATTATTTATAAACTTTTTCATTAGGAACTTTTTTTTATTTAACTAGTAGTTTGAGAGATATAGCCATTTGTATTTTGAATAAAAAAAAAATGTTTTATAATTCGCAGTCGTTTGTTTTGACACATATTTCCGAGAATTTAGTGATAAGAGTGCACGTACACAACCACAAGTTATGACGTGTCGTAACGTGATTGGTGCATCAACATAGCACAAGATATTCAGTTGCATTCAAATCCACTTCAATGTTCTATTATTATCCAACGTAAGGCAGTTGTCCCACCGGCAACGATGAACGAGTAACGAGTAGAGCTAGAACTAGAAACGAGTAAAGCGAGACGTGGCGAGCGAGTGTGTAGTTCTGATATTTGTGTAGCTCGGCTACAAGCGAGTGTGCGAGTGTGGCGGGCGGGCGGGCGATTACTCGCTTCACTCGCTCGCGGCAGTCAAGCGTACAGTCAGCAAAGAGTATAATAAGTATAGTTTTATTTCATTAATTGTCATTAAGCAAAAAGTATTTAGTTACATGCCAGTATTAATGTATTTCATTATTACCAAATAGTATGCATATACTATTTGTACAAAAATAAAGGGAAAAAAAATACGATTTTGATTTTTTTAAAGTACGATTTCTTATCTGTGACCGGTGTTCTTAACGGGAATGCAAGACAATCTGTAACCGGTGTCAAATAATTACATTACTAATAATAATAAAGTTAGTAGGTACTTAGAAATAAATAAATATTACTGACAGTCAGTGTTGCGGCCTCATACACGTTTTTCCAATAAAAATGGATGAGTTTTATATTGAATGTGTCCGACAGTATCCGTGTCTTTGGGACACAAAACTCATGTCATATAAACAATTAGACGTGAAGGACGTAGCTTGGAAAGACATTTCAAAGAAAATGAACATAGAAAGTGGTAAGTTTTTTATTTAACATCAGTCTAACACAACATATACCTATAGTTAAATCAATATCCAGTTTGCAGAGTCTAATGTAACTTACATTAGACTATGTATTATCCTATCAGAATCTAATACATTTTGCACACGGTTATTTTGCCACGAAGTTGTTCCAATGGAATTAAAATATTCCTTGAAATATTCTCTCACAAGAAAGCCGTCTTCAAAATCTGCTGAGTTTTGTCCAGATACCTCGGAGTAATTGCCTGACAAAACTGACTGTGAAGGCGCCTGTTCGATTTCATTGCGTAATACATAGTTATGTTGAACGCATGCAGCCTTTACAATTTTTTTGGCGGTACTTATTTTAACATCTAATGGCCTAAAAAAGATACGCCATTTGTGCACCAACATACCAAACGCACTTTCTACCATTCGGCGTGCTCTGCTCAGTCTATAATTAAATATTAACTGATCTTTATCCAACCTTTCATGATCAGGATATGGTTTTAATAAATGTGTCATCAACGGAAATGCACAGTCACCAATAAAAACATAAGGCTGAGGCAAACCTCCTTCATATAGGGGTCCATCTGCGGGTAATCTCGATTCATTGTTTTGCAACGCATTGTAGAAATTACTATCTTTGAATATTCCGCTGTCACTGTATCTGCCCATTGATCCAACATCGATCATTATAAATCTTACATGGGCATCAGCAATTGCTAACAGTACAATCGAAAATGTTTTTTTGTAGTTAAAGTACTGTGATCCTGACTTACGGGGCGAAAAAATTACCACGTGCTTGCCATCAATTGCACCAAGGCAATTATTGAAATTCCACAAATCATAAAAGTCTTTTGCTATAACTTTCCATTCGGGTTCAGTAGGGAGTTTCATTACTTTTGGCTGCAACTTGATCCATAAAGATTCACATACTACTGGTATTATTTCGGAGAGAGTAGAACGGCCTATTCTATAGCTTTTTGACAATGCTGTATATGTAGTTCCGGTTATAAGATATCTAAAAATAAATAAAAATATCAAATAATATTAGTTAATAACATTTGTAAATTAATTTTGATGTGGTGTGTTATAATTATTTGTTTTATTTACAGGTACACAGGCAAAATTAAAATGGAAGAATTTGCGAGACACGCACCGTGAAAAAATAAAAAAAATCAAGAAGACAACAAGTGGACAATCACAAAGAAAAATAAAACCATGGAAGTACATGAGTCACATGGAGTTTTTGCTTCCATATATGACAAATGGGGAACGCGATACAAATGTTCCACCACATCCTGATATTTCGACAAGTTTCGAGGAAGCAACTAATACAGATTCAGCAGATACAGCTCCAAAAATAATGAAAAAAGATGAAATAATTAATAATGACGACGATTTATTAAATTTTTTAAAGGATATGGATGAAAATCGAGCTAAACGAACTGCGCAGAGGGATGAGTTGCGTAAAGAAGTACTAACATCAAGTGATCCTTTAAAAGCTTTTTTTGATTCAATGTATCATAGTACAAAGCAGATGCCGGAGTATTATCAAAGAACCATAAAAAGAAAATTATTTAAATTGGTAATGGATGCTGAAGACAATATTGCCAATAGTAACTATTCATATACCGGTTTCTACCCAAACGATTATTCTTACAACTCTCGCCCTTCTACGAGTCAGACAAATTTTTCTTCTGGACACGATTGTGCCTCACCTGAACCCGGCTGGTGTGCAGCAAATTGGAATTGGAGTACATACTACTCGTAGCCAAAACGAAGAGATCCAAGATTCAATTTCTGCCGCTGAAATAACTCCAAGCGATGGAGCCTTACCTTAATGTAATGACGAGACACTCTCTTGTACCAATAGCTTCTCTATAATTTGTATTTTCTTTTTTAATGTCATCTTCTATTAAACTATGCAAATATTCAAACTCGTCTCTTGTCATTCTAAAATATGTGCGAAAGCCATGATTTGTTAATTCATAGAATAGTTTGAATTCACTGCATTCTTTTCTAAAATAATTAATCTTTTCCATCCATATTCTTCTTTTTTTCTTAATTTTTTCCTTACGTTTATTCAGAATTGCCGCAGCCACTACATAAATCCTATCATAGAATTCATCATCATCGTCGTCTGAACTAGATAACAATGATAATTCAAACGAATTTTCGATATTCGTATGTACTGTCGAATTCTTTTGGTAATACTTATTTTCTTTTCGCATTGATATACTTTTCGTTTAAATTGGCTCTTCGTTTTCGCTCTTTTCTAGGCTGGTCTTATACTTTTCTTTTTCTTCCGCGCTCATTCTCACGATTTCATTGTGGTTGTTTGATACAGTTTAAAATGCTTGATTGATTATTATCATTTTCAGTCAGTTGTGTTTCAGACATATCTATGCAATCTTGAACAACGTTATCAGTATTAGAAGTTGAAGCTACTACCATAAAACATTTTTTTTTTTTTTTTTTGAGGGGGGAAAATCATCCAATGACTTTTCTCGCCTTGGGCGAGGCGAGAGGGAGTGTCAGACTCTTACTGACTAAAAACCACCCCGTTCCTTCTCCTGCTTTTCGAGCCGGAGCCCCGGTAAACCCGCTAGGTAGTCCGCAGCTCCGGATCAGGCATCAGCCCTATTGGGCCCCATCTGTGGTGGTCTGATGGCTCTTTGAGGCGCGCGCGGAACGCGACGCGCCGCACGCACGGGTCTGGTTCTGTTCGGGCGGTGAGCTACCCTTGCTCGCCGTCCGCAGGCCCGCACTTACGGTGGCCGGAGATCGTCTCGGGATCCCCTACGCCCGGAGTGTCTTTCGCGACGGCTGGGGCGTGAGGAGGTTTGTTCTCTCACGCGCCCCGCCTCCTCCTTAGCTAGCATGACTGCTTCGCAGAAGGAGGAGACGGCATCCCAGTCCCTCTCGCTCCGCACCATGGCCTGAACCAGTGCCGGGCGCGAGAGGTCGCCGTCGCCGACCACATCCCTGAGGACTTGGCGGTGCTCAGCCCACGCAGGGCACACCGCCACCGTATGTTCTACCGTGTCCTCCGGGCGGTCCTCACAGTGATGACACCCGGGCGTTTCCTCCCGCCCAATAAGGAACAGGAACCTACCGAAACTCCCATGTCCGGTAAGCACCTGCGTTAGGCGGTAGGTGAGGACGCCGTGGCGCCTCTCTAGCCACTCCTCAAAGAGGGGACTTACCGCTGCGATGACAGCGAGCCCAGCCCTCGGTTGCGACAGTCGTTGCTGCCATTCCGCCATGAGATCGCGCCGGAGCTCGTCCCGCCACACACTTATCTGGCGCGGCAATGGAGTTTCGCCCCGGCGACACGCGTCGGCGCGCAGACTGAAGACGCGCGCGAGCACCTTCGCCTCCAAATCCCACGGCGGTAATCCGGCAAGGAGGTTCGCCGCCTCCCCGGAGATCGTGCGATATCCACGAATCACCCGGATGGCCATGACCCTCTGAGACGTGAGCAGCGCCCGAGCTGGCCGCCGCATCAGGTTCGGCGCCCACACAGGGGCGCCGTAGAGGGCCATGGACCGCACGATCCCCGCGTACAACCTCCGGCAGGAGGCATTTGGCCCCCCGAGGTTTGGCAGGAGCCGCTTAAGCGCAGCCCCCGTCCGCTCCAACTTAGGAGCCAAACGTCGGAAGTGTTCCACGAAGTTCCACCGACTGTCGAGGACGAGTCCTAGATACTTCATCGTCGTCTCGACGCCGATGGAAACTCCTCCCGCCGTTATTTGGGACCCACCCGGAGGTGGCGCGTTCCCGCGGCCATGAAAGCACATGGCCTCGGACTTGTGGAGCGCCACCTCGAGTCCCAATTGCCGGATCCTGTCAACAACTGTCGCAACCGCTCTCGCCATTAAGTTGGTCGCCGCCTGGTGCGACCTCCCGTGCGCTAACACTAGCGTATCGTCGGCGTAACATATTACGCCGACGCCGTTCGGGAGGTCGGTGCGCAGCACCCAGTCGTAACCGATATCCCACAGGAGCGGCCCCAAAACCGAACCCTGTGGAACACCGCGCGACATCTCTCGCCGTTTCCATTCGCCCTGGTGACCGGGGTATATGACATACCTGTCTGTCAGGTAGGCCTCGATTATATGACGGAGGTAGGTAGGAACCCGGTGATACCGGAGTGCCTCCAGTATGCAGCTCCAGGGTAGGGAGTTGAAGGCGTTGGCGATGTCCAAAGACACCGCTACAACGACCTGACCCCTGGACACTGCAGTCCCCGTCGTGAGGTCCCTTACGCGCATGATGGCGTCCACCGTGGAGCGCCCTCTGCGGAAGCCGAACTGGCCATCCGCGAGGTCCGGCCCAGATCCGGACAAGTGCGCGACGAGGCGGTTCGAAATTATCCTTTCGAAGACTTTACTACCATAAAACATGGCAACTTTACCATATTTTAGAACAAAAAAATAAATATATTTTTAACCATAAGACGCATAGAAACCAAAACTTTATATTTATAATTGTAGTATATCTAGCTCACTTCATCGTAATCGTCATTTTATACAAACACTTATTTTAGCCGTAGTAAAGAAAAAACAACAAAAGATACCATTTTTTTGGCAACTTTACCTACGCGCCGTATTCATCGTGTATTGCATATTAAAGAGTTGTTGAGGTAAAGAGGGCATCATCTAGGACTTCTTCGTATTATAATGCAAACAATATGAGGAAATCTATAAAGATAACGGCTACACAGACAGTAGGTAGGCCTCGGCCTCGAATTTTGCGGGCAGCGGGGCGGCGGCGGCGGCGGCGCGGGAGCGGGGCGGCGGCGGCGGCGGACCCGTTCTCGAAACTAGCGGGCAGATCGCGCGGCACTACAGCGGTGTAGTGTTGTGTTCGTGGTTGTGTTGTCGAGATATTTGTTTTTATTAGCGAACGAAATGTGTGAAAAACGGCGACAACATCTTTTTGATTCAAATTTATTCCTAACGCTCGATTTTCTGTGGGCAAAAGAAGAAGTGGATACCTGCTATAGGGCAAGAAAAATAAATGGCGAGCTTTATCGAAATTATGAAAAACTAAGACAAAATCCCGACAAATTCTACAACTACACCAAAATGAGTGTAGAAACTTTTGACTATATTCTTGAAACTATCAAGAGTGATTTAGAGTCTAGAATTAATTTTTCTTCTATTTTTATGGTTCACATCTTTGCTGTTCCATATGGGTGTCCTCTCAAAGATTGCCGAAATCATTTGCTCTTGCAATGTAGGTGCACAACACTATACTACAATGCAGACGCGCAACGCGGGCGGTCACCGCTTGACTGGAGTGCACCGCTCGTTGCCCGCTCCCGCGCCGCTCCGCCGCCGCTGTGTTCGAAAACCGGTCCATTTGATTATACGCATAAGATCCTGCCGCTCCCGCGCCGCCGCCGCCGCCGCCCCGCTGCCCGCAAAATTCGAGGCCGAGGCCGTAAAGTTGCCACGGGTTTCATGTTAATTTACATACAAATAATTTGTTACGATTGGGATTGTCAAAAAAGGAGATATTTTTATGACATGTATATTTAAAAAAAAATAAACCTTAAACCTAAAGTAAAAAAAAAAACGCACAAATTTTTAACATATATATTGTTCCCTTTCAACTAAATTAAGATCTAAAATTTTAAGTATTTATGTTTAAAATTGTAAATAAATAAATTAAAAAAAGTAAAAAACCCGACTGCATAAAAAAACACTTTAAATAAAAACTGAAAAGTAAATAAACAAGCTTAGTCTAAAAGTGTAGATAGCAATGCTATTACCACAAAATTAAATAATTTCATAAACAATACACAAAAAATAATAATGTTATGCGAAACATAATTGAGTGCAACAGTCGGGACCCATATTGAATGATTTTAATCTAGTTTATTTAATGGGTCCCGACTGTTACACTCAATTATGTTTCGCATAAGATTATTATTTTTTGTGTAAATGTAAAAAAATACTATGTGCAATTAGGTTCTTTATTATCCAAACTAAATACTCGTATAGTATTTAGTTTGGATAATAAAGAACCTAATTGCACATAGTATTTTTTTTTCTATATGTCAGTGATATACCATTTTGGAATCCTCATGATGAGCTCTTTAATTTGATACCCATATTGTAGCAAATAAAAAAAATTTTTTTTTTACTTCTATCTAGGGCGCCTCACGGCCGCCATGTTGGTATTTGTTTTACGTCACATATCTAAGAACACTTGGGTAATTAAGACGAATCCAACGATGCCCTGATTGTCGAAATCCATCAAGCCGTCTCGAAGAAATGAGGTAATAAAGAATATTAGGCTCATACATACAAGATACGCGCGAAAAACATAACCCTTCCTTGGCAGTCGGGTAAAAAAGGCTACAAAATAAAGTTTCATCTTTTGACTTTTTAATTTTTTGACTTCACTATCTCCATAGCTAATTTTAACATCACTTCCGTATAATTTTTACATCGTCTAGCTCCGAGTTTTCTGCGGTTTTGTTTCATGGGAGCCATTTTGGCTTTAAAACAAAAGGTATTATTAAATACATTATAACTTATCATCCAGGATATTCACTATTATGCTGTGAAATTTAGGTATTCGAAAATGGTTACATACACAACCCTAACTGTAAGTAAAGTTGCCACAAAGCAGTCAGTGGCAACTTTATCTAACCTGTGTCAACATTATCGAAGCGATTATTTATCAATAAATTAAGAAAAAGCAATTGCTGAAATTACAACAGTAATCCCAACTATAATATACATACAAGATCAAAATTTCACTCACCTGTGACAAATAATTAAGGCTCTGTAAGCACAATTTAGCAACAACTAACTTTTAGCACATTTTCACGTACTACACTGTGACGGCCATTACTGGCATAATAGCTGTCTTGCGTCTATGCAAAATATAGGTTTTTTTTTAGTAGGTAAATATTTCCTTATAATGTCTAAAAAATACTACTATTACAAAACAGAATTAGATTGGGTAGATTTTTAGATAAATGAGTTTATACCGAATACCTATTGTTAATTACCGAAGTAATTGTTGACCTAATATAGCTACTAATAGGGTTGAAATTAAACCACTATTTAGTGCTTGAACTGCTGGTTCGTATATTTGAACTATTTTATCTCAACATGACCACACGACCTCATTGGAATGATCTATTTGGTCGCAACACGACGTCACGACTTTATATTTGAACTATTTGGTCGCAAGACGACATTACGACTATACGACGACTATGCATATAAAAAATTGCCCTCTTATGTAAATCCTTGACATACAATAACATACCGCCCACCAAGGACATTATTGACGGAATGTCCTTTACATGAATGAACTTAAAATTATGTAAAAGTAAAATTAACATCCTTTACAAAAAAGGTCATTGGGCGGAATCCGACCCGGTCGCGGACACGAATGAAAATGGTATCAAATGAAAGAGTATACATTCACCTATCCTTACATACCATTATAATTTTATTAATCCATGGGAGAACAAAGTTAGAACAAAAAATATATTTACTATTAAATATTAGTGATCGTTCTGTTAAATGGCTACTAAAGTGAATAAATATCAAGATCCATTATATGTTTTAAACCAAAAAATATGTATGATTCAATCTTAATATTTTATCTTTAAATATTTTAAATATAAGGTTACCAAATCTGTTAAAAACCCTTTTATAATAATAATAATTACGATAGATTTGAAAATGGATGACTGACACGTAAAATCACTATGGTAACCATCCTGAAGGCGAAAATAATAGCGGCTTTTTAGAAATTATTCTTTCAATAATTCATCTATTTAAGTGTATTTATATAATATAAATATCTAAGTTTATTTGAAATGGATAGACAAAATAATTGTGAAGTGTGTGCCAGATCTGTGTTACGACGCAGAAAACACATACTCACAGAAATCTTTTTAGAAAGATATCGGAGTCACGCAGAGTTATTATTACAAGAACTAATACCACGCGAGGTAAGTTCTGTATTTACATGCTTTATCGGCTTTATCACTGGGCCGGACCTCGCGAAAGGCCAATTCGGCTTCCACAGAGGGCGCTCCACGATAGACACGATCATGTGCGTAAAGGACTTCACGACGGGGAATACAGTGTCTGTCGTGGCGGTATCTCTGGACATTCAAATCTCTAACCTGGAAGGCATATTGAAGGCACTCCGGTACCACCGGGTGCCTACCTACCTTCGTCGTGTTATGTTATCGAGCCCTACCTGACGGACAGGTATGTTACGTACCCCGGTCACCAGGGCGAGTGGAACCGGCGAGAGGTGTCGCGCGGTGTTCCACAGGGTTCGGTTTTAGGGCCGCTCCTGTGGAACATCGGTTACTACTGGGTGTTGCGCACCGACTTCCCGGACGGCGTCAGCGTAATCTATTACGCCGACAATAAGCTGGTGCTAGCGCACGGGATGTCCTACCAAGCGGTAGCCAACATAATAACGAGAGCGGTTGCGACAGTTGTTGCAAGAATCCGGCAAGTAAGTGTCTGACACTCCCTCCTCTACTCTCACACACACACTCCAGTAAGAGTCTGTTATTGTGAGTCAACCATAAAAGATAGACATAATGCTGTCATGGAATATTTTTTATAAATGTTAAGGAGAATATTTCCAATTATTTCAGATACCTTTTGATGGTACAAAATCAATTTGTCATCCTTGCTGGCAAAGATTTGATCGCGCTGTGCACAATCAGCATGCCCCAAATATTCAAGATCATCAAGAAATGCCAGTCGAGGGTCAAGGTGCAATTACTATTCCTGGCTATTTACGTGCATCAAATACTGCACGACGCTGCATATTTCAAAACTGCAGAAATACTGTAACCCGAAGTGTACCTTTATATGCCAGATTTTATTTACTACATAATCACAATTTATATATACCCGAACTAGCACGGGCTTGTCAGCCACATATAATGACAAATGACTGGGACATACTTGCAAATGGTCAGATAATACACGAAAACTTTAATAGTGCACACTTGCTAGACCTAATAAATCTGTACAAATGGGGATATGACCGTCGAAACCAAATGAATTTCGAAAATATTGATGAATTTGGTGATGACGAGCTGCATTTTTGGACATCTTTAACTAAAATTCAATTTAATTCCATTTTACAACGAACTCCTTCTCTTGGTACAAGATCTGATTGCCCTGCCACCGTCTTAGGGATTTATTTGGTAAAAATAAGAACTGGCGAATCCGACGAACGCCTGGCATCTAAATTCAACATGTCTAGAAGAACATTTGAAAGGAAATTGCAAATAGCTAGACAATGCTTAAGTGAAGATTTTATGCCGTTATATTTAGGCTTGGACCATTTAACTAGAGCTGATGTAATTACTAGAAACCTTTCGATTCCAAGTCATATTTTTGGTGGTAATCAAAATGAAAAAGGAATTTTCGTCATGGATGGCACGTATTTATATGTGCAAAAAAGTTCGAATTTTTTATTTCAGAGAAAAACTTATAGTTTACATAAATTCAAAAACTTAGTTAAGCCTTTTCTGGTGGTTTGCACTGATGGCTATATAATAGACGTTGTGGGGCCATATCCAGCGACAACATCAGATGCCTCAATCCTGCGTCATCTGTTAGAAAGTGAAGAATCCCCGTGGCATTGGTTTTTAAGACCTGGTGATATTTTTATTTTAGATCGCGGATTTCGTGATTCTATTTCCATAAGTGAAGAATGTGGGTATGTACCACATATGCCACCATCTAGAGGAAGGGGAGAACAATTGACGACGCCAGATGCCAACAAGTCAAGATTGATTACTATGTGTCGATGGGTAATCGAGGCCATAAATGGCCGTTTCAAGAAAGATTATAAAATATTTCGACACACGTACTTCAATGTAGCTATGCGAAATATGATGACGGACTTTAAAATAACTGCTGCTATCATCAACGCTATCAGACGTCCTTTTGAAGATAGTGCATATGTCGATCAGTTCATTAGCATTATAAATGATAGAATGGGTAGAGAAAACGAACTGGCGCAATTCGTTATAGAAAATAACATGAATAGACAAAGAGTTGCTTTCCTCCCATTAGATGGAAACAATCCAGATTATAGAGACTTCCCACAAATGACTTTGGAAGATCTTACATTATTCACCTTGGGCAGCTATCATTTAAGACTGGCTAGGTCTTACTGTAATGAGCACATGAGACCAAATGGTGTCTATTTAATAGAGCTCTATCGGCAACGAGAGCTCTTAAACAATAAAATATTATTAAGAGGAAGAATTCAGTCGCGACATGTCAGAGCGCGACAGTATTATACCTATATTTTAATTAACCCAACAATACAAGGAAGACAAAGTGTTGAAGATTATTACTGTTCCTGTATACACGGCCGCCGTACCGTCGGGAGCTGCGCGCATATTGCCAGCATCGTTTATTTTTTATCCTGGGCTAGGCACCAAGAACAAATTGAAGCCCCTGCGGTATTTTTAGATGAAATTATTGCAATTGATATTGATCATGCCGAATAAGTTATTTGTAATATGTGTGTCACAATGGAGGGTAGAAATGGAACACTAGCGTCCCCCCTCGGCGCTCGACGAAGTCAAGGATTCATCGGCTGAGCGGCGTGTTGATCACTTCTCGTGCAGCAGCCGACCAGTGCGGTCGAATATTGAACCGTCGTGTGTTTCAACTGTATACCTAGTCTGTAACCTGTTAGTTTGATATTTTAACAGTTTATTATCTTTCAAGTACTTTGTAACCATGTTTGCACTTTGTAAGTGACTGAGACATCTGAGTTTGTTTCAGCATTTCTTCTCAGGGTAATCGGTAGAAAATGCCGGCCCCAGCAGTAGCTTAATAAAAGTAACAGTGCAATGTACAGAAATGAACAATAATATCATATCGAAGACTTTCAGGTTTTGACTTTGACTTTGACTTTGATTTTGACTTTGATTTTGACTTTGACTATTACTGCTAACCCACCCACATGTATTCCTGACATCAGAAGAGATCTCTTTTCACCGAAAATCGAAAGTGAGATATCTACTATCCCCGACATGTATAAGTAATTTTTCCTCTAAACTCCCACATCCCACAAGAAAGCGACCCTTACCATGATAAACTAGGCACATTTTATTCATATATCCACACAATTTCATTTCTGTCCGCTGTGTGTATTTTCCCCATACTATTTGCCCATTTACCTTTAACTTATAAAATTATGAAAGTAAAATTGACATCCTTTTCAAGAATTGAACTTAAAATTATATAAAAGTAAAATTGACATTCTTTTAAGGATTGAACTTAAAACTTAACTTAAAACTATGTAAAATTAAAATTGACATCCTTTTAAGGATTGAACTTAAAGTTATGTAAATAAAAATTAACATCCTTTTCAAGAATAGAACTTATAAAATTATATTATAAAAGTAAAATTAACATTCTTAAAAGGATTGAACTTAAAATTAAATAAAATTAAAATTGACACTTGTAACTACAAAACTGACAAACTGTAATAAGTTGATCTCAATCAATCGGTTACTGGTAGAATGCACAGCTTGGAAGTCGTTTGATTGTGAATGATTTTGTTCTTAAAGTGCTTTTCTATAATTCTACCTAATAACCAACGACTTGTGGCAAATGTTATGGTAATGTATAGGTGGAAACCTACTTTTTTTTTTTTTTTTTTTTTCAGGGGGGAATATCATCCAATGACTTCTCTCGCCAGGGCAAAGCGAGAGGGAGTGTCAGACTCTTACTGACTAAAAACCACCCCGTTCCTACTCCTGCTTGTCGAGCCGGAGCCCCGGTAAACCCGCTAGGTAGTCCGCAGCTCCGGATTAAGCATCAGCCCTACTGGGCCCCATCTGTGGTGGTCTGATGGCTCTTTGAGGCGCGCGCGGAACGCAACGCGCCGCACGCACGGGTCTGGTTCTGGTCGGGCGGCGAGCTACCCTTGCTCGCCGTCCGCAGACCCGCACTTACGGTGGCCGGAGATCGTC
This sequence comes from Spodoptera frugiperda, assembly GCF_023101765.2. NCBI lineage: Eukaryota > Metazoa > Arthropoda > Insecta > Lepidoptera > Noctuidae > Spodoptera > Spodoptera frugiperda. The sequence goes on from NC_064236.1 coordinate 20,885,784, forward strand.
ACGCGATCCCCGACGCCCGGAGTGTCTTTCGCGTCGGCTGGGGCGTGAGGAAGGTCGTTCCCTCACGCGTCCCGCCTCCTCCTTAGCTTGCTTGTTGTTTAATGTAGAATATATGATAAATTGTTCTTTTTTTTAGATCTTTTCTACGCAGAGGCAGCCGAGGTTAAAGCGTCGACGTCCGTAGGGGCTAGTATTCCCGGTAAGATAATTAATTATTTGAGACTGACTTCTTTCATTTGTTATTTGAGATAGACTACATCATAATATATGTAATGAAAACTATATTTTTCATTAATTAGAGTTTTTAAGTGTTTTTAGTTATTACCTACGTTTAAGTTTACTCTTTGGTGGAGAGGAGTTTAAGTTTATTATGGACGTCATGAAAAAAGTAACTGTCATTGTGTATAAAATGAATATCGATTTAATTATAAAAACGACACAATAATAAACATTAAATGTTGTTTCTTAACAACAAAGAAACTCAATTGTGTTTTGTGTCGCAAACCTGGGAAAATACCTTATAAAACAACATTTATTGTAACAAGATGGAAAAATTAAAGTTTACATTTGAAATAAAACCAACAACAGATGGAAAGTCAAACTTTATTGCCATAACATCAATTGCCACGCAAGACGACAAAATTTACTTAATTCCTGAAGAATATCAAGCAGTATCGCTTCACAAACATATCCAAGCCTCGAAAAGCTTCGCCACTGTGAAAAATACGTTAAAAAAAGATATCAAACCAGAAATGTTTGGATAAAAACTACAGAGGATATTTTAAAAACATATGTCGATGAGGACAGCAACATGATTTTCCAGGACCAATTTCTAGAGGAAACTACCCAGGAACAACTATCTTGTGTGAGTAAAAAGTATTCCGAAGATCCTGTCGTGAAAATTTTAGAAAAATTAGTTGAAGGTCAACAAAGCAAGGAAAAGAAAAGTGTAAAAAAGTTAGCGGAGAGATTTGTAATTGAAAAGTTTGACGGAAAAAACACAAATGCAAATCAGTGGATGAATGTATTTGAAAACGAATGTGCAAGGTTTGACATACTAAAAGATGAAGAAAAAATTGAAACGTTCCGACTATTTCTAGAAAAATCATGCACTGACTGGTATTCTTCCATGATGATAAAGCTTAGTCTACACTCCGAATGGTCACAATGGAAATCAAGTTTCTTGCAAACCTATGCCAATAAGGGTTGGGCATCTAGCAAGTATGCTTTATCATTCAAGTATCAATCAGGATCTTTACTAGAGTATGCAGTGAAAAAGGAAAAACTTTTGCTCGAAATAAGGAAAACAATAGATGAAGGAACCCTAATTGACATAATTGCTGCAGGCTTACCGGATTATATAACAGACAAACTTAACAAAGAAGAAATTATACATACAAGCAATTTATTCAACGAACTCGGCAAATTAGAACATCTGGTCACAAGAAAAAAATATATATTCAAGAAAAAGAAGATACAAAGCCAATTAAAGAAAAATGCAGCATATGTGAAAAATTAAATAAAGGCATACGCTATCATTCAGAAGATTCCTGTTGGTTTAAACAAAAAACAAATATTGAAAAGGATAAAAAGCAAATAAAACTTATAAACAATTCAGAATTAGAATGTGAATTACAATGTGAAGACCAAAAAAACTAATAGTGCCGCCATTGATCAAAATAAAATTAGTACTCAATGAAAATGTTGAAGTATTTGGAATCTATGACTCGGGGTCAAACGTCTCATTGATAAACTCAAAATTATTAAAGATAAAAAATGAGGAAACCGGTCTCTCCAACAAAACTAATTTAAAAACGATTAATGGCGTCAAAAAGGCAAATGGAATGATTACTCTTGATGTTGCCATATTTGATTTGAAAAAGAAAATGAATATTTTTGTAATAGACAAAGAAAATTTTGATTATGATTTTTTGGTAGGACTAGACTGCATAAAGGAATTTTATCTAGTCCAAAATGAAAACTTGGAAATTAGTCAGAAAATACCAATACAAAGAGGTGAAATTGATTCTAAGGAAGTCAATAAAAGAAGTATGGATTTTAAGGAAATAAAAGCCGAAAATTTAGTAAACTTCAATGAAGACCTCAATGAAGAAAACTTCAAAATTTGTATTAACCACCTGGACTATCAGGAAAAAGCATTGATTGATGAATTAATATCCAAATATAAAACAGTGTTCGCAAAGGACAAATATGACATAGGAAAGGTAACTGATTATGAAGCACACATTGATCTCCTAGTAGAAAAATATTGCAGTAAAAGGCCATATCGTTGCACAATGGAAGACAAGAAAGAAATTGAGAATCAAGTAGCAAAATTATTAGAAAAAAATATAATAGAAGAATCGTATAGCCCATTTGCAGCACCAGTCACGTTAGCATTTAAAAGAGATGAAAACAGAAGATCAAGATTGTGCATAGATTTTCGAGACTTAAATAAAATAGTGGTACCTCAATCACAGCCATTTCCACTTATTGAGGACCTCATAATAAAAACAAGAGATTGCAAATATTTTTCAACACTTGACTTAAATTCAGCATTTTGGTCTATACCTTTGCGTGTTTCAGATAGACACAAAACTGCATTTGTGACACAAGAAGGTCACTACCAATGGACCTGCTTACCATTCGGATTAAAAACTTCTCCAGCCATTTTCCAGAGGATAATGTGTAATATTATACGAAAGCATAAGCTAACAGAGTTCACGGTTTGTTACATCGATGATATTTTGCTATTCTCAAAATCTTTCTCGGATCATGTCAGGCACCTAAAACAACTATTTCAAGCAATTGAAAGTGAAAGCTTAAAACTAAAATTCTCTAAATGCACATTTGCAGCAGACTCAGTTAAATACTTGGGTCATATAATACAGAATAACTCAGTCAGGCCACTAAAAGATAACTTAATATCAATAAGAGATTTTCCAGCCCCAAAAACTCAAAAAAATGTGAGGCAATTTTTGGGAAAAATAAATTTCTACCATAAGTATGTGCCAAATATAGCAATAAAATTAAAACCATTGCATAACCTTTTGAGAAAAGGACAACCTTTTAACTGGACTAAGTCATGCCAAAAATCATTTGAAGAAATGAAACAATTATTGTGTTCTCAACCAATATTAACAATCTTTGATCCAAACTTACCTATTCACATATACACAGATGCTAGTATACTAGGAGTGGGAGCTGTCCTAAAACAACCACAAGAAAACAGCGAAGAGAAACCAGTAGCATACTTCTCAAAGAAATTAAATGAAGTACAAAAAAGAAAGAAAGCTGTTTATCTAGAATGCCTGGCAATTAAAGAATGTGTAAAATACTGGCAACATCTATTGATAGGTAGGAAATTTACTGTCTTTTCGGATCACAAGCCACTGGAGAATATGAACATAAGGTGTAGAACAGATGAAGAATTAGGTGATCTGTCATACTACTTATCACAATATGATTTCCAAATTAAATATTCTCCCGGAAAATATAACATTGAAGCTGATTGCCTGAGTAGGAATCCAGTCCTCGAACCCCATGAAAACCAAGAGGAACAGCTAAAAGTAGTTAACACAATAACACTAGAAGACATCTTTAAAGATCAAATGAACAATGAATATATACAGTGCAGAAAAGATAGGTTACAAATAAGGAACAATGTTTATTACAAGAAAGTAAACAAAAAAGAAAAAATAATTATATCTGAGAAATTCAGCTTAGAATTTATGAAAAATGTCCATACAGATCTTGGTCACATAGGAATTAAACAGATGCAAAGAATGATAAGCTCAGTGTATACAGCAGAAAACATGTCAAAAAACATAAAAAGTATCTGTGAAAATTGTATAGTATGTTTAAAAAATAAATCAAGAGGGCAAAATAAATATGGATTGATGTCCCACTTGGGTCCTGCGACAAAACCTTTTCAGATATGCTCTATTGATACCATTGGAGGTTTTGGCGGTTCTAGATCAACAAAGAGATACTTACACTTGCTATCAGACCACTTTACTAGGTATGCATATATTTTAACATCAAGCACTCAAAATGCAAATGATTTCATTAAACTGATAAGAAACTGTGCAGAAAAGGATGAGATTGAATTGATACTCTCAGACCAATACCCAGGGATCAATTCAAAGGAATTCAAGAATTTTTTGGATGAAAAGAATATTTCATTAATTTTTACTGCAGTGAACTGTCCTTTCTCAAATGGCATAAATGAAAGGCTAAACCAAACGCTAGTCAATAGAATCAGGTGCAGGATAAATGAATATGACACAAAAATAGCTTGGTCAACTATAGCACACAACTGTGTAAAGAATTATAATGAAACAGAGCACACTGTTACAGGGTATGCTCCAAAATACCTACTCTATGGTACAGATGTAACAATTTTACCAAATGAGCTAAAGCAGAAGAAGACAGAATATAATTTACTCCAGGCTAGGAAAAAAGCTCTGGAAAATACAATCAGATCACATGATTACAATAAGACAATTTATGATAAAAATCGCAGAGATATAGACTTCGAAATTGGTGATACCGTTTTTGTGGAGAATGGAAACAGACTCAATAGGAAGAAGCTTGAAGAATTAAAACTTGGACCTTACAAAATTATAGAAAAAATATCAAGGTCTATTTACAGGGTAAACACTGATCATAGGAAGTCAGAGTCAAATTTTTTCCACATCTCAAAACTAACGCCAGCCCCCGACTGCATCTGAAGAGTATCTATAATGACGCTCATTATTTTATTTTCTCTTTGGAGGGGAGATGTAATGAAAACTATATTTTTCATTAATTAGAGTTTTTAAGTGTTTTTAGTTATTACCTACGTTTAAGTTTACTCTTTGGTGGAGAGGAGTTTAAGTTTATTATGGACGTCATGAAAAAAGTAACTGTCATTGTGTATAAAATGAATATCGATTTAATTATAAAAACGACACAATAATAAACATTAAATGTTGTTTCTTAACAACAAAGAAACTCAATTGTGTTTTGTGTCGCAAACCTGGGAAAATACCTTATATATATATTATCTTGCTTGTTGCAGAATGCAGCCCGGTAGTTATTGAATACGGTAAGTTATGATTGTCTCCGCGTCATAATAAGACTTAAAAAATGGTTTATAATACAAATGTTTTTTGTTACAGTTGACGAAGCTGCGCCTGTGGAACTTGGCAGAATGGGTACGCCTGAGGCAGATACTGTCCCTAACTCTCCGTACAGTTCTCCAAGTCGATTGTCGACAGAAAATAATATACCATATGTAATATTGAGGCCTACTAAAAAAAGACCATACCCGCAAAGCTCTTCCGAATCGGAGTAATAGATAAGTTTAAATAAATAATTGAAACTACTATTCTGTTTTTTATTTTCTAGATATTGGTTCAGAAGTTGTCGTGACCACATCATCCTCGCCTCGTATCTCTTCATCCTCGAAAATTGGTAGGTAATAAACAACAGAATACTTATTAATGCCGTTTCTACATTTCATAAAAATTTATAAAGTATTTTTTAATTCAGGTCCAAACGACGAAAAATTCGAGGATTTTATAAACGACTGGTTGAATGTGGCTGACTTATCAGACAATGACGACGACATAGACATTGACGTTGACGAATGCCTTATCCCGACTGTACAAGAGCGTAACGCTGCAGCTGAACCCGCATGTGACAGTGACTTGACGCTATTTCAAGCGGAAGTGTTACGGAGGGAGGACGACGCGAATGACCGAGCTCTTCGTGACATTACGACTGACGACTGTTACACTTTCGCTTGGAGTAAGGACAGGACGACTTTTTTGGGACGCCGTGAGACATTCACGGGTACATCAGGACCGACATTTGAGGTGACTGACCAGACTCGAGCTATTGACGTTTTCGACAAGATTTTTGACACTGACTTTATTGACCATCTGTGTGTTGAGACTAATAGGAACGCGGAGCAAAAGATTGCATTGATGCGTGAGCAAAACAAAATAGCTCCGCATTCTCGATTTCACCGTTGGTCTCCCACTGACAGGGACGAAATGGTTAGCTTTTTAGCTATCATAATTTTACAAGGTCTCTACCCCTTACCAGAGGAAGAGGCCTACTTCAAGTACAATGGTTTTGGTACTATGCCATACTTTTCTAAAATTATGACTTATAACCGTTTTTTATTGTTAAAATCATTTCTCCATTTCGTCGACAATCGGACTTGCCGGGACACGACTAGACTTAATAAAATACGACCTATTGTTGACTATTTTAATACAAAATTTTCCAGCCTATACATGCCTTCACAAGAGATAGTCATTGACGAATCTCTTTTAAAGTGGCACGGTAGGTTAAATTTCGCACAAAAGATTTCGTCGAAGGCCGCACAAGTCGGAGTTAAAACCTACGAATTGTGTGAATCTTCCAGTGGCTATCTCTGGAAGTTTTTTGTATACGCTGGAAAAGATAAAGCAACCTCGACTACTCACAACACTGACGTACAGAACTCACAAACAAATGACAGACTAGTCGGGGACGAGGCGACTAGATTTACTGATGACGAGACAAATGACAGACTCTTTCTTTCTTTCTTTCTGATAGTGGAGACCGTCCCACGAACGCTACTGCTAAAATTGTTTACGACTTGATCGAGCCACTGCTTCACCGTGGGCAATAATAATGGACAATTTTTATAATAGTCCATTACTATTGCGTAGCCTGAAAAAACAAAAGACTTACTGTTTTGGGACACTAAGACTTAACCGAGAATTCGTACCTGACTCGATCAAGACTTTGACAAAGACAGAACTTCGAAAAGGTGAAGTAGTGGCCACGTACAGTTCTGATTTGGCAATTCTGGTATGGCGAGATGCTAACTTAGTTAGTATGATCTCTACATACCATAATCTCCAAATCGGAACACAAGACAAGTACAACAGACTGACGTACAAACCAAGTATAGTACTCGACTATAACAGGAGCATGGGAGGAGTTGATAGGAAAGACCAATTCCTGTCAGCTCAACCTTTGGAACGTCTGAGGAACAGAATTTGGTACAAAAAACTCTTTCGCCGATTGTATAATGCAGCGATATTTAACTGTTTTGTGATATTTTCCAGTTTTCACCGGAAAATATCACATCGTCAGTTCCGTACTGTATTGGCGGAAGATTTACTCAGGAGACATAGACAAATTGACTTAACGACTGAAAGCCGATGTTTGAATATGAAATCAAAGACGACGGGACAAGAGACGACGACATTAATAAAACGACGACATAAGACGCAGGCCAGAACGATTGTTGAAGCTAACCATTTCCCAATTCGGACTGGATCAAAAAATACCTGTTGCTGGATGTGCCCTAAAAAGACCAGGACAATTTGGAAATACGAGGAATGCGACGTGAACCTTTGCATCGATGGATGTTTTAAAGCTTATCACAAGCCTTAATATATATATATATATTTTATTTCCTAAATATACAACATACCTACAATAATTGACTATCATTTAAATTTAATTATTTAATAATAAAAAAAAATCAATCTATTCCTAAAACAAAATATCCATCTTGCTGTCATTTCGTCATCCGAGGCGATAACAGATTGCTGCGGGAATGCCTTGTTTATTTTGGTTTATTGTGCTACACTGTTTATTCCAAGTATAATAATATTGGTGTCAAAAAAAAGCTTATTTAATCTAGTTTAACAATGAGTGTAAATCAATGATAAAAGTTAAATAACGTTTAGTTAAAACTTGTTCAAACAAATATTTTACTTGAATTTAGCCCGTTCTGTTAAGTTCAACTTTTTTTTATGCATTTGTGATTGATTTCTGTACTTTAATTAGTACATATTTTGATTCCTTAATAATTCAGCTTTATACTGGTATTTTTTACTTTGCTATAGCTGCAATAATTTGCTAGAAAATACACTTTGAATCGGTAACGGCATGGGGCGCTCGACGCGGTTCAACACAGATCGAGCGCGTGAACGTACAAGGTGTTGACAGGTGTCGCACGCGAACGTTTGAGTTGTTACTTATGATCGATTATGACGTCCGCCATCTTTGTCGAACATATGTTTTGTTATTGTTTACATTGTTAATTTAAATTTCACTGCATTAATAGCAAATTGTCTGATTTCGGAGATTAGATTTTTTTGAATTTTCTAGAAGAAACAGAGAAGTGGGACCTGGGCGATATTTACGTGACTACTCTGATCCTTTTAGAAAATACTCCATCCGTGAATTCGACGTGAAACGATACAGATTTACGCCTGAATCCTTTAAAACCATTATCTTGCCTTTGCTGGAGCCCGATTTAAGAAAACCTATAAAATGGGGATTACCGTTTGCCCCTGAAATAATGGTACTGATGTCGTTACGCTACTACGCAACAGGGAGTTTTCAGTTTAGTGCTTAGTAGATATTATTTATTGAATTATACTGAATTAGGTAAGATAAGTATTAAATAAACGATTTTATGTTAATAGAATGTCGTTCTTTATTTGCAGAAATTGGATGGAGACGTGATGAATGTCTGCCAGCAGTCAGTATCCCGGATCATAGCCCAAATTTCTATGCTATTAGCAAACAAAATAAAAGATTTTGTAAAATTTCCATCCACTGAAAGTGAAATTAGTACAGTAAAGTAAGTACTTTCTTTGTGGGTTGTGTGTAAATGTGAATTTAGGTAAGTGCCTATACATTTAACTGTACCTTTTATATAATTTTTTAATGTACATGATTGTACTAATTGTTCTTTTCTTTTTGTTCCAGGCAAACATTTTATGAAATAGCTCATATTCCTGGAGTAATTGGGTGTATTGATTGCACCCATATTAAAATAAGAAGCCCAGGAGGACTATCTTCAGAAGTTTATAGAAATAGAAAAGGGTATTTTTCAATCAATGTGCAAGCAGTCACAGGGCCAAACTTGGAATTTTTTTATCTAGTAGCCAGGCAGTACACATGAGAGTTTCATTTATAACAGCAGTACTATTAAGCAAAGATTAAATACTGATATATTAAAGGGGATTATTTTAGGGGACAGCGGGTATGCAGTAAGCAGTGTTTTACTTACACCATTTTTGTCTCCACATACAAACCTACAAGAAATTTACAACAAAAGCCACATTAAAACAAGAAATACTGTGGATAGATGTTTTGGCGTTTGGAAAAGAAGATTTCCTTGTCTTCAAGTGGGAATGGGTGTGAAGGTGGAGACAGTTGTAGCAGTGATATGCGCATGTGTAACATTGCATAATATTGCATTATCAGTAGATGATATGATGCCAATGAACTTTGAAGACATTGACATTCAAAATGATGATGTTGCTGTTGCAGTATTCGGAGAAAATACCAACAGCAATGGTTTTACAGTGCGATAATCGTTGGTCGATAGATTTTTTCAATAACAAGATAGTTGCCAAAGATGGCCTGATAACTAAAAAAAAACAATTATGTTAAAATACGTATATGTAAACAAAAAGACTCGATTTTCAAATAAATATATTACAACATCCAATATGTTTTTCTTTACTTTATTTGGAAGATATTTTTAATATATTTTAGTATTGTCTCTAATAACTCTGAGTAATATTTACATAAATAGGTGAATGAAAATGATTTTTTATTATTTATTATCTCTTCACTGCTAATGTCATGAAACGCCAGCTCGTGAAAATCTTTTAAAGTCTTATGCCCGGTTCCTATATTTAACGAATCGTCGTGGTATAATTTAATTTAATTTAATAATCTTTATTACGAGTAACAGTGACTCAATTAGTGTTAGTAACAATGAACCTTACAACTATGTTAGCGACACAGATAAATTCACATGACAAATACACAACACAAGCAAATTATAGTAAAACTAACACAATCAATCATCGCTTCAGCAATCCAGCTGAGATACTGGAGCAACGATTAACTATGCAGCAGTCCAGCCTATCAGCAATAATGCCCAGGATGCCGCTGGGACTGGCTCGCACCCTGCGCACCAGAGATGCACATCTTTTACGCGTTAATGCGTAAAAGCAATCAACACGCATTTCTGCAAACATCCCAGTTATTCTGTGTTTCCTAACTATCGTTTTCATCTATCTGTTCTCGTCTAATCTTTCACTCCTTCTACAAACTATACTTGTGTTGTGCTGAACTCTTATGAACTTCTGTGTATAAAAATAAATTATATATATTTCTACTGTGAGAGACTTTCGTATTCTTCAATCTTCATACTCCACAACCTACAAGGTGTTATTGTTTACGACTTCGTTTGAAAAGAAGTTATTGTCTGAAATGGATATTACGCCGGTGAGTACCTAGAGATAACATCTTATATGAGTTATTTCTACAAAGTTGTACATTTTGCTTCGGTAAACCCTCATTCAAGAATACTTATTTATATTACAGAAAACAAAGAAGGCTATGAGCAAGGATGAGGTTTCTATACTCGTGGATTTAATACAAAGCCACCCAGTAATAATTACTAAAGAGACCAATGCTGCCACCAACAAACTTAAGGAGGAATCGTGGATTTCTTTAACCAACAAATTTAATTCGAAAAGTGGTCAAATACCACGTCATGTCGGTCAGCTTAAATTAAAATGGGACAATTTAAAAAGAGCAGTTCATAAGAGAGCTGCCAATATAAGGATGAACAATTTAAAGGTAAGATTTATATTATTATTAATTACTAGCTGTACCCTACGGTTTACATCCATGAATCCCACTCTTAAGTCTGTCTATCCAAATACACTAGGCCAGGTAGGCAGTGACTCCATGTAAAACAACTGCTTCTGGTTAGACTGACTCCAACATAGTTGGGAAAAGGCTTGGCAGATAACGATCAACCAAATTAATAATAATGTGTTTTATTTTATTGTGGTGGCAAACCAGATTTTATTTCTGCTTTTTTATAGGAACGCTTTAAGCTTACGCTTCGTATATAAAACTACTATTCGTAACTAAACGGATCGTTTCTCAATTATAGGAACCGGGTTTGATGTTCCATTTGGTGGTGATGGAGTAGGTGCTACAGAAAATGTCATCGACAGATTTGTTGATCGGACGTCTCAAATATTTTATAATTTTTGCGGCCCGGTCGTGTTTCCGTCGCGTTCCGCTGCCTATCGCTCGCACAGCTGTTACGTAGCATTTAACAACACGAGCATTAGGTGTGCGCCGGGCCTCCCGGTTGCACTGCCTGGTAAATAATAATTATGGATAATAACACTAGTGCATCACCGCGTTACGTTACGCCGATTTTTATGATAGACAGCAATTCAGAGAATAATACGCCTCTTGTAAATGATATTGCTGATCGAAGTGAGCCTAAGACCAATGAGGTATTGTTGAGAGCATCCAAGAGAGAAAGAGAGGGGAGTACGGAGGAAGATGAGACATGGACAGAAGTAAAGGGAAAGAAGAAATTACGGTAGCTATAATACATTTAACCCTAGAAAGATAGTCTGCGTAAAAATTACGCATGGGTTTGCGAAATATAGCTCTATCTTTTTTAATAGTGGGAATCCATGGATGTGCGTTTAGGACATCTCCTTCGACGCTGGGAGCTTCCATATGGCGCACGTCGCAGTAACGTAAGTATAACCGATTTTAAGATATAACGACCGCATGCGTTAAAATTACGCATGATTATCTTTTACGTGACTTTTATGATTTTGACTTGTATAGTTTATTTTAATTTTTTTATGTTATTATAATTGTATATTATTACTAACTTTAACAGTTTCTTTTTATAGATATTGATGCAACAATGGGAAGTAGTAACTTGGACGAAGACCATATCCTGGCCAGTCTCATGCAAAGTGACGACGAGCTTCCCTGTGAGGATACCAACAGTGAAGTAGGTGACCATGAGAGTGAAGATGACGTGCAGAGCGAAACAGAAGAAGCTTTTATAGATGACTTAGAACTAGACAGAAGATAATACTGAAGAGCCTGTAGTAAAAAAAAGTATTTACAGTACTTTTTGCCCTTCTAAAATAAGGCGAAGGTCAAAAAAATATTATGTGCCAAAACTGTTTGTACCTAACAGATTTTTATAGAATTCTATGTTCCTAATATGTATAGGATATTGTTATTGTTGATTATGTGAAAAAAAGGCTCATCATCACAGTTAAAAATAATTTATAGTAGCAAAAGTAAATGTTAAAAAGTTTATTTGATTTATGACAATAGTTTATAAGTTTGGTTATTTTTTAATAAAAAAATATTTATAAACATATTATCTGCAGTTTTAATTATTCTTATATATGTGCCAATATATATAACATACAATTTTATTAAAATAAATGAATAAACACCAATTTACAGCTAAATAAAACACATGCGTCAATTTTACGCATGAGTATCTTTTCCGTACTACACAATATGATTATCTTTCTAGGGTTAAAGAAGAAATGAAACATCAAGTTTATATATTTAGTAAGGAACGTCTTCCTAAGCAATATATCGTGCCCGGCCCCAGCTAAGCTTATATCATTTCAGAGGCTTAATCGACGAAATAGAAATGAAGGCGGTTGTTGCCCGAGTGAAACCCTTAGATTATGTTTTGACGGCAGCTACTTACCAGCAACTGTTCGCGTATGCGATATCAACGTAAGGGTTTTCCCCTTTATACATCAGGTATCCCAATGTTCGCAATGCTGGAAATTAGGCCATACCCGTAAAATGTGTCCCTCCAAAAATGTAATTTGCCCTAAGTGTGGCGGTCATCACGAGAATTGCGATACCACATTGTATTCCTGCGTCAATTGTACCGGAGACCACATATCCTTGAGCAAGGCCTGTCCTGCGTACAAAAAAGAGAGGAAACTGAGAGAGATCATGGCGGAGTTCGAATGCACATACAGAAAAGCATTAGAGATATATGTCCCACCTGAAATGCCCCTTCCCTCTGAAAATGATCAACCTCTACTAACACCTAGGTATGGTGACACTTTTCCACGTCTCATTACTGAGCCCACATCTATACCACATAGATATCCCGATCTGTCGAGTCAACCAACTTATGCCGACACCGTCAAGACAAAGGCTACTATTCGCGAAGTAAAGACAGCAGTCAAAATTACCCCTCGTCCCCAAAAACCTAATATTAAGTCGGCAAAGCGTCATAAGAAATACAACGAGGAGGACTGGACATTTTGGAATTCCGATGGAGGCAGTAAAGATATGGATGATAATATGCCGTCTGATGAGGATGAGGAGCAAAAGGATCAGTGTCCCACCTTAAAGGAGTTGTGGGTCAGAATCAAGGAAGTGATTTTTCTTAAGCAGCTTAATCTTTCTTCTAAAAATCAGATCCATATTGCAGTTATGCCTAGAATGGTTTATGTTAGTTTCAGTTAGTTTTGTTTCAGATTGGCCGTGGATAAAATCATTGTTTAATTTTATATACTTGCCCGTGATGGCTTCGAAATTACTTAAATTAAATATTTTACAGTGGAATGCCCAAAGTATCAAGCCTAAATTAGTTTCCTTTAGCGAAATTTTACGTCAAGAAAAGGTTCATATTGCTGTCCTTAGTGAGACGTGGCTCGAACCGGAATGTGATTTTAAGGTAAATGGTTACTGCGTTTATCGTGCGGACAGAGATGACTCATACGGCGGTGTAGCTATCTTAGTACACAAATCCGTTAAAGCGCAACGGAAATTCTTTCAAATTCACAATAGTGGAATTGAAATAGTTTGTGTTAAAGTTTTTAATTGTGAGCTTTTTGAAAATATTATTGCAATCTATTGCGCTTCTCGGATTGTAACCACTCACCAGGATTGGAGTAATCTACTAGCATTATGGTCCACCAAAACACTAATCTTGGGCGATTTTAATGCCCATCATGTCAGCTGGTCATATAAAACTGATCTCAGAGGCACACTCATCCATGACTCACTTTTGGATAGCAAATTTTTTGCCTTAAATGATGGGATTCATACGCGAGTTCGTTTAGTGGATAATTACCTACAGCAGTCTTCTCCCGATATTTCATTGGTTTCCATAGATATTGCTCATAATTTCAATTGGACTGTTCTAAATGAAAATCTGGGTAGTGATCATTTACTTATAAAAATTTCAACATTAACTTTTTCTCACCTACCCTCAGTCACGAAAAGAAATTTTCGTAAAGCTGACTGGTTATCGTATAAGAAATATTTAGAATTTTGTAGTTTTCAGTTACCGTATGATCTTCAAGAGGCATATGACAGTTTTTTAGATATTATAAATGATGCTGCTAACAAATTCATTCCGCTTGTAAAATTAAATCAAAACCCTACTTCAGTTTTTTCACCCAAACCGTACGGGTCAGCAGAAATCTCACAAGCTGTAGCTCAGCGTAGGTTAGCTTTATCCCAATTTAGACGCAATCCCACTCCCGAAAATCTTGATATTCTTAATGACAGAATACATTTTGCGCAGAAGCTGATCCGTCAGGCTAAGGGGGAGGGATGGCAAAATTTCTGTACAGTTGATCACACGACTTCGGCTAAAGAAATGTGGCACAAAATGAGATGGCTAAAAGGTCGTCGATCTCCTGCACATTATGTAGACTGAAAATTCCACAAATCTGTTACATTCTTTAACTCCAGATTATGTTTCCCCAATGCCCCCTACAGTTAAACATAGCAACCCTTTACTAGAATGTGAAATCTCTATCCAGGAATTAAATAAATGTATTAAATCTAAGGATACATCTCCTGGATGCGATGATATATCTTATTCTATGATTAAAAATTTACCTGATGTAGGTAAATCGGTGTTGCTTACTTTGTTTAATAAATTCTTTTATCATGGGTTTGTTCCGTCTCAGTGGCGCGACATCTGTATTGTGCCTGTTCCAAAGCCCGGTCGTGATTTAAGTAATGTAGCTTCTTTTCGTCCCATTTCTTTGTTATCTTGCATTTGCAAAATATTTCATTATATTTTACTTAGAAGGCTGGAGTGGTTTGTTGAGAAAAAAAACGTCTTTTCCGATAATACAATAGGTTTCCGTAGAAATAAGACGTGTTTAGATGGTCTGGCTTGCTTGATAACCTCTATTCAAACCGGTTTCTCAGAGGGTTGTGGTACGCTGAGCTGTTTTTTAGATATAGACGGCGCGTACAACAATGTTAATAACTATAGCTTAATTAACGTGTTGGACCATTATGGAGTGGGTTCCCTTATTTGTAATTACTTGTGGAATTTTCTGCACAGAAGGGCACTCAAAATAAGAACCGGCAACAACTTCATTAGTAGATATTCGGATTGTGGGTTGGCGCAAGGCGACCCTTTATCTCCATTGTTATTTAACATAATAACGGCAAACATCTGCAATCGTCTCCAAAATGAAGTTTCTATCTGCCAGTACGAGGATGATTTCGCAATATACATACAGTGTTCATCTGTTAACGAGGGACAACATAAAATCCAATCTGCCTTCAACACTATTAATAAAATGCTAACAGACGTAGGACTAGATATTTCGCCGGGTAAAAATGAAATATTCACAAGAGGTAAACACCTATTGTAGACATACGATATTTAGGATTATGGCTAGACAGAGGTCTCCGGTGGAAAAAACACGTTAATGAGTTATGCGAACGAGTCCTAAAGCTAGTCAATATTTTTAAGATTTTGGTGGGTCCCGGATGGGGTATTCATCCAAAACACTTAAGACGGTTGTACATATCACTTATTCGTAGTCGTATTGAATTTGGTAGCATCTAACTTGATAATAGTGCTGACACCCACTTGACAAAATTATATAGATTACAAAACATTAGTCTACGTTTGATAGGTGGGTTCATCAAAAGTACGCCAATACACGTGATGGAGTCCGAGTTGTCATTGCCTCCCTTATTTATTCGCCGCCAATATTTAGCTAGTAAATTTTATCTAAAATCTAAGTGTTATAATTATCCTCTACTTAATATACTGAACAAGCTTCATCATCTATGCAACAATACATATTGGAGAAACAAGAAAAAACCTCTTCTTGTTTCGATACACGATGTTTTAAATGGAGAACTAATTTACTGTAGCAAGACAGTTCACATGTTTCCCATGGATACTTGGGTCAGCAATATAGACTTATCAAATATTGTAAAACCGGTTTAGGAATCTATTGATAGGCCAAAGCGTTGTTTTAATATTCACCAACTTATGTCACTTTGTATCAAATCTCTTAATTTATTATATAACGGCTTTTACCCTATTTACACGGATGGTTCGAGACACGATAATAACTACGGCGCTGCCTTCTATGATCCTCAAACAGGTGTTTCTGTCAAGCTCAAAATCATGTCCAGATTATCTATAATGCATTTAGAATTGATAGCTATAGCAGAAGCATTCGCTTATATCTCTTTAGAGGGTGCTCGCTTTGTTTTATTTTCCGATTCAAAAAGTGCTCTTCTCCATCTTCTTAAAAGCACTTCTGTTCACGTAAAAGTTTGTATTTTGGCCAATAGATGGCGTTGTTAGTTGAGCGCCGATTTCTGAATCGCGGTGTTGAGATTCTCCGGCGTTTAACTAGGTCAAAATAGTAAAAGCTTTTTTTGGTGTGAGCTGCAAATACTGTGGTTATTATATTATACGCGCTTAATATAATCCAGTGTTTAATTGACCACCCCTCCTAGTCGACCTTCGTTCATGGTCCTTCGAGCCGGATTGGTACGGGAGTGTTTGTGGTGGTTCCGGTGGTGGTAGAATCCTACCACGCTTCGCGTCATTACTGGGCAGTGGATCGCTGTCCAGAGCAAACCTTCCTTCGGCGGGCACCAAGTGCGGTGACCGGAGATTGGGAGGCATCAGTGAGGTGCATCAGCTGGAGCTGGGAGCTGGGAGCAGCCTGGAGCGCAAGGAGTAGTCAGTGGAGCGTGGTGCAGCGCTACTGGCAGCTACAGCCAGAGGAACAACGCGAGGGAGGTGACGAGCGGCAGAGGGCGCCACTTGTGGTGCAGTACAGCGCGCCGATACGGTGCAGCAGTGTGTGTGAGTGAAGTGTGGGTGAAAAAACCGTGAGGACATTTACCACTTTATTTATTTGGAAGAATGCAACTGCAAGTTTTCAAGAAAGTGAATTGGGAAATTGAACTTTAATTCCAGTAGAATATAAACTCTGTCTGTTGTAACAATAATTTGGACTTGTACTAATTTTAGTAAAAATTGGCTCCGACGGGGAATCCATGCCCGATTTCGGACCAAATAATTAGTGCAAAAAACACTTGTAAAATTTTCGATTATCTACCACCATTTATTTTATAACTTGTTGATATTTGCATGCGTTTGTTTGTGTATTTTAAAATATTTGTGCCAAAATGGAATATTTGTTTAACATACAAGATGACATTAACTGAAAAATGTGTAAGGCTAAGACTAATTTAAAGAAGTCTCCTAAAGAGAGATTAACCCGCGCATATTTAGAGACACGTCTTGAGAATTTAGAACTATTGTGGAAAACGTTCACCAACACACACACTGAAATTTTAAGCAAAGTTAAAAAGGTTGAATTGGCTAACTCGAATTATATTAAAGATTGTATTTATGATGAAGTTGATGAATTTTATGTAGAATTTAAAAGTGAGTTAAAGTATTTATTGGATAAAGGTCATTCAACTACGCTAAACGTCGATTCTAAGTCTATTTATCAGGAACAAAAGAGTAGAGTCAAGTTGCCAGAAATTAAAATTCCTTAATTTTCGGGGAAATATTCGGAATGGCAAACCTTTAGAGATTTGTTTGTCGGATTAGTACATGAAAATACATCTCTTGAGGATGCACAGCGATTTTTTTATTTCAAGTCTCATTTATGTGGGGAGGCTGAGCAACTATTAAGAAATATAACGGTAACATCGGATAACTATAAAATTGCATGGTCTAAATTAGATAAGATGTATAATAATAAAAAGTTCCTCGCAAACAATATTATGAAAAGATTGCTTAGTCAAAAGACGTTGTCCTGTGAATCGTCAAACGAAATAAAGAGGCTTATTACAACTACCTCTGAATGTTTGGAATCGTTAAGTAATTTAGGAGTGCAGGTTTCTTCCTGGGATCTGATTATAATACATAATATTATTAGCGGTAAATTAGACAAAGAGACTAGGAAACACTGGGAACTCAAAGTAGCTTCAGATTCAAGTAATGAGTTACCAACATTTATACAGTTTTCAGATTTTTTAACTAGTCGCTTTAGAGGTTTGGAAAACTTAGACAAATCAGAAAACAGGGAAAGACCTGCACATCAAAGGGGAACTCAATCATTCCATGTTTTGAAAGACAAAAAGTCAGTATCATGTGATTTTTGCTCAGCCGACCACAAGATTACGTCCTGTCCAAAATTTTGTAAGGAGACAACCGAAGTTAGGCGTAGTTTTGCTATTGAACATAATTTGTGTTTTGTATGCCTTTATAACAACCACTCTGCCAGACACTGTAAAAACACTCTCCGATGCCAATTGTGCAAACGTCGCCACCACACTTTACTACACCCGACAGGTGTTTCAGGGTCGGGAGTTGGTGAGGGTAATGGGGCGGCTCACGCGGAAACTTCATCAGTTGTTGCAACGTTGGTGAAGGAAAATAGTAAAATTAATAATAGGGACATAGCCGCGCAAGCGGAGGGGTCAAGTAAGCCACTAATCGCATGTTTCTCATCGAGAACTGGTCGTAAAACGGTTTTATTGACTACAGCGTTAGTCAAAACGAAGTCGAGAGATGGGAGCTATCAATTAGTAAGGGCTTTACTTGACCAAGGATCGCAAGGGACGTTTGTTACGGAGTCCACGGTCCAATTTTTGGGATTACGTAAAACGCCATCCAAGCAGACGGTGATAGGCGTAGGCGGCGAAAAAAGTGCAACGGCTAAGTCAACCGTTATACTTCAACTGAGATCTAGAATAGATCCGACGGTCCAAATAAATGTGAAAGCGTTCGTACTGAAATCAGTCACGGCGCTTCTCCCAGCTACGAAAGTATCTCGGGTAGACTGGTTAGATTTGGGCGATGATGACTTAGCTGATCCGGAATACGACAGGCCTAATAAAATAGATGTTTTATTAGGCGCTGAAGTTTACAGCCAAGTAAATCAGGAGGGCATTAAACGGAATCTTGGTGGCACCCTTTTAGCGCAAGATACTAAGTTAGGTTGGATACTGTCAGGAACGTGTGTAATGGAACATTAAAGCTTTCATTTGTGTTTTTGTGTGTCTGGCTACCAGAGCCGTCCACCTCGAACTTGTATCGGACCTCACGAAGGAGGCTTTCTTGGCTGCCATGAACCGCTTTATTGCTCGAAGGGGGAAGCCACGTAACATCTTTTCCGATAACGGTACAACGTTTGTCGGGGCTTTCAATGAGTTGGCTAACTTGCTATCACAGGACCTGAACTTAAGCGTCATTGATCCGGGTATTAACTTCTCCTTTATCCCTGCGTACACTCCTCACTTCGGCGGATTATGGGAGTCCGCAGTTAAATCTACGAAGCACCACCTCAGAAGAGTTCTAGGTTTAACAAATCTTACTTTTGAAGAGATGCAGATAGCAACATGTCTAATTCAAGTGGAGGTTATCTTGAACTCCAGGCCTTTAACTCCGCTTTCCAACGATCCTTCCGACCTTACACCTTTAACTCCGGCACATTTCCTTATTGGACGCTCACTCGTTTTGTTGCCTCATCCACAGATCGAGAGTACGAACATCACCAATCTGCAACGGTTTCGACGGGTTGAATACTTGAAACAACATTTTTGGCATCGTTTCTCTCAGGAATACATTCTGTGGCTGCAGGAGAAGACAAAATCGCACCGATCGTCAGGAGAGCTGAAAGAAGGGACACTCGTTGTCATTAAAGATAAAAGCTTACCGCCTTTACTCTGGCTTTTAGGGCGCATCACACGGGTGCTTCCTGGCAGAGATGGCGTAGCCAGAGTCGCCGACATCCACACGCGAAGGGGTGTCATTCGGCGAGCCTTTAACACCATCTGCCCTCTACCTGTCTCTGTTGAAGACTCTTCAACGGGGGGAGGATGTTGACGCACACACTCAACTACGTGCGGCGTGCGGGAGGACGCCACCGGCGACGACGCGCGCGGCGAGGGCCGCCCGCCCCGCGCTTCGAGAGTACGCTGTGAGCCGCGACAACGACCCCGCGCTCGCACTTACAATCTTATATACTTTTCGTATTCTTATATCGTTCCGTATTGTAACAGTTCTTTCTTATTTTACATTATAACATATTATACAGTCCACCTTTATTATTTATTCCACCTGCTGAGCTATCGTCGCAACAGTATAAAGAGATGTCAAGAAGAAGAGTTTTCTGAAGATTTAAAGAATTTAAGAAATAATAAGCCCTTAGCGAACAAGAAAGTTAATTTAAAACAATTAAATGTATTCCTCGATTCCAATGGGATAATAAGAGTTGGAGGCAGATTGGAGATGTCTCAGCTGGCTTACGATCGCGTGCATCCCATTCTTATTCCAAAGGAGTCGTTTTTAACAAGCCTTTTAGTAGCTGATGCGCATAGTAAAACAATGCATGGTGGTCCGCAGCTGATGGTGACATACTTGCGTTCAAAATATTGGATAATCGGAATTAAGTTGCTCGCAAAGAAGTATGTTAGGAATTGCGCCCGATGCATTCGTTATGCGTCCACCCCTAAGTCGCAGCTGATGGGTCAGTTGCCAACCGCACGGGTTACACCGAATAAACCATTTTTAAATAGCGGTGTAGATTATGCAGGTCCCATAACTATTTGAGTGTCAAAGGGTCGCGGTAATAAGGCTTACAAGGGCTACATCGCGTTGTTTATTTGCATGGCCACTAGAGCGATGCATCTAGAAGCGGTAAGCGAAATGAGCACGAAGGGTTTCTTGGCTGCGTTCAAGCGGTTTGTTGCTAGGAGGGGTCGATGTGCGCAACTGTTTAGCGACAACGGAACCAATTTTGTAGGGGCAGCACGAGAGTTACTTCATTTGTTTAATGAAGAAAGGTCAGGAATCAATCCCGAATTAGCAGAGGAGTTAGCTAATAATAGCACGGAGTGGCATTTTATTCCCCCTCAGTCCCCCAATTTTGGAGGTCTTTGGGAAGCAGGGATAAAATCCACAAAATATCATCTTAAAAGGGTAATTGGTAACTCTACGCTGACCTTTGAGGAGATGGCAACAGTATTGTCTTAAATTGAGGCATGCCACAATTCGAGACCCTTGTCATATGTGGAGGATCATATGTTATAATTCCAGACCCCGCGCACATGTTGAAATTAGTTAGAAATACTCTTGGTCAAAAAAAGAATTATTAGATGCAGAGGGTCGAAACATTTCGTGGCAGTATATTGAAAAATTAAATGAATTGCAAGAAAGAGAAGGTGTTCATTTAGCTAACCGTCTCAAAAATCAGCATGTTAACTTTACAAAGCAGGTTATGAAAGTAAAATTAGCCGCGCAAACTTTCAGCAATTCTGTTGCCATTGCTATAAAGTTTTGTGATGAAACCATGAAATTGCCAGAGTTTTCAGGGTCAGATGCCACAGTCGAATTTATAATCAAAATTAATAACTTATTTGATATCCTTAATAGTCGGACTTTAAATGCATACGGGTTTAAAAAACCAATTTGTGAAAGAAATGCAAAGGACATTATAGAATACCTAACAGAAATTGAAACTTATATTAAAGAAATAAAACTAATGGGAAAATCTATACTCGAAACTAACAGGAAAGTTGGATTTTTTGGCTTGCTTATATGCATAAAGAGTCTAAAGAAAATGTATAACGATCTTATTGTGACAAACAAATTAAAATTTCTCCCGTTTTACAAACTAAGTCAAGATCACTTGGAATGTTTCTTTAGTTCTATAAGAGCGAAAGGTGGTTTTAATAATAATCCAACTGCCTTCCAGTTCCAAAGCGCGTATAGAAGATTAATAGTACATGGTGAAATCAAAAGCATTGAATCTGGAAATTGTATTCCACTCGAGGAAATTAAAATTCTAACACACACCGATGTTAGGTACGAGAAAAAAATTGATAAATATGCTAACCGAAGGATTGTGGAAACCGAAGATCCAAACCTTCATCAACAGGATGATGATGATCATGATTATTTACCTGATCCATGTAGATTGACCATGTTCACTCAAGAGATCATTCCATACATTGGTGGATGTGTAGTAAAAAAAATTAAAAAATCAATAAGACGCGAAGATTGCTATACATATATGGTATTATTTTACATTAATAAAATAATGTTTAATTAATATCTTTGGTTGAACATTCATATTTAAACAATTACACACCAATTCAAACAAATCCAGGCATAACTAACTGTTTTGTCATTTTAGGTTTTAGTTGCATTATATTTCTATGCGACTGGGTCTTACCAACGTCCCATTGGAGATATTGGCTCACACTCGCTCCCAGCCAACAGTTTCAGTTGTGATTAAAGAAATTACAACTTTATTGAATTTGCCTCAAATAAGGGCAAAATATATTAAGTGGCCACAATCATCAGCAGAACGCCGTGCTAATGTTGTAAAGTAACTTTAAAAAAACATCATATTTTATCATGTACTCCTCTACTACCACCAGGCATATTCATAGCATGTTTACAATATAGTGACCATATAGGCCTTAACTAAAACTGCCTAAGTGTGGCAAAAAACTGCAAGAAAAAGAATAAGAGTAGGGAGGCTTTTGCCCAGCAGTGGGACATTACAGACTTTTAATGATAATAATTTGTTTTAACAATTTGTAATCTTTATTTAATATCACATAACCTCTCAAGCAACTGAAACAAGACACAATGAAAAATCAATACTTTTGGGGGGATGTCTGTGACTCATGTCTTTAAATGTATTAACCAGATTCTTATTTAAGATAAACTTTGTTTTTCAGATTCTATAATAAATTTGGCATGCCCGGTGTGTTGGGCTGTATTGATTGCACCCATGTTGCAATTATTCGCTAGCAGGAACATAAAGAGAGATATTACTGCAGAAAACAATACCATTCTCTTAATGTACAATTGGTAAAAAACTCATAAATAATTATTAGGATTTATTTGAATAAAAAGTAACAAAAATTAAAGTTATATTTATAATAAAACAAGAAACTTAATAACTATAATTAAATCACTCTAATAATCTGAAACAAAATATTTTAGATTAGCAATGCTGACATGGAGATAATCAGTGTGGATGCAAGTCATGGAGGTGCATCGCATGACTCATTTATATGGGAGAGCCATCCACTTAAACCATATATGGAAGTCATTAATAGAAATGAGTCTTTATGGTTACTGGGTATGTAAAAATAATAAATATAAATGAATGTAATTATGAACAGTACACAAATTGGATTTTCATTGATATTAATTTATTTTTAGGTGATTCTGGTTACGCCCTGAGGAGGAGGTACATGATGACTCCAATTGTCAACACCTCTCCAGGCTCTCCAGAAGCCTCTTACACTTACCTCCACACAAAAACAAGAATTATAGTTGAAAGAACTATAGGGTTGCTAAAAGCAAGATTCCGGTGTCTATTAGTACACCGGGTCTTACATTATTCACCCTTAGTAGCAGCCTCAATAGTCAACGCTTGCAGTGTTGCACAATATTTGTGTAAGAGGCAATGTAGAGGAAATACCTCAATTGTCAGAGGAGGAGTTAGAGTATGAAGCATCCATGCAGCAGTCACAGCCTCACCATGCACAGGGTGCAACAGGCAGCGCCAGTGAGTTGAGAGATGGCTTAGCTGCTAGGAGCACCCTCGTCGCTCTGCCTCCCGTACTTCTAGACAGTAATTTTTATATAGATTTATTAATGATAAATAAATACAATGTAAATACAGTGAAACTTGGTTAAGTGGGACCTGGATAAGTGAGAAACCTCCACAATGTTATGTTATGTCCTCCATTAATGTGTAGTAGTAATAAGAAAATATATACATATAAGTATACATACACGTGTAATGCTAACCTATATAACCCAATGTGTTATTATAATAAAGTCAGTCTTGTATCAACAGCCGATCGTTTTACTCATCTCCTGGCGACCCTGCCTGTGAGGTCCGCGCGACGAATATGACACTCTCCATGTGTGGTGTAGAATATTTCTAAGAACAATTAATGAACTGACTCAAGCTATGGCGTTCTATCTTGAGCTGCGTGACTGTGCATTCGTGTTCGTGATTTACGAAAAGTTAAGAAAGAGTAACATCCGTGAAGATGGGCAATTCTCAGACTTAAGAGGAGACTATGATCGTGCAGACCGCATTGGGAAGTAACAAGGCAGGAGCTGAACAATTGCAATATCACCTCAGCCTCAGTAACATTTTGCTATGCATCATCGTGCTTGTATGACTGCTGGGAACTCTGTACTGTGTATACCGGGACGTACAGGCGCTGTCATGTAAAGTGGATTACCACGGAGATCAATAGGAATACCTTGCGAAGATCGTTCTTCCGGCAGCCACAACTCCCTACAGCTACTAATGTGAAAGAGGCGAGCCAACACAGGGCGTATTATAAAGTGTAAACGATTAATCAGTGTTTTACGTGCGTATGAAATGCGTTAAAAGTGCGCGTCTATAATCGTATAATTATAATAAAAAGTAATAATCAAAAGACTTTTTTTTTCTACGTTATTGGACTTTATATTTTATGTCATGTATTCAGTTTACTATGCGTAATCGTCATTTAATCTAATAATAATTATTATTATACATGCATATTTTATACTACGTAAGTAGTTTCGTCGGTATGTACTACGTTTGGAGGTAAGTTATGAATATTTCTTTAGAACAGATATATGAGACATTGAAACAAGTTAGAACATATCTAATTAAAATTGGACCAAGTAGACGTGAAAGTAGAATTTTAGAAATTAAGTTGAAAGAGGCAAATGATATTTTTTGTGAATATTCTAAATGGTTATTAGACTTTGAAAATAAAGTAAAGGAAGGTACGATTAAATCTGACGATTTTCCATTGTATGAAAACTGTCGTAAAAACTTTGATTTGTTATATCAGGAAATTAAAATATTGTGTCAGCCTGTGATAAAACCTCAAAATTCGAGCAATATGGATAGTTTCGAGTTAAAAACAGCTTTACATTTATTACCTGTAATTTCAGATGATGAGACAAGCGTAAAACAATTGATAGACAATATTCAGTATTATAATTCTTTGTTAACCAAACCGGAATGCAAAAAGAATTTAATTAAATTCATATTGAAAAGTAGACTGTCTCAGTCTGCTAAATTACGCCTTAAGGATGATTATACAAGTGTTGAGGCATTGATTAGAGACATGCAAATGGAGTTATTGCCAAAAAAAGGTGCCGCTGCAATTCAAAACAAATTGCAAAAAACACGCCAAAATGAAATGCCAATTGTTGACTATGGGAAATTAATAACAGAGTTATTTGTCGATCTCACGATATCGCAAGCCGACAGAAACACTGAATGTTATAATATCTTGAAATCTATTAATGAAAAACAAGCGATTAAACAGTTTTCCGACGGTTTACGAAATCGCCGAATCGGTACAATAATTTCCGCTCGAAATTACAGTTCCCTGAAAGATGCTATACAAGCTGCTCAAGATGAGGAAACTTCATCTTCGGCCGCAGGAGAGGTGATGGGTATGTTGAATTATTCGTACGTGGCAATGGACGTAATCGGCAAACGTTTGCTCAACGAGGACACTACTATGGAAACTCGCAGCGATCGAGTCGAGGACACTACTATGGAAACTCACAGCGATCGAGTTCATGGAGCCAGTCGAACTCGCGTAGCCAAGGACACCGAGGACATATTCAATGACAACCAGGGTGCACGGAAGCTGTGTCCAAGCCCAATCTTTCATAAGCGTACAAAGCATATTGATATTGATTGATGGATTGAAAGTTCTATATTTGCCAACAGCTGATATGCCAGCAGACATTTTAACTAAACGTTTATGTTCAGCAAAACATTATTTTTCTGTTACTTCTTGGCATAGTAGTTTGGTTAGAATAGTTTTGTTTAAAATTGTTCAATGAATATTGCGATAAGTGGGGGTGTTATTTTGTATCGATAATATCACTCATTACTCATTATAAACTTGTAGCGCCATCTACCAGATAATATGTAATAGTAATAGTGCATCTGTGCAATAAAGTTAGTTCGCAGTGTCACTCAAGTTTTTCATTAATAATAAGTTGAAATGGACTGCTCGTACTAACAGGTTATTGGAAGCCTACTTTACGATGTTCAAGGAACCAGACCTGGCATATATTGTCAGTGTTCTGAGCAGATAGGTGCAATAAAGAACCGAGCTCTGAGCACTGGCGTGCAATGAAAAGAGTCATGAGGTACCTGGAAGGGACTAAACACTACAAACTTACATACACCAAGAATGGTAACAGAAAAATCACGGGCTACTGTGACGCATACTGGGTGAGTGATGTTTGAGATCAGAAATCGCGACCAGTTATATTTTTCTCTTTCAGGGAGGCGCTATATCGTGGTGTTCCCGCAAACAGCAGGCCTTGTCCACAGCCGAGGCGGAGTACATGGCCATGGGAAGCGCGGCGCAAAAAGCTCTCTAGCTACGGCGGCTGCAGGCTGAAGTTTGGCGCGGCTCCGACACCCTGCTCATTTATACTGCGACAACCAGAGCGCCATCAAGTTATCCGCTAATGATTTTTACTTACCTCGCTCATATAGATATTAAATACCGCTTTATTAAAGATTATATAATAAATAATAACTTAAAGTTTTATTATATTAAGGGTTGTGAAAATGTATCAGATATTTTAACCAAGGGAACTACTGTAGAAAACATATGTATTGTGTCACTAATATGGGTTTGGGTTCCGGAGAGGACGTAAGAAATATTGGTAGAATTGGAACACAACCGGAGTAATTCCAATAATTGGCGTTTTATTTCTAAAACCTCCTAGAAACTCGTATGGTTCGCAATGTCAGGTATTGTTGAAGAATGTACCAGCTGTGAGAGACCATAGGCCAGAGCGAATTCGTGAGCACACCTTCCTGCGTAGTCAGTGGACTGAGAACTAAGTCATTCGGTATGATGGGCGTTAAACTCTCCTAAAATCACCAACTCCGCAGAAGGGCATTGCTCAATAACTCTATCAGTCGACAATTGGAGGTGCTGGAATATAGGCACGCGTATATTATACGAGTGTGGCCACCGTAGTCTACGCGCAACCATAATATCGACAGGTCCCTGTCTTCGAAATAGCGAAGACGTGGACAACAGACATCCCCCGAATATACAGGCATACACCAACACTTCTCACAAAAATGTGTTCGAGTTTGTAGTCGGGATAATTCAGGTACGATGTATTGGCCGGACGGGATATCGAGATTTCCGTGAGAAAGAGTAGGGTCCACTTCGCAGTCTCCAGGTGTTGGTGGACTGCGTTAAGGTATGCATAAAGTCCCCTAATGTTGCAAAAGTCCACTTGAGTGGATAGAACATTTCCTCCTTTTTATTTGTGGATAGGGAAGTTTGAAAAGATTTAGGGAGGATTTATTGTATTGGTAGCTTAGAAGAAACATTTGCAATGCTAATCTGCCACAGGTTAGCACAGGAGCGCGATTTATCGACTCAGCGTACGAGAGGGTCCCCAGTGCTCACTACTGAAATGCCAGGTCCACTCTGGCACGCTCACTACAATAGGGTATTTTCGCGTGTTTGCAGTTCAGCCTCCCAGGGCGGAGATGATATGATCCCTGGGAACTCAACAGACCCGCGGGCGACCAGCGGTGAACCGTTTCACTGGGTCTCAGTGACCGCTACGTACTACGTACAGTCCACGCCTGGACTAGCCTGCTACCGTATCATTTGCATCACCCGACATCAACACAACAAGTCCTCTGCAGCTTTGCACAACACTGCCGAAAGAGTGTTATTTTTTAGCTACAGTCTTATGTAAGGCGGAGGTCCTTCCCCAGTCGAGCTGCTCCAATTTCGAGAGGGATATACCTATGAGCAATTATTATGAGTTTGCCCAGAAAGCTTTGTGTGACAGATTTAATAATGAAAAATATTTTATTAAATAATCACCTGAACGCACTTTAAGATCTAATTATTTGATCTAGTTCATAAAAACGTTAAGGCATTAAACGATTTAAGTATTTCCACAGTAGGCTGGGATCCATTTATATTATTTTTAATTGCTGCAAAGTTAGACCTTAGCCGCCTTTCACAACCCTTAAGGAATTTAGTGAGTTCATTTAATATAGAGCTAACGTTTTAGAAACAGCTAATTATATCCGTAGTAATGGTGATCATAAATTCTATTTTAAATAAGGATAGTAACTTTCATCATAAATCAGTTCAATCTTTTGCAAGTTTAGTTGATAGTTCCAATGGTTTACAAACACAATACAATATTGCACAATAAGAATAGAAATGACACTGTATCAAAAACAGAAAATGCATCTGACTCACCGGAGTCATCTAATAATAATAATATGCCAGTATCATTATCAGCAGTTTCTTCAGGACAAATTCTCTTATGTACTGCACTAATTGAAGTTGTGAATGCACTTATAAATAGCACTTACCTTGCTCGTACATTTCAAGGTACTGGCAGCCAGACTTCTTTCATTACTGAAAATCTTAAACAGAAACTTAATTTACAATCTAGACTAGATAAGAGATAGGCTTTTTATTCAGATCTTTACTTAATATTATATATATTTAAAAATATTATTAAATTTCAAATAACAGTTAAAGTTAAAACTTATTCTATGATCTGTTGTTTGGTAGCTTTCGTAGATCTGTTTGCCAATCGACAAAGGCCTCCTTTTCCACTCTGTCCTTACTTGAGCCACTCTGTTCTTCATTACACTCGCAGCCTCCCTGACGTCATCATCCCGTCGTTTCTCTCTCTCTTCCCTTTCCCCTTCGTTGGGTGTCGTACAGTAACTTTTTTACTCCATTTATCATGACCTCTTAGCATATGGCCCGCTCATCTTGATTTGAGTCTTTTGATTTTCAGAATAACATCTGCGGTTTTAGATTTATTGCTTATATTCAGCGTACTCCTCTCCATAGCGTATTGGCAGGTTGCAAGCTTGTTTATCAATTCTTGGGCTATTCATGGTTGAGACCCAAATAATATAAGGATAGGTATGATGCAAGTATCGAACTGTTTTTTGTTTTTGGTGTTTAAATGAAGTGTTTTATATTTTATAATTTATTTTAAGCTCCAGTATTTTTTCAATCCATTTATAATTCTTCTTTTAACTTCCTCGCGCATTGGTTCTTTATATGTTATGACCTGTCCAAGGCTATTTTATACATCAGAGTAGTTAATTTCCTACTTTTCCAACCTTTTTCCACATGTGGTGCATGTCTATAATTGGCATAAGCACAAGATCTTGTGTCTTCATCTTGTCTTTCTTTAATGTTGGTGTTTATTCTGTTGACGTGCCTTATGATGATAAATAAATAAATAAACCTTACAGGGGTTTTGATTACATTTGTCATCAGCCTCGTTTTTTTCTGGTGTGAGCTTAAGTCCTAACTTTTCGCTTTTGTCAGCGAGGTCTGTTATCATTCTATTAATTACTTTACATATTTTGGCAAATAGGACTACGTCATCAGCGAACCTCAGATGTATTAGCGATGTACCGTCTTCGTATGATCGGAACGCTTGAGGGACAAATCAATTTCATTATCTGGTGTTTTGGCTTCGTACAATTTCTGGTAATAGGATGTTGCTATTGGTAATAGGATCATGTGCGAGAGGGACGCTATGCTATTGTCATGCTCAGTGATCGACCATCAATTGTAATAGCAGATGCTGTTCGGTGATATTTGAGGATAAGTTTAGTACGTTGAGAGCTGCGATGTAAATTTTGTTTGCAATTGATTTCTGTCGTTATTATTTATTGTTGGAGGGTTGTGGTCTTCATTCCCTTCGAAGACGTGGGGGATGAGGAACGAAGATGAGGAGCCTGGCTTGGGGGAGGTTGGTGTTTTCTTGTTTCGATTTTATCAGTTTCATCGGTTGGGTTCGGTTTGCATTTGCCCATTGTTAGTTGTTATTGTTTTTTGGTAGTAGACATGTTAGAAATATAGTTCGATCTGGGTTGCATCATATCAAACGCATTTGTTCTGTTTGGTTCAGTTAAAGCTACAACCCGTTATTTTTTTTTGCCTGTCTATTTAAGAAGAGGATGAAAAACAGATGATTCTCCCTTTCTTTTTTCTTAGCTATCTTTGATCTCTTTCACTATGAGTCTGTCATACTTACAAAAATTACCTGTTTTCCTCTTTTCCAAAACTTCCTTGGAATAATGTTCACTAACATTGATTACCTTCAGGTGTTTTTTGTTTTTAATTATGGCTGTTTTTTTTTTCAGTGACAATCAAATGATCATAGTACCGGCGTCGGTTTGTTATGGTTTAGTTCCTAAGCGGTATATTTTGTTGATTTCATGATCTTCAACATTAATCTTCATATCAATTTTAAAATTTTCCCTTAGTTCTTTACGTAACGACTGCCTCGTTGGTCGAGCGGTCGCAAGTGCGACTGCCGAACAAGGGGTCTCGGGTTCGATTCCCAGGTCGGGCAATGTATTGATGGGGTGTTTTCAGTTTTTCGAAAATTTCTCAGTAGTAGCACGGAGTCTGGAAATGTGCCCGGTATATGGCAATAGGCTCATCACCTATTACATGGGACTTACAACATAAATTGTGAAAAGTGGATGTACACAGTGGCATTACGTGCCATAATGTGCACCTCTGCCTACCCCTTCGGGGATTAAAGGCGTGACGATATGTATGTATGTTCTTTACGTAATTCAGAGGTTGATGCTTCTTTTCCTTCATGTCCATTATATTATTATATTATAATATTTTTGTTCTTTTCCCCTCTCTTATAGTCAATCTGGGCATTCCGTGATACACAAAGTCACAACAAGCTGAAAATCAGTGAAGTTGTTCAAAATACAATTATAAATGTTAGAAGTTACCAATCATTGCATTGCATAGAAAAGAAAATATTCCAGGTCAATGGTAAAAAAAATGAGTTTTTCGTGATTTTTAGGGAAAAGGTAAGTTTTATTGAATAATTTTATCTGAGACAAAATTGTAGATCACAAAATTATCTACATAAACGTACTTATAATGTTTTTCATACGTGCCACCGTTTTTGAGATATTACGATCTTAAAAGTTGTAAAAGTTGTAATCGTCATAATATGAACACGTTTCCACGTCACCTATGAGGTAGTGTACCACTTGTGAAGTAATGTGTAGTTTCCCTGAAAATTGCGAAAAACTATTTTTTCTTACCTTTGACTTGGAATATTTTCTTTTCTAAACTTCTAAATGCCAGAATCTCTAGAGTTTTGCTCCAAAAAAATATAGTTTACAGGCAATAGAATGCTTTCTATTGCTGCTCTACTAGTGATAACTAAAACATGTTTAAAAGCCTTTAGAACTTGCGGTTTCTACCTAAATCTAAGAACAAAATATTATATTTTTAGGTTAGGTACCAGTTTAGGTTAATTGCAGTTATAATGGTAGAAATAATTAAATTAACTGCTTTATATTATTACAATGCTATCGTAGGGTGTTTAGCTATGAAAGGAAGGAATGTCAACACCAATATCAACTTTAGTAATCCTACTTTTAATAATTTAGGTCATAACGAAACAACAATGTAAATAGAACAGACAGAGCGAATGTCAAGTAATGACTTTTTGACATAACTGACGTACGCACGCCAATGACGTTTCGTTGCATCTAATCACTAACGTTCAAACACGAAATAATAATTACAATATGCTTTCATTATAATACACATATATTATAAAAAAAAATAACGAATACCAAATTCATATTAAGATCCGTATACATTACATTAATAAATCTTTCTTTTTATTAAATTTTGTTTGTTGCCGACGTGAAACAACGCTTGTGTTTCGTTGTGTGAGTGAGGTTACCGGAGGCCCAATTCCCCCCTTCCCAATCTTCCTAATCCCCGATTCCCGAACAACAACCCTTAAATTCCTAACCCCCAAAAACCCCGGCAACGCACTTGTAACGCCTTTGATGTTTCAACTGTCCATTGGCGGGGGCGATTGCTTACCATCAGGTGATACGTCAGCTCGTTTACGTCATGTATCATAAAAAAATATATATTTTTTGTTCCACGTGTAAGCGTACTAAGAAACGCAGATGTTTGCGATAAAAACAGAAAATAGGCCTTAGGTTTTTTTTATTCTTTTTATTCCCTAATTTTTATCCGCATCTTTATCAGAATAATGGTTAAATAACTAAGGGTCCTATTTTCATTGCAAAATTTTGATTAATTTACATTTCTTATACATTGATGAAATTGAGTGGGGCAGGATCTGGCATTGTCATTTCATTTAAAATTGTATTTTGAACAACTTCACTTATTTTCAGGTTGTCGTGAGTTTTTGTATGTATTGCTTTTCTTATAATTTGGTCTGATTTACTGGGTTATTAAGAAACTATTTCATTTTCTAGCTTTCCAACTTAATTTTTTAAGTTTTTGTTTTCTTCAACTAATGGAATAAATTTTTCTTCATATTTTTTCCATAATACAATACTATTTGGGATAGAAACCTTAGGTTTAACAGATTGGTTTTTCATTTGATCAAAAAATATGTTGAATACTTCCTTAGTGTTATTGTCGGTTGTTGCGTGTGGTGGAACGTATATTTTTTTGTTGGAAACACTAACGCTAATAAGTCAATGTCACATACACAAACATCAGTTCGATTGACGTAGGGTCAGTAAACAAGTATGCTATGTTATATAACCTCAAATTGATGTTTATATTCGGCTTCTTATTTTGCTGTGGTCCTCTATAATCACACTTGATTATCAATAAAAACTTCCCGAAGGTTTTGCTAGCGTTTTGTAGCTATGTTGGACTAGAAATATAGTTCTGTGAGTATATTTAATCGCTTGATTTCTTTAGGAGCTCCCACTATAATGTTAGTCCTAACGTGTCCGTTATCCCAGCCAGATGTTGTCAAATGTGGCCATTTCAATCTTACAGATTTTTAGTTCTCCAGCTTCTGTAATTGTGCCGCACATTTTTAAATTTGTGCCCCTTATAGTTTTTTAGATATTTCAGAAAAACACTTCCTGCTGGGGTAACGTTACCGCAGCCAGATCGTTTTCTTTTTAATGGGAATATTGAAATAAATACTACCTATACAATTAGTACCGTATGTGAGGTAAATGTTCCGCTTTATTTCATCTTTGATTATCTTCGGTTGCAAAGTTATTTGAGATTTTGCTGCTAGATCTCTGAAACGGTTAAGTGGATTCTTATAATATTTCGCACATGACTTCTTAGGAATTAGTTTAAATTTGTGCTGTAATAAAAACACAAAATATTGCATAGTTTAAAGGTTATTTTATTCAATAGAAAAACGCTTTATTTGTTCCTAGCACCCTAAATAAGAGGTTTAAAGACTTACTTTAAACGTTATTTTGTAGCTTGTAATTGCCTTCAAATGTGCATGAAGTTTCATTAGTATCCGGTAAGTATTTAACAAGTTATGATGATATGCAGCTCTTCACGAGCACGGTCAGAAAGCGCGCAGAGTTATTTGGTCACCGTTAAGCCTGTATATGGATATATGAACTGAATGTTATATCATTTTTTTGTGCTCTATTACAGTTATATATCTGTAAAATTTCAGCGCTGTATATTCGATAATTAACGAGATAATAAGATTAAAGCTTCAGGAAGTAAAATACCCTGGTAACCCGACCAAGTTTAGATGGTCACAAAAAAGCGAAAACGTAGAACATTATACCCAGATCCACAGAAGCCGGAGCACTAAAAATCTGTAATATTGAAATGGCCACATTTGACAACATCTGGCTGGGATAACGGACACCCGACTAACGGTCTTCCTGTAAGGCTATTGTGGAGTGATGACTCATAGTACACCAAGTCCAATAACAATTACCTGGCAGCTTTTAGTCCACTCTCGGACCCTCGGCCCCGATGATTTATGTTTCCACTTGACCCCTAACTAGGGTGTCATCTTGTCCCCTGAGATCCGAGTGTGAATTTTTATTTTCAGGGAAATCTTAGTTTCCACTCGGCCCCCAAAGTACAGTTGCTAAGAAAATGTTTATCCGTCTACCCTCTTGTTCCATACTATTTATTAAAAACTACCAAACCCGGCAAACTCCGTTTCGCCAACATTTTTTTTTGCTATAAACCTCACGGAGCCCGAGACCTTTCTAACGAATGCAAAACCGTGGAAATCGATTCGTGCGTTCTGGAGTTATAGCGTCAGGAAGGAAAACCCGACTTATTTTTATATAATAGAATATAATTTTATGTGATTTTACTTTAGTGTAATACCAAGCTTCGTGAATATAAGCTTCACATGAACCGCTTTAGCAGCGAAGGCCTCTCCACATATTAAACGAGAAATATTTGTATGGCCAAATGTCGCCAGAATTCAGCACTCCACGCAGATAAAGTGGCGGACAAAACAGTTTTTTTTTTACTATTTTAAAGAAAAGTTATTAAATAAAAAAAAACACCCTTAGTGTCTTTTAAACATTTGTAGTCGACTGTACCAAAATTTATTTTTTTGACTAGGGGACGAGAGTGGACAACGTTTCTATGCCTTTTCTATGAAAATCCACTCTCGTCCCCCGGAGGCCGAGTGTGGACTATGTTAGGGGACGAGTTGAAATATCCTTGAACGTATATTAAGTGGTATTGTAAATTATAATTATATAATGGTATTGTATATGGTCGAATTTTGACCACTAGGCGACCACCAGTATGTATTAACAGTTCAGTTAATAGTGTGCAGGCTGGAATTTAAACACATGATTTGTGTAATTTGTAACGAAGAAAATGATGAAAATACTGTACAATTCACATCAGCTACATTAGATAAAAGCAAATCTTTATTAAAAATAATAAAAGACAATTATCACTATCACTACATAGTATAAAACAAAGTAGCTTTCTCTGTCGCTATGTCCCTTTGTTTAAATCTTTAAAACTACGCAACGGATTTTGATGCGGTTTTTGTAATAGATAGAGTGATTCAAGAGGAAGTTTTATGTGTATAATACACGCATAATAATTATATCTCCATTGCACCCATGCGAAGTTAGGGCGGGCCACTAGTTTAAAATATAATGATTTTTCTATGTCAGAAGAAGTTTATGAAAAAAATAATAAGTTATGATTCATCAAATCTACCACCGTGTCAATGCGAGCTACAACAACAATTATTAAGTGATGAATATATTACAAATATCTGGCGGAATAGTCATTTAAAGGAATCAACGTTTCTTACCCCTGAAAATAATGGTTTGAACTTAATCGATGACTACTACGATTTTAATTGGTTTGAGGGAGATACAGTTCCTGCTTCTACATGCGACATACTTTTACAAAACCCTATTAATGCTGATACTGCCGCAGCACAGTCAACTGAAACTGAAGATAAGATTAAATATACAGTCCTGCGTATTTGAAGGCGACATTCAATTCTCAATGACATTATTAATTCATTAAAATATTTTTTCCTTCAAAGGAGGAAAACGATATCGAAGAGTCGGATTATGACGAAGCAAGTAGTAATGAGCAAGTGTCGGATGATAATGATATTAATGTAAATTAAAAATAATGTTGATTACACAACCATTATTAAAAAAATATTACATCTATATTTTTTTATTTCATTTAATGTCTTTCACAGTGTATTTATTCACGTTAAGCCTCTTGCTCGCACGCTCTTACGGCGCATTCCAATAAACTACGGATCGGTAGATGTGCCTACGAGCCGTAGAATTTTGACACATTTTGTATGGAGCTTATGTCAAAATTCTACGGCTCGTAAGCAAATTTACCGATCGGTAGTTTATTGGAATGCGCCGTTAGCATCTTTCCCCTCGCTTGTCAAGGTCTTACGTTACTCAGAACAGTTGTCTGTCACATAGGTAAGATTTATTATTATATAAATAAAAAATAATTACTGTTTAAAGTAAAAATTTATGGTAAAACATTAATTGTTTATTATAATTTGTTTAAACTATGAAAAAACGGAAAGCACAATAAAAATTGGGTAAACATTGCAATTTATAGTTTAAAAATCAATATCCAACAAAGATATAGCTAAGCTATACAAAGATAGTTTAAAAAATAATATCCAATATAATTCGTTCACTGTAACTCTATTTCGGTCTGAAAACCCACTCCACTAATTTGTCGAAAGTCAACAGTTCAGAGTGGGAACAAATACATTATTAGGATTTGTTGATTACTAATTACTTACAGTAAACTACATTATATATCAAAACACTTAATTATTATATTATCGGCTTACTCGCGTAACTGTTTGACGAGGAACTCGACTAGGTATTTACACGAAAGTAATAATAAAATCAAAAAACTTTCTTATTATATTCCTATTTCAATATTATCATCTGTGTAACGTCGGGCCAGTACAAGCCATACCACATTATTAGTACCAGAATAATATTCTGGAGATCCCAGAAGAATGTTAAGTTCCGAGACTCTATATCTCCTAAACTGCTGAACATATTCAAGTGTAATTCAATTCCTCAATCTTTCAAACTAACTTGTTTGATTTTTAGGTACAATAATGGTTTGCGACCCGAGAAAGGACGCAGAATATATTTACAACTGAAACCTCACGGAAACGGGCTCAGTACGGGAAAACCGTTTTGTTTGAAACCACTAATATAAATTAATTTCACAATGTGTAGCAATTCTAACTCCGTTCAACCGTGTAAAACGGACGACCAAACATAAATAAAGAAACATAAAAAAAAACGGACAAACAAATAAACATAATATAACTTAGGTACTGAATCGATTCTGATGACAATTGTTACTTTGTTACAGCCGTAGAATATTCCTTGAAAAGCCCAAATTCTACAACAAGTCATTCTACGTGGACGAAGTCGCGGGTAACAGCTAGTCTATATAACAATCAATTGCTGTTTGTTAGTCTCGCTAAAAATCGAAAACGGCTGGACCATTTTCGCAAATTTTGTTCTTGAATTATTAATGTAGAAGTCAAAGGAAGATTTAAAATATGAGATAATAAATATTGTTTGAGCTAGTGGAGACATAATAATGTACTTACATCATAATGAGCCCGTTTGTATCTGAAGTCATAGATGACGCTGTAGCTCTGGACCACGGTAAGTAGTTCAGAGTGTGTGCCTGTCTTCACAGAGAGAAATCCAAGGATCTTCCCAGTCATTTTTAGGTTGGTCTTCTTAATGACCAGTTTAGCGTGGGCCAATTGCCCAATTTGCTAAAATACAGAAATTTATAAGTTAATTCGTACTGACAAGTTCACTTATATACTTATATATGGGCCAGAGTACACGGAGGGGCGGGTCAATCTTGTAACAAAAGCGGTCACATTGACCAGCCTAAAAGGAAGCAAGCAGCTAGAAAGGATATACGGGTAAGTATTCAATATTTTTAATGTGATATTTTTTGGAAAAAAGTGTTAGATATTTACTGAACTTAAATAGAAAGAAATAGAAAAGATGGGCAGCAATGTATGGGCGATGCACCTATAACCCGGGCGCAATAACTTGACACCTGACTCAAATGACGTTTGTCTAGCTAGAGTACAAATAGTCGTAGCTGAAGGACGAGAGCGGGGCCTCGCGCGGGGTAGCGGGAGGGGAGTCGAGATTCGAGCCATGTGTCTAGTTGTTGCGCCCGGGTTGTACATTCGGCACAGATTACATTACTGTTGTTTTAAAGCTATCACAGCGATTATAATCAAATATCAATAAAAAAAAACAAATTGTATGACAAGGGCACGGACCAAGAGTCTGGAGACAACAAATGTAAATAAACTTATAAAAAAAATCGAATAATAAATATTGGAATCATACCTGTCATCAGGAAGTTTATAATTAAATATATTGTACGTATCGACCTGGCTTGATCTACTGTGAAGTGTAGGTACCTATGCACTTATTATTATGACTTTATT
Organism: Spodoptera frugiperda; assembly: GCF_023101765.2. Taxonomy (NCBI): domain Eukaryota; kingdom Metazoa; phylum Arthropoda; class Insecta; order Lepidoptera; family Noctuidae; genus Spodoptera; species Spodoptera frugiperda. Next base: position 20,923,816 of record NC_064236.1, read on the forward strand.
AAAAGCTAACTAGAAATAGTTATGATTTTATTGTAACTTTCGTGAGACATACTAAATTAATTATTATGTTATCGGTTTACTCACGCAATGTTTTGACGAGGAGCTCGACTAGTTTCAAGCCATGCTAGAGGCTCATATTCATGAGCATCATTCCGCGACACACGACGCGGCGATTGTCGCGCTGCTACTGGGCAATTCGAGCTACGCACCCATAGCGCCCTCTGCCTGGAATCGCGCGTAATATCCGGCGCGCGCGACGATGTTGGCTCGTTAGACTCGCTCGCCGGCGGCTGCGTAGGTGTTGGGTTCGATTCTCGGGTCGACGCAAAAATGGTGCTACATACCGCGCTCACTGTGTCACACTCCAGACCCGCAACATTGTGGGCTGATGCAGATAGTAGACTTGGCTTCCAGGCAGGAGGTAATGCCCAGCCACCGTCTCTGTTGAAATTAGGACGACGACTTATTTCGATGGCCTCACGTACTATCCGCGGTACAAAGTATTTCTCCCTCGCTAGTACGGAGACCTTGTCGAAACGTTCTTTGAGTCTGGTTATGATGTTGCGGCGAGTTTCCCCGATGTAACTCGAGCCACAGTCATGTACACCGAAGATACAGCATCAGGCCGATCTTCCGCCCACCCGGTCAATTACGGAACTTATTACGCTCGCCTAAGGATAAGGATTCACTGGCAGTTCCCAGGGTATACAATGTATACCCTGGTATCATGTATACTATACATGATACCGTGCGACTGTGGCTCGAGTTACATCGGGGAAACTCGCCGCAACATTACAACCAGACTCAAGGAACACATACGCAGTGTGAAGAACCTGGACACTCATACATCGGCAGTAGCCGAGCATGCTTGTGGCACGGGCGCGGCTCACTTCCTCCGTTTCGACAAGGTCTCCGTACTAGCGAGGGAGAAATATTTTGTACCGCGGAAAGTACGTGAGGCCATCGAAATAAGTCGTCGTCCTAATTTCAACAGAGACGGTGGCTGGGCATTGCCTCCTGCCTGGAAGCCAAGTCTACTTACTATCTGCATCAGCCCACAATGTTGCGGGTCTGGAGTGTGACACAGTGAGCGCGGTATGTAGCACCATTTTTGCGTCGACCCGAGAATCGAACCCAACACCTACGCAGCCGCCGGCGAGCGAGTCTAACGAGCCAACATCGTCGCGCGCGCCGGATAGTACGCGCGATTCCAGGCAGAGGGCGCGATGGGCGCGTAGCTCGAATCGCCAGTAGCAGCGCGACAATCGCCGCGTCGTGTGTCGCGGAATGCTGCTCATGAATATGAGCCTCTAGCATGGCTTGAAACTAGTCGAGTACCTCGTCAAAACAATACGTGAGTAAGCCGATAACATAATAATTAAGAAATAGTTATACTTACACTGAAGCTGGTGTGGTTAAATATTACCGACCCAATACGCCATTCCATCCTCAAATCTCTGATCGGGTATATATTTATGAATTCTAGATCCAGTATCACCAACATTCCTTCAGGCATAGCTATGGAGCTAGGCACTGATTTTACGCAAACGTTTCTCATAAATGGTAGCTTATCTAAAACACAACAAATCATTAGTTGTTTATAATTATCAAAGATAAAACAGTAAAATATAAAAATGAATGACATTGAAAACGAAATGATTTGGAACATGTATCTTGCAAGAAATAAAAAACCAAATGAGACGTAATATTAAAATGAACGCTTACCATTATATGATTGACTGGTGATTGGAATGATGGTAGCTAAATATAGCAATGGCACCCATCCTTCTTACCTTTCGAGGAACGTTAATTCCACATATAATCTCAATTCAGTAATGGTTGTTTCTAATTTCCATATTATTGTAAAGTACTAAGTTGCATGTTATTGTAAAGTTCTAAGTTGCATATTAATCTAAAGTTCTAAGTTGCATATTATTGTAAAGTTCTAAGTTGCATGTTATTGTAAAGTTCTAAGTTGCATGTTGTTGTAAAGTTCTAAGTTGCATATTATTGTAAAGTTCTAATTTGCGTGTTATTGTAAAGTTCTAAGTTGCATATTATTGTAAAGTACTAAGTTGCATGTTATTGTAAAGTTCTAAGTTAGATGTTATTGTAAAGTTCTAAGTTGCATGTTATTGTAAAGTTCTAAGTTAGATGTTATTGTAAAGTTCTAAGTTGCATATTATTGTTGTTGGGTATGTGCGCAGTGTGCGCTACTAATGCATATGTGTGCGTGGCTGCGCCGCGCGGTGTATGATCCGCGAGTAATAAAGCAGTATGTCAATAGCTGTCATGTGTTTCACTTGTCTTCCCTTATTGCATACGCAACAGTGGCGACGAGTTTTACCCACATCTTAAAATCTAGACACACGGCAGTGTGTCCGCCAAGTTCGAGCAAAAAAACCGACACACCGGCCGTGGGTTATATTACACGAACCATTTCGGGCCAAGTTCGACCCACCTATAACTCAAAATCTATTTTATCTACGCATATGAAATTTCTAGTATCTGTCGAGATCTACTTACTTATCTAAAATACAAAATTTCATTAATGTACCTATTGTAGGTCTTGAGATATTGACATCAGAAAATCGCTATTTTTACTATACACTCACTGACTGACTGACTGACTCACTCACTCATCAAAAACCTAGACCACTTCCAATGGTCGTATTGACTTGATATTTGGCATGGAGGTAGGTCTTTAGGTCAAGGTAAAGGAAAAAATCTGAAAATGGCCAAGTGTGAGTCGGTTTTAAAAATAATGAAGGTGTAAATTCATACCCCTAAGGAACTTAAACAAAAAAATTATCTATATCTTCCAATGGTCGTACCGACCTAAAATTCGTTACGAAGGTTTGTATTTAGTCAAAGTAAAGTAAGATAAGAAAATAAACCTTACAAAAATAAATGAAATCCCACCCAAAACATAAATGTGAAAGGCTGCCAAGTTCGATAATATTGGAATGCTTCGCCTATAAAAGAAGTGAGATCTAAATAAGTACCAAGTTCCATACACAGACCTCAGTTAAAAATGATATAACTTGGCAAGTTTTAATAGAAAATTATATACTTGACTCATTGCGTTTAATAGGTTTATAACAAAGTGTGTGAAAACTTGCCAACTTGTTATATCATTTTTAACTGAGGTCTGTGTATGGTACTTGGTACTTATTTAGATCTCACTTCTTTTATAGGCGAAGCATTCCAATATTATCGAACTTGGCAGCCTTTCACATTTATGTTTTGGGTGGTATACTTAATTATCGAAAAATGAATACTTTTGGCATTTTGTCTACATTCGACCACAACGTGCAGGAACGGAAGTCGTATAAGGGTAGAATTACGCAATGGTTTATTGCAAACGACATCGTCCCGAAGAATGATGCAGCTGGAGCCAAGAGGAGGGCGATCCTGCTCAGTGCACTCAGTGACGGTACTTATAAGTTGGCAGCGGATCTGGCACTGCCAAAGGACATCCAAAAAGTACCGTATGACGATATAGTGCAGTTACTGGACGAACATTTTCTGCCAAATATATGTGGCTTCAGCGAGCGCTATAACTTTTACGCGGCTGTGCAGCAACCGGGCGAGACATATACGCAATGGGCGTCAAGGCTACGAGGATTTACTGCACATTGCAAATTTAGTAATGTCGAGGAGGCGTTACGAGACCGCTTTGTAATGGGTATGACAGCAGGCAACCAACGAGAGAAGCTGTTCGCGCAGGACATCAACAAGCTGACTTTGGCCAAGGCGGTGGAGCTGGCGGAGAGCGTGCGGTCACAAATACGACTGTTCAGAGCTATACAACAGAATGGTCGATCACTGAGCAGTGCAAGAGGGACGCAGCTATGTAGGTTGTATAACTCCATCCCTCTTGCACTGCTCAATGATCGACCATTGTGACACAATTGTAATAGCAGACTAAGGCCCCAGGGCAGCAGACGCCGGTATTCAAGATCGCTAAACAAGGAAATAGTGCTAAAACCAATAGTGTCGCTAAAAATAAGTGTACAGTGTGCGGTCGTAATAATCATGAGTCATCCCAATGTCGATTTGCAAACTATAAATGCAATAAGTGTAACACCAAGGGTTATTTGCGAAAAATGTGTAAAAGGGTTAATTACGTGTGTGGTGATGTGAGCGAGGACGGTGGTGACGATGGTATGTCATTGTTAAATATACGCTCTGCCCAAGACTGAAACGGTTACGATTTACGGGAAAAATGTGCAATTTCAAATAGATAGTGGATCAGCTGTGACAGTTATATCCGAGGGTACTTATAAAAACATGTTCAGTAATATTTCGTTACTAGATTCAAAGAAAAGATTTTTTAGCTACACCGGCAATATTATGGAATGCGTAGGGTACGTAAACATGCCAGTGACGTACCTGTGACACACTCACTCGTTGGACATATACGTCATTCGCAATGGCGGACCACCGTTATTAGGCAGAGATTTTATATCAAGATTTAAACTTAAGTTGATGCCTTGTAATTTTCTTAAGGGTGAATACAGTATGGTGGAGGAATTGTTGATGTGACGTAGACCAGTTCCACTTAACCCCCTTTTTTAAAAGGTCATACAAAGGACTCAGGATACTGGATGCACCCGGCACGAAATTCCTATAGTAGTTTACAAAAAGATTGCAATGTATTTACGTCGGATGGAACTGGCGCATCAGCTATAGCTTTTACCTTTGCCGGTTCTTTTTGTAACCCAACTTTGTTTAATAAACGATTGCACTAGACAGTCCGAAAACTAACCGAGTATAATTAAATAAACCCCGATGAGTATTGATACATGTGACCGGTTGCGACTCTTCGTCTAACATAAACTGATTGTAGGCCATAGACAAGTAAATTTTTGAAAACTGATGGCCCCGTGTAAACTTGAAAACAGTTTGTGTACAGTGATGAATAATAATTAAAAATAAAAAAACATAAAGCTACCAAAGGACAATAACATCAAAGTCAAAATCAAAGTTAAAGCATTTATTTCAATTAATCCTAAATTAGGCACTTTTGAAACGACAAATTGAATTGTCCGTCATTCCGTCCGTCAGTGAAGCTAGGCGCTCGTTCCAAAGTGTTGCTTCAAATGGAGAAGAACGAGTAAGAAACTCCATCGTTACTCTTTTAAAAAAAATATTTTTACAATATCTCTGTTACATTATTTGATCATTTACCTATTGTATATAAATGTAGGAACAATGTAACGACAATACAGCGTCAAAAGTAATGGGACAATAAAATCAATTTATAAAGAATATAAAATAGCGGTTGTTTTAAACATAGTGCCCACATAATATGTACCTACAGTTACAATTTTGAAATAATGCTTCTATACAAATAAAAATAATATTTAAATTATATTTTAAATAAAAAAATAACTGCTCGATGCCACAGGATCCCTAGACTGCATTGGAATAAATTAATACTTGAAGTTTACGTACCTAACTATTATTTGGGCGTATTTGAGCAATGTCTAGTGTGAGCGAGTGCCCAGTGGAGCCGGACCAACATGTTGCCATGCATTTTTATCTTCAATATAATCTGACAGTTTATAATATGCCTGTTTACACAGTTCACGCTTTATACAAGATTTTTTCTTTTTCATTCAGATTCAGTATGGTATTTGGTAGTTTATGATAACATTTAACACATGAAGTATTTCTGCACTTTGGACAATCGGAATTGCGGTATAGCTAACTTATTTTTACATCTCGTATTAAGATTGTGTCTGTCGCTTCTTTTTTCAAACAATTGTTGATTTTTTAAATGAATTGAGAAGGCACTGTAAGAATATTTATTATTTTAAATAGTTCTCTCAGTGATTTGCGACGGGGTAAGTTATACCGTATGGAGAATTAATTCGGCTCTTGATTTCAAAACAAGAAAACACATTTCATAAACTCTGTGTGCACACAACCTGCTAGCCAACTACAACTAGTCACAATACGTTTATTATGAAAAGAACGAATAAAATTACCTTTTTGAGTTACGCCTATACGTGCACACACACATCCGTATTAAAAAAAAAATCTTTAAACGACAACGTGGATAACGCGCTCGTATTTAATTCATTTAAACATACATCACTAGCATTACTACATTAGATTACTGCCGTAGTTATTCATAATTAATTTACAATCACAATTACAATTTAACACGTTGGCTGTCCCATCTATTTTGGATAATCTCGTGGTATGTCCAATCGAACCTAACATATTCTACTGATTAAAAGTGTACATTTCGATAGAACATTGAAATTTTATTTTTTCAAGTCTTTGTTCATACGTCCCTAGAAAATTCAAAGTTCTAGCTCACACGTCCAGCGCAATAAACGCAGTTCAGTTGCCACTAACCCCCAATTGAAAATATGAAAAATAGCGATTTTTTCGGTAAAAATAATACAGAAATGATTTTTTTTCTCACCAAAATATTATCGAACATATGAATAAAGTAATGAATTAGTTAGCCAAGTTTATTAGCTACCGTTTGTCGTTTTTTTTTTGTTTCTACGACGCATACAACCTTTGATATCACATAAAGTAAAAAAAATATTAAAATAGCCATAATTTTTAGTGGGATTCAACCCCCCATATTATGTTTTTTTGTCGATAAAATTAGATGTAGTACTCAGCCTTAACGGGTTAGAAGTCTCATCCCTATCACATTGTATAATGCACGGACGTCACAGCTAGATCAACGTTGCATTACATGCAATGCACGGACAGTCACAGTGTAGTGTGTGTGACACCTCGCCCCTATAAGTAGAATAAGTTAGTCATATAAAGAGAGTCAATTAAAGGTACTAGTGGTCGCCTAGTGGTCGAAATTCGACCATAAACGATTTAATTTACAATACTACTTAACATACGTTCAAGAATATTTTTTATTTAACGAATTGCTATTAGTTTTGTAAAATTCAAATTAATATATTCCGGCGCATCATGAACTGGAAAACTCTATTCATATGAGACGTGAAAATATCATCGCAATGTCTGTTAAAATATCCCGAATTGATTACAAAAACATCAATAAATAAAAAAATACTGGTTGGATTTTAGTTATTTTAGTTTTAATCAATTGCCAATACATCAGTTATCATTTATAAATACTAATAAGGGCAGAAATATCATTTGTTTTAAAATAGCAAGTAATTTCCTATGAAATTTTGTTTTGTTTCACTAATTTGGTCAATAGATAACTGGATTTATTTTGAAAAAAATATATGACACTAAGCGTACAAACTATTAGAAAAACTTCCTTGGTTTATTAGCTACCCAGAAACGTAAAATTATTTACAATATTCCCAAAAACAAATGAATTAATTGATGATAAGTAGAGTGTAAAGAGAAAAGCGCAATTTCAAAAACACTTTAATTTGCAAAATTTTGTTCAAAATGATCTTCCCTACGACGAATACATGCCCGAACACACTTCCTTATCCCTATGACGTTCACTCTTGGGCTGAAAATGCGTTTTATTTCGTAATTATCTTCAAATATGTTTCGGAGAAGAATTACGATACACGGCCAATTCCTTCTGTATAAACAAGGACCTTCATGTAAAAAATCAACCAATCAATAGGTTCTGGTCATTGTTCATGCCATGTAGTTGGACCGCCCTACTAATCTAATGCCTGAGAATCAATGTTTTCGACCATTGCCGCACAGTAGTTCGATAATGCACTTGACAATCGTCAAGAAAATATCAAATAATTGACGGAAAAACCCTAAAAACTGCCCTTTTCTTTATCCCATACAAACGTTTCCTAACTAATACGTGGAGTCAATTTGAGCTTTATTGCTATTGGATAAAGTTCATATTGGATAAATGCTATTGGATACTAAAAACAAATGCTATTGGATAAGTGTACGTTGTAGCACAGAATCCCTACTAATATTATAAATGCGAATGTAACTCTGTCTGTCTGTAATTACGCTTTAGAATAGACCTTACATGATACTTTTTATTGCAAAAAAAAATAGGGGAGAATGGGTTAAAAGAGAGGATGACTGTTCATAGGTATGTCTATTCGTCATTTTAAAAGCTGTAACTGTGAAACTTTGTAATTAGACACTTAAAGATAAACGAAAGAACGTAGGCTACTTTTTATTGCAAAAAAATAGAGGAGAGTGGGTAAAAATAGGGGATGAATGGTCATATGGAAATTCGTCATTTTTAAAGCTGTAACAGTGAAATTTTGTATTTAGACACTTTATGATAAACGAAAGAACATAGACCTACTTTTTATTGCAAAAATAGGTGAGAATGGGTAAAAATAGGGGATGACTGTTCATGTGGAAATTCATCATTTTTAAACTTAATGAGGAGCGAAAGAACATAGGCTACTTTTTAATGAAAAGGGTAGAAGGCGTAAAATGCTTGATAGAGGAGATTAATGTTTGCTTGAAAATTCGTATAGTGAGATCAGGAAATTCTGGATTCATTTTTATATGGAGGATATTATAAATTCCAGTTCAAATTGAATAGGGACTCATACATAGCTCAGCTATACAAAATAAAATCGAGCATCATTGTTACGCGAAAGCGGTACGAAGTTCGCTGGGTCAGCTTGTGCTAAAATAAAGGCTAAATAATAAATAGATTAAAAGTGCGATTCGAGCTAAAAATTTAGAAAATAAAAGTGAAAATGTTTTGCTGGCTGCCGGGTGTCGATGCACCCTGAGGTGGACCTGCCGGGAGCAGTAAGTATCCGAGAGGATGGAGCCGGGAGATGTTGACCACCAGGGAGCGTCCGAGATTATCTCCGCTACCCTGGCGACGCAGAATGGAATAACCGGACTCAAATAGTGTTGTGTTTTTTTTTATATATGTATAGGTAATAATGTGATAAATGAGTGGATATGTACACTAATTAGTAAATTATAAATATAAACTTAAATTATTAGGGGCCAAAATTATATTCATGTAAGGATTATTATAATTAGATAGCACTACTATTATTATTCCTTTTTTTTAGAATGGTACTTAAGTTTTTAGTAATGTTCGCGCCTGTTGACAATCAATTCTTTTTTTTTCTGTGCATATGTTTTTACTATGTAAGTAATGCTGATAAAAATAATGTTTAATTAATATTTTTAAAGTACATAGGATAACAGAAACATATAAGTTGATGATGTCATACTGAGTGTCAGATTGTATTGGAAGAATCGTGTTACTTGACACCGAGTAACAATAACAACTGCACTTTGGTCTTGTCTTATAAAATTAATAATTAGATGAATGAAATTTGATATCAGCAAAGCTTTGGGATGTGTTCATTGTTTGTAAAAGTTTGTAAGTTTGGTTTTTAGATAATTTGGAATGACTTGGTACACAAGTTTTGGCGTGTGACTGAAGGCTGATCACCTAAGGACAACGTATAATTTTGTCAACCAAGCAATTCAATTAGATTGTGTTATGTTGGTTTGTGATAGTTAAATGATAAGTAATTAATAAATATAATAGGTACACATGGTAAGGTACAGTTTAGTGGTCTTGTCCTTAGTTCCATCATGGTGCAGACGAGCTCTCTCTGTGAGAATTTATTGGAGGTCAATAAAAACCTTTAATATTGACACTAAATTGTAGAATGAATAAATAAATAAAGTGAGCACACACAGGTATAATAAAGAAATGAAGAATGGTGAATAATATAATGAAATAAATAAAATAAAAAGCAGGTACCGGAGAGTCCTGTATAAATGTAATGTGCTCACATGTGTACAATGTAGTATGTACCTTACGACAATGGTAGTGAAATAAGTTAAATAAAATAAAATGTGTTAATGTGTACCTAGTTATAAAGGTAATGAGGGTTTATGTTAACGGAGAATGGTTATATTATTATAAAAAATAAAATATGTAAAAGAGATAAATAGATAATAGAATTCAACATTTTGTAACAATTGTCAACAGTGCGGTTAATATACAGGGTGACTTTGAATTCGACGTATTCCTCTCGGGAGGTGATAATACAACTAATTTCCTACAAAATTAGCCCTGAGGTCCTTGGGCGGAAAGTGGCTAGTTTCTGAGATATTCAACATTTTTGGTTTTGGTGAAAAAATTCCGATTTGATTACAAAAACATCAATAAATAAAAAAATACTGGTTGGATTTTAGTAGTTTTAGTTTTAATCAGTTGCCAATACATCAGTTATCATTTATAAATACTAATAATGGCAGAAATATCATTCGTTTTAAAATAGCAAGTAATTTCCTATGAAATTTTGTTTTGTGTCACTAATTTGGCCGATAGAAAACTGGATTTATTTCAAAAAAAATATATGACACTAAGCGTACAAACTATTAGAAAAACTTCCTTGGTTTATTAGCTACCCAGAAACATAAAATTATTTACAACATTCTCAAAAATAAATGAACTAAGAGATGATAAGTAGTGTGTAAAGAGAAAACGGCAATTTCAAAAACTTCTTATTTGCTAAATTTTGTTTAAAGGGACTTCCCCTACGACAAATACAAACGCGAACACGCTTCCTTATCTCTATGACGGTCACTCTTGGACTGAATATGCGTCTTATTTAGTCATTATCTTCAAATATGTTTCGGAGAAGAATTTCGATACACGGCCAATTCCGTCTGTATAAACAAGGGACTTCATGTAAAAATCAACCGGCGTTAGGTTCTGGTCATTGTGCATGCCATGTAGTCATGTAGTGGGACCGCCCTGTCAATATAACACGTGGAAACCGAGACATCCTACCATTGCCGCACAGTAGTTCGATACTGCGCTGGACAAACTATCACAATATCCATTATTAGCCCCAAAAAAGTCAACGAAATCTAAAGAACTGAATGTAAAAACTGAAGGTACATGCCGTTGGTAGGTTTCGATCCCGTACCTGGCCTACGGGCCACAACATTGCCATGCACCGACCAAACATCCCAATAATATTTTGCCTGACAGACGTGGAGATTTTGGCAAAGCATTCTTTTGTAATGAGGCCTGTAGTCCAACAGCTGACTGTGACGGGCTTCTGGTAAATATTCTTTTAACACATTGAACGCCGTAGTGGTCACCGGTGACCGACGATAGCGGAGGATTTGCCTTCAACACTTTTCAATTGGCAGTCAAAGAAATAAAGAGAGTAGAATTTAGAAGACACGTCATTCAGACCTTGTATTAAGATATAGAGTGGCATCCGACACGGTGACCTGAATAGTATGTATTCCCAAGGTCGACACCAAGATATAAAAAAACCATGATGACATATGTGTTTGTGTGTTACTTCTCATTTATATTGTGCCCTGATAGCATTGCTAATTATAGTTCTTAAGTAATATTGGCAAGTGTTACAATGTAGCGATTCAAAGGGACGGGTGTTTGGGTACTTGTGTAATAGGTGAGTGTGTTTAAAAAAATAAGACTACATCAGCTGTCGACTAAGGGTTCTCTGTAAAGGATCTTAGACAAAATGAGAATATATTATTGTAAAACGAATATGATTTTTAAAGTTATAGAGGGTTCTTTGAAAAGTGGCTCTATTTCTTTGCTCCTAAGTGTATTTTAGAAAAGTTTATGGTACCGTATTCATTGACCACCCACTTTTCATAATTTATTTTATAAGTCCCATGGAATAGTGGGTGAGCCTACTTTGCATGATAAAATTTCCAAAACCTGTAATTATCCCAGGATTGCTTTGACGGATGCGAGAATTGAACGGACCGATACCCCATGCACTTTAGTCGCACTTGCCGCTTGATTAATTAAGAAATGTAATGTGAAAACCTGTGAGTAATTTGAAAATATTACTTTATTACTTTGCAATAAAGTTTTAATTCGACAAATATACTTCACAATTTGGTGTAGCTGTCCATCTGCCCCTACAGGTTTGACAATATACTTTGTACCTCGAATCGAACTTTATATTTAAAATTCGTCCTAAAATCAATAAAACTGGTTTCTATTTTTCAAATATTTGTAATTGATAATCGGTTAGTTCAATATGATAGCCGTTACTGGGAAAAAAACATCAAAACTATTAGCAAATCAAACTGATGGAAACAAATAAATTGTTCTTTTCAATTTGTTTTTAAAAGCATTTTTAATCCCTTGTGGGGAACAAAGGTATCAAATATTTGTAATAGTGATTTATCTATTTTTTATGAATATTTGTATAGAATTGATGGGATGACTGAACAAAGGAATAAATTGACGGCTTAGGGAACAGTGAGAGAAATTCCCTAAGATAAGGAGGATCCTCAAATCAAGGAAGGTGATCAGGCCTAGCGAGCTTTCTGCCCAACAGTTGTTTGTCGGGATTTTCTATCCATGTCTATTTACATGAAAACTTCATAGGTGGCATGTATTATTTATAACGTCATCTATTAATTGGTTCGTCGATCGTCTATGTGCGACATCTGTCATTTGTGTGTCGCCACAGCGGTAAGAGTTTAGTGCCACCCATGGAACCTCGCATTATCAGAGGAGTTACAAGTGCGTTGCCAGCCTTTATATGACCTCTGGTATCCTCACTCATATGGCAAAACACAATGCAGTCAAAGTATTATAAAGAAATATAAGTTTAATGAACAATTATACACTCGCGATTTGATGATCGATACAAAAATCGGAGCTTAACTAAGCGCCCCTATAACAAACACGCATATCAGGGAGACTACTAGTACCAGAAGCACTCAATTTAACAATATAACCGGTGCTATATAACACTTGATTAAGTGATCATTTCCATGAATACCTATTGTATCTTACATAAGAATCCCGTCGTTAATTGTCACCCCATTCAATATTCAATCAAATTAATAATCAATTAATTAAATATGCACCCTTAATTAAGCACGTATTACAACGAATACACACAATGATATGAATCCCGCCCTTATCTGAAATCAATCGCGGTAATGTAATATTCTTGTAATTATTATACCATTCATCATGGCACTGCAAACGATGACGTATTATATCAATATTCAACCATAATTACATTTAATTACAATTTAAATTCCCATGACACCACGGTGTCATAAGAATTTCTTGTTTAAAAAATATTTATTAAGTACATTTTTGTGTAGTTCCACTGAACTAACATATTCTTAATTGTTTAAAATAAAGGATGGTTTGTTTGATAAAACATTTGTAAAGGTAACCCAACGATAATAAATCGTTAATTAAAATAGTATCAATTATATTGTGATCTATGTATACACAAATGCACCCAACATCAAATAAATATGAAAGTAATAATAAACAAACTATTTCATTAAACATACAACTAGATCAATAAACTCATCTTTAAACGTACTGCTTACATTTAGTTTGGTACCTAAATAAATTATGTAATTTATGAAATATGTCGCAATGCAATACTCGAACGGCGGACAAATACGCTCGCCGTCATCTTTACGCAAACTAAAACATATCGACCACATAAATAAACGACGTCAAATATCTATAAAAATAACGCGACACTCAAAAATAAGAGATGAACTCATAAATTTATGACACAAATAATCCACGGGCAAGCTGCTGAGCCAATAGACACCTGTAGCGACCGAAGGGTTATCGACAAATTTTATGACACAAAATAAATCAATAATGACCAATAAAATTCGCTGAGGAAAAATTGAAAAGCCAATCAAACCCACACGAAATCCGGACTGAGCTTTATTTTACCGTTGGATTCAGCGAGACATGCTTTAAGATCACTTGTAACTGGTACCCGACCTTAATTACATAACTATATACTACCTCAAAGCACAACACTACACTGGTGCACTATCACTACACTACGTACGGGCGTAAAGGTCTGAGGACCCAAGGTACGCCGAAGAACTCCTGTAGAATGGTTATAGCCAGCAAGAAATACCTGCTGTATATAGAGGAGTTAGACCTGATAGGTCTACCGCCGGCATCGCCTTTGCAACAGTTGCTGCCCATATTGAGGGCGCATTTCGTTCGAATACCCGCGGAGCCGGGCGATAACTGCGCGCGCGGCGACTTATTTTCGTTGAAGCGACGGCAGCGCCGCGCGGCCTACAACACGCTCGTGCGCCGAGCAACTCGCGCCGTCTGACGCGACGCCAATGTTACGAGACACAAGATCCCGGGGTTACGGATTCCTGGTTTTATTATCTTTGCGAGTACTTCTCTTTGAAGAATCGCCTATGATCAATGACTGGCTCTTATAAATATCGCGTCCGAAATTAAATAGGACATTGTTTCTATCTACAGCTAAGTATGTTAATCGGATACAGTGTTAAAATATGTTTTCAGCAAAATAATAATGTAGGAGCATTCGGCCTCTATCACACCATAGGGTAACATTTTTCTAAAATACCAAAGAATTTAACTTAAATACCTTATTAGAATTTTTCAGATTCTTAGAAAATCACTTCACTAATACTCGTCGTGTCAATAGTCGTGAAAATGATTCGAACCTTTTAATAAAATATCGATTGCGTCTCAACAACATTCTGCGAAAGGCCTTGAAGACAAATATAGGTAAAAGCAATTAGAAAAAGTTACAAAAAAAATCTTATTACAAAAAGGTTAATAAGTACATGTAGACTCATTACGCACGTATTTTTGTAACTTTCCTAGAAATTACTGCGTGGTACGTAAGCTTATTATTATTTCTTTATCGAATAAGATTTTTCCGCTCGAAAAGTAACGTGTGTCCAAAATAAATCGATTTAATACGGTTTGAGTGGATACTAGCGAGATATTTTCATTGTCTTTAAAAATATTTTATGGAAAAAGGAGAGATAAATTTTAATCGTGTTGAGTATTCACTTAATTCTTTTCGTACATTACGATCGAAGCTGATTATAATATTTATAGCCTTAAAAACATGTAATCGATATCATTCGCAACCAAAGAAGAAGCCAACCAAATAAACTAGGGTCATATCAGAGAGTCAAGTCAGTCATATAGTTGAGGTTTAAAATATTGTTAATAAATCTAAATGAGTCCTACAAACTATGTCCTACTCCAAGAAAACACCAAAGGTTTTCAGCAACAACCAGGTAAATCAAGTTATTGTTTCGCAAAAACATACAATTTACAAAAACCATTTTTTGAAAGGATCTCTCGATTTTGACTGGTTTTATTTTCGAGCGTTTCTTTAATCCATTTTCGGGGCTACGGCGTGCAGCCATGTTTGTAACTTGACGCTCCCACGCATCGATTCCTTGAATCCAACCATGGTTGGACATGTACCTGATTGAATTTCGCTATTCCTCCATGCCATACGAAAGAGAGTTCACCATAAGTCCTGAACCCCGGTTTCCGAGTTACGTTTTCGTTTTGTTATCGAACTAGAATATAGGGAGTTAACATGCGAAACTGGAAACCTGGTAGTTTTTTCCTTGATTTTGATATGAGGTTCGGTTGATTCTTCGGAATTATTGAAAAGGAAAAATACGTAAAATTTGATTTTTTTTTTCTTAAATGTAGATTTGTGTAGTTGTATTCAGGCTGCTCTACGATCAAAAAATTAACTAAATTTGGAAATTTATAGAATTTAGATCTCGGAAAACTTAAGTAACAAAACATTAGCTTAACGAAGAACGGAACCTAATACTTGTAAGTAAATTCGATTTCGTAACTAATAATCATTAGATTTATTATTTTACGTAAAAGGAAAAACAAACCGTGGTCTTATCACCCCGTGACAGAACAAATACAAAACAAAACCTCTCTGAGAATTACCTCACACCGGTCCAATTAATATTTAGACCGGTAAAACGACAAATAATAATTTCGCGACGTATCTTAACAAATATAGGGCAGAACGTTTATTTATAGAATTGTTTTAAGTTATGTGGGCCAAGGATTTTACGAGTAACTAGATAAATTATATTGATTTAAATCAAAATGGAGACCTCGTCATCAGTTGAACTGCAGAATAGAAAAAGTAAAGTATTATTGAGGTTTAAGAATTATCCTGTACATGGTGTTTTGAAATAAGCTTCCAATACATCCTCATTATAATTGACGTGACAGTCAATAGAACAGACAAACAGCCCGTGACGGTCAACTGCTGGAGTATGTTACGTCTATATTAGAGTGTTTTGTGTGAGGGTTGAGGGTCTCAATATTAGAGTGGGTTGGAAAAAGGCAGACTAGGCCTTGTGTACGGCGCGTGACGTTCCCCGCGCACCTCAAAGAGCCATCAGACCACCACAGATGGGGGCCCAGTAGTGCAGATGTCTGATCCGGACCTGCGGACTACCTAGCGGGTTTACCGGAGCTCCGGCTCAAAAAGCAAGAGTAGGAACGGGGTGGTGTATAGTCAGTAACAGTCTGACACTCTTTCTCGCTTCGCCCAAGAGAGGAGAGAAGTCATTGGATGATTTTCCCCAACTATGCAAAATTTTTGAGGATTTCAATTTTCACGTTTTTTTTTTTTATTAAACATCATGGTATGAACAAACTATGTGAAATGAATAGAAACATTGATGGTATTTTTTTTTGCAATAAATTTCGTCGGCTAGAATTTTTCCATTTATAAATCTCTGCTTTCATCACTTCCGAATAAATTTCCAACAAGACGAATACTTAAACGCCTATTTTCGTTCCAGGAAAAGTTTTAGGTGGGATCTCTACTTAGAAACAAACATTGTACTGTATTTCAGAGTATTTCAAATACGTGTATTACTTAGATCTATTTAATGTTTGGGTTCAGTGCCCAAGTCGGGTAAATTGTGATACTTTTCAATTTCGTTCTACTGCTGTAATTATGAAATCATTATTTATGTGTGTACTTATCAATTAGTTTATATTGACAACTTTTTAAAGAGATTTTTGTTTAATTTATAACATAATATGTAGATAATATGAACAATTACATATTACTTCTAATACTAACAAAATAAAATATAACAAAACAAATATTCACATTATATTTACGAAATAATTAATAAATACAGAACAATGATTATTATATGTTATTATACATAGAACATTTATTATTATATGTAACGACTTACTCATGTAACAATTTGACGAGAAACTCGAATGCATTCGTTCAATTACCTAATAATAAATTTAAACATAAATAAACAATTAATTTAAGTACATCTCACGAGGTATAATAATAATTGGCTGGAAAATAACAATTTGCAAAAAAAACGATAGTTTCAAGTTTCCTAAGAAATATTGGAGATTGTTGATGAAATACTTCAGTACGCTGAAGAAAAGTTCAAGAGGAATACAACAGAAGACTTGGAAAGTTCGCGACCCGAGTGCGTTGACCTCCGTCTGAGAGTTGCTTCCTATAACCTATAGACTGCGAAAATTTTGAGATTATTGTCTATTATTAATTAGTTATTGTTGTTTAATATTATTTATAATTGATAATTGTAATTAAATAAATAATTTTGATTTTTTTTCATGACTTTCGTATAACTTTGTCTACAAATATCTATTTTTATTTTCTAAAATGCCGAATTATAACCGTTTTAAATTTTGCACTTAACAAGATCATCAACTGCAGTTTCAGTTTTTTTTTATGAAATATGCCGGTAATCGAGCAGACGTATTACCAGATGGTAAGCAATCGCCGCCGCTCATGGACACTTGAAACACCAGAGGCTTTACAAGTGCGTTACCAGCTTTTTGGGAGTTAGGAATTTAAGGGTTGTTGTTCGGGAAAGGGGATGGGGAAGATTGGGAAGGGGAGAATTGGGCCTCCGGTAACCTCACTTACACAACGAAACACAACGCAAGCGTTGTTTCACGTCGGTTTTCTGTGAGGCCGTGGTATCACTCCGGTCGAGCCGGCCCATTCGTGCCGAAGCATGGCTCTCCCACACTTAAAGTTAATTTTCTTCAGGCTTTATTAGACTTCGAACACGCACTTTAGAAGTAGACTTGGCCCTTTTTACATAGAACGTATCAACAAACCCTCCTAAAGTTGAACACTACAATTAAAACTAATTAGGCCGATATTACAAAATAGGGTTGGCAACAAAATTTTTTGAAGTTTGATAACAAAAATTAAAAATTTAAAAAACCCCCGACATAAAAATTAATTTCCCTTTAAAAAGTAAAAAATAATAAAAGAAACTTAATCTTAAAGTACCTAAGAATGTACTAATAATTCTAAAAAAATACGTCGCATTGGGGGACCGCTCCTAATCATTTCTTACTTATCTACGATTTGTTCATAAGTATCACATGCTTGGTGTTAACATTGAAGTAAATTGATGTTTAAGTACTTAACTATAACACAGAAAATAGAAATAAAGCGGCGCGGGCGGCGGTGTACAGTCCGTATGAATGCGGTTTAATTTAATTGACCCCATCCCAGTATATTTGCAGTCCTTCGGCTAATCTACCCACTTTCACCGCCCATAACTATAAAACGGCTCAACCGATTTTCATCAAACATGTCTAAGAACACTCGCACATAAGTCCCCTTTCATACGAAAAAACTAAATTGAAATCACTGCATCCGTTCGGGAGTTACGATGCCACAGACAGACAGACAGACAGACAGACAGACACGTCAAACTTATAACACCCCTCTTTTTGCGTCGGGGGTTAAAAAAAGCAAAACTAACAGGTCCACGGATACGGTTTTGATTCAAATGTTTGGATGGGTATCATTAATAATGACTTGATTGGGCTCTACTTTTTACTCAACAATTTAAATGGTGAGAATTAAGATTAATGTTTAAGGAATGAGCTAGGATCATTGTTTTAAATTTGAATTTAGAAACAAGATTATGAGTTTATTCGAACACGACGATTGTTTAGTGCACTATCGAACTACTGTGCGGCAGTGGTTGGATACATCGGTTTTCAGGCGTTGGATTGACAGGGCGGTTCCACTACATGACTACATGGCATGCACAATGACCAGAACCTAAGGCCGGTTGATTTTTACATGAACTCCCTTGTTTATACAGACGGAATAGGCCGTGTATCGAAATTCTTCTCCGAAACATATTTGAAGATAATGACTAAATAAGACGCATATTCAGTCCAAGAGTGACCATCATAGAGATAAGGAAGCGTGTTCGGGCATGTATTTGTCATAGGGGAAGTCACTTTGAACAAAATTTTGCAAATTAAGATGTTCTTGAAATTGCCCTTTTCTCTTTACACACTACTTATCATCTCTTAGTTCATTTATTTTTGAGAATGTTGTAAATAATTTTATGTTTCTGGGTAGCTAATAAACCAAGGAAGTTTTTCTAATAGTTTGTACGCTTAGTGTCATATATTTTTTTTGAAATAAATCCAGTTTTCTATCGGCCAAATTAGTGACACAAAACAAAATTTCATAGGAAATTACTTGCTATTTTAAAACGAATGATATTTCTGTCATTATTAGTATTTATAAATGATAACTGATGTATTGGCAACTGATTAAAACTAAAACTACTAAAATCCAACCAGTATTTTTTTATTTATTGATGTTTTTGTAATCAAATCGGAATTTTTTCACCAAAACCAAAAATGTTGAATATCTCAGAAACTAGCCACTTTCCGCCCAAGGACCTCAGGGCTAATTTTGTAGGAAATTAGTTGTATTATCACCTCCCGAGAGGAACACGTCGAATTCAAAGTCACCCTGTATTTAGATTTTTTTCCCGTCAGGTTTAAATTTCATAAAAAAAATGTATTAAAATAATCTTTTTCTTTTCAAAAAACGGGAAAGGTGTAGTGTGTGACACCTCGCCCCTATAAGTAGAGTAGTTTAGTCGTATAAAGAGAGTCAATTAAAGGTATTCCTAAGATAAACACGTCTCCTTATTACGCTCCCGAAGCCACGTCATTGCAACAGACAGTCAATTAAATTGTATTTTTTTTTTCACAGAGGTGCACATTATGGCACTATGCCAATGTACATCCACATTTCACAATTTATGTTGTAAGTCCTATATAATAGGTGGTGAGCCTATTGCCATATACCGGGCACATTTCCAGACTACGTGCTATTACTGAGAAATTTTTCGAAAAACCGAAAAAAGCCCAGTAATACTTCGCCCGACCCGGAAATCGAACCCGAGACCCCTTGCCCGGCAGTCGCACTTGCAACCACACGGCCAACGAGGCAGCCTAGTCTAAATTGTAAATTAATTATGAAAAATTGCGGCAGTAATCTCTGTGCTAGTGATGTATGTTTAAATGAATTAAATACGAGCGCGTTATCCACGTTGTCGTTTAAAGATTTTTTTTTAATACGGATGTGTGTGTGTACGTATAGGCGTAACTCAAAAAGGTAATTTTATTCGTTCTTTTCATAATAAACGTATTGTGACTAGTTGTAGTTGGCTAGCAGGTTGTGTGCACACAGAGTTTATGAAATGTGTTTTCTTGTTTTCAATTTAAATGGAGTAAAGTTGTTTTTCAATCACATTCGAGATACCTACTGCTTACCCTTCTATAAAAATTAAACGTCAGAATATAAGTAAAGCTCAATAATATATTTAAGCGCTTTAAAGCGTCTGGCAGAAGTTATGGCTGACGGAAAGTGGCTGGCAGTGCGGATATTATTTCATAATAATGTTTTATAAAGCATATATAAAAATCAGCCATCAAAATTTAAGTTAAGTTAGTCCTATTTTTACTTACTTTTCTCACCTGATACCTGTAAATCGGCCGTCTATCCAACTTAGCTGGTACGCAGGCGTTCAAAGTACATAAAAGCTACTCGGCATCCCACGTTTTTATTTTCCCATAATAAAAACAAAACAATTCGGAACCAGTATGAAGCCAAAAAGGAAAATAATCATAAAGGCCAAAAGGTGTAAATGTGTGTTTATACATTTACGTTTCAGGCAGGCATCGGAGTTAAATGACAATGCTAGAACCTCTATAGAGCTTTGCCCCACCAAAAAAAAGTATAGTTTACAGGCATGCCAAATGTAGCATTCTATTGCTGCTCGATAGACGGCTCTCGCTCGTAGCCGCCTGCTCCTCAGCCCGTGAGCCGCCTCGCCCCTCCGCACCTACGCGATTTTAAATTACACTCTAGGGGTAGGGCAGACAAGACTACGTGCAGTCCGTTTTGCAGCGATTCGGTTCTGTCACTTCACTAGCATTATCATTTCACTGAATCAATTTATGGATTTGTCAAATAACCAGATTTGTTTAGGGAAATGATAAAATCGTGTTGTTATTTTGACATCCTTTTTTTTGGAATAGGAAGCAAACAAGCAAACGAGTCACCTGATGGTAAGCGATCAGTGCCGCCGATGGACACCCGCAACACCAGAAGGTTTGAAGGTCGTATCGGTTCGGAAATACCGCCGACGACGACAGCTCATACCACAGTTTTGCTTTGCTGTGCGAGGCAGAAAGTTGCGCGAGAAGCGCACAGTTGTGGCCTGCCAAGCATCTATATGATGGGGATGGGAATACTGTCGTGTAGGTCGATGGCGAAAAGAAGCAGCAGGTATAAGACCAAACAATTCCTCAGAGCACTCCCCGTGGTAAAGGCGATCATCATCCTCCGTGGTTTGATCAAATCCCTTAGAGATTTGGCAAAATCCCTGTTTTTACCCGACTGCGCCAGAAGGAGGGTTATGTTTTTCGAGAGTATGTATGTTTGTTTGGCACGCTCTGCAGCCTAAACGGCTTGACGGATTTTGGCTTGAGAGGTGTCGTTAGATTCGTATTTACTATGAGAGTGACATCGTAAAATTAAAGCAGTCGGGACCCATTCTAGAAAGTCAGCCGTATGTGCTCTTACTAACGTAAGAGCACATACGGCTGACTTTCTAGCATGTGGCAGTTATGCCACACTCAGAGTGGCTCATTAAATTAGTCCTAACAAATACACAACTAATTTTCATTAAATCCGTTAATGAACGATTCATCTCAGAGACATTTTTTAAGGGTTCGTTAGTAATCTTTAAGTATTCGTAGGATGGGGTATCGCCAAATCATTGTATAGATTGCATATCGATAAACGTTTGGTGTGACCACACATGAAAAAATGTTAATATCTATTTCATCCTACCTCTGACTTGTATAACAAATGTAAGGTTCTTACAGTCCGTCAATTATTCATTATCCAAACTGTTTTTTCTTTTATATTTGTTGTATTTTTTATTATTGTAAGTGCTACTTCTGTAATCCATCTATTTTCTCTTATCAAAGGTCTCGCTATTCCTACTGATATGTTACTTATAATTTTATAGGGGGGTCTGGTAATCTGTGTTTTGTGGTTTGCTAGTGCAGATACTAGTCCCCCACAAAGGTTTAAATTTATTATACCTTGTAAACATAGTTTTAAATCACCTTTGTGGAAGAGAAATAAATGATTCTTAATTAAAAAAAATAATTAAAAACTTTATTTAAAACCATTGAATGCATAAAACAGTAATACGAGTTAAATTTCGTTCATTTATCGATAGTGTTTGATAAAATACAAACCAAAACGGCTATTTTCGATCAGAGAAGATAAAGCAATCGGACTATTTTTTTCCTGGTAACTGGAATCTCTTTGGCACTTGTCAGTATCAATGTCTGTCATGTTTTATTACGACAGTAGTTTGTGTTGTTTAATTAAAATTAATAAATTATTTTCTTTGGTTCTTGCGCTTAAACCGATAAATAAAAATAAACCTATGTCCTATCCGTTTTCACACCCTGGTAAGTTTCATTAAGTACATTCTGTACATCTAACAATATAATCACAACAAATAAAAGATGGTTATGTTTAAAACTTCTGTTCATGTTTTGTATTATTTTAGGAGTGTCTATATTATTATATAAAATCACGCGACAAAGTGGTCAATTCAAAGCTTTACTGGCACAACAGTGATTAAGAAGAGACCAATGTTGTAAAATCCAAAATAAAAAAAGATGGCAAGTCGGTCCCCAAGAAACAAGCGGCATGGGAGTTTAATTGTAATGCACATGCACAAATATACACATGGTAAGAAGGAATTATTATTATTGATACAGAATTATTTGTTTTGATAATTGTCATACCTAAGTATCTATATACTTTCTGTTTATTTCAGCTTGATGATAAGAAAGCAGTAACACTTATAGCACGGGCTACAGAAAGAGGAAAACAAATTTTATCTAGAAAAGTGTTGCATATACACAGGACCTTATCATACATCACTTGTTCCCAGGGAAAGAGACAGCATCATAGGGTATGCCCAGTGCAGCGCTGTAAAACGACACTGGCTTAACAACACTTCTATGGGATTGGTATTCATATTCATATTCATTTATTTGTTGGTAGCCAAATTTATAATAAGATCAACAAAATCTGTTTCATACATTCTACTATCATCCATGAGTGTAAGGAAAGGGTTGTCAGCTGAATAAAAACTCAGAGTTACAAGGACACTGAAGTGCTATTAATGACTTGACTAATTTCAACACACACAAAATTGGCAAGCTCGATCTTCTTATATAAAATATTGTTACATTAATTGCTCAATTTTGTAGATGATATTGAATTTGACAATGTACTTTCTGATTAAAATTTAAGTCTTCATATTTAGAATGGGTCCCGACTGCTTCAATTTTACGATGACTTTCTTGTTATAGGTTTTAATTTTTTCATATTATAAAGAAACGCAGTCGGGTTTTTTAGTTTTTTAAATTACCATTTTTTATTTTATAATAATAATTATACAACGTGTAACAAAATACCCATATAGATCAAGAAGCACTGAAGAATACAGGTTGAATAAAATCTCTACAAAAAGTTTCAGCTTAAAATACGTTTAAATAAAATTGGTACCAAATACTTAGTGTCGCATGGTTCTTGATTTTAAATCATATACACGTCTCACAACACTACAGGGGTCACTCGTTAATTACGAAACATTAAAATCTTCTATAAAATGATCGCCTAGTACCTATCTACCTAATTTTGATTCGCGCGGCGGCGCGTGTGTAAGTACATGAGACGCTTTATTTGCCTAGTACTTGTATGCTATGGCCTAGTAAATATTAAAATGAAAAATTATTTTAACTTACATTTTTAAAGATGTGGTTCGATGTGATTACCGTGTTAGTGAATACACAAGGTCGCTCACTCGTAAATAAATCTCAATCACAACAATAACCAACACTTTCTGAATGCTACGTAAAATCTTCTATCTTACAAATGCTGTTACAATACCAACGAAAGATAATTCAACTACACATTACTGCCGTCAATAGCATAATTGAAGTAAGTTGGGTTTTTGTCAAAAAATATTTAGCTACACTGCTGTGATACAAAAAAAATTGCAGTACGTCAAGAATTTTTTTAACATCACATAACACGATTACAGTGGATATACAATATACATTCTGCCTCAGTTCTCATTAAGGGCTATTCGGCAAAAGTGCAGTATGACATGTATACGGCTAATATGTAATGTCAAGTCTTGTATATAAAAAATGGATGTGAGCCGAGCAAAGAGGCACTAAAAAGATATATGTACTGTTTTGATTTTAAGTTGCGATATATCGCAATATTTATCAAATGTGAAAAACAGTATGTTGCGTTACATTAATTATACTCATAAGCATTTCTTAGACACTTTCTGTAAGGGAGTAGCATAAACACAGTAACTGCCACATTCATGCTGAGGCCAAACTACCGTGATATGCCAATAATAAACCACGATTTATGGTCATAATTTTACAATGCCAATCAATATGGCAAATGGTGGTAGGCAATAGCTCCGGCGATAAAAAGTAAAGCAATAGCTCCGCAATCTATTTTAATAAAATACAAAGCAAAGCGGCTATTTTCGATAAAAGAAAATAAAGCAATCGGACTCTTATTTACTAGTAACTGGAATCTCATTGGCACTTGTCAGTATCAATGTCTGTCATTAGGTTGCCAAATCGATTTTTCCTGTTATCGGGATCAAAAATAGACTACAGGCCCGTGTTGAAATTTTTTAGGTCATTTGAACCATGAGGTGACCTATCTAGAACGATATAAGAGCATAAAATAATAAAATTCAGCACTATGCCGTCATTGTTTGACGAGGAACTCGATTAGTTTCAAGCCATGGTAGAGGCTTTTAAAATGTTTTTTAAACGAAAATGGTCCACCACCGATTGAAAGCTTTACTGGAACAACAGTGATTAAAAAGAGACCAATGTTGTAAAATCCAAACTAACAGCAGCAACATGTAACAAGTGCTGTTTTTAGGTTGTAGTGTTTTTTGTTTTTTGATTTCGCGTAATGCGTATGAGAATTTTGAAAGCTTCGCTCTAATTTTTTGTATATGTTCTTTCCAATTTACATGTGCATCTATAACCGAGTAGCATAACTGAGTAGTGTAAAATTCGTTAACTTGTTCTAATTATGTATTATTGTAAGAGTAGTTTAATTTTATTGGGGCTTTTTGATGGGGGTGGAAGGTAATTAATTTAGTTTTTGAGAAGTTTATTTCTAAGTTATGGTTTTCCATCTGTTGAATGTTGAAGTAAGAAGAGACTAGCCGACTCGCCAGTTACGTCCACGGTTTGCACGCCTACGAGATTATAGCGGGAAATCTCTGCTACGCACTACGAACTAGGCAGTACGAGCTATGGCTGTAGTATTTGCCCGTAACTTGAGTATAAAATTAGGGCTTATCGATTTAGGGCTAGGCATGTAGTGTTACAAACTTGGCTCCACACTAGATCTGATTACTTTTTGACAGTGCGAGCTATATGGCCACATTTAACATGAAATTTTTTTGTGGGATTTCATTTCGACACCAGCAATTTATACTACGCTAACTCAAAAAAGCGTACTTTACAGTAGAGGCGTTTAAAGGGAAAAACGTAATAACTTTTACATTAATTAAGATACTTTTTTGAAATTTGGTATGCTTAATATTTAATTTATTCATTGTAATATCTCATATTTATATTTCCTTAATTATTTCTAGTTTTTAATTTAGCGCAAGTTAGCCGTATATTAACGTAATTCATCAAAATTTTTTTACATCTTATACACGTCTAACTAATGTTAGCGTAGTGTAGTACGGGAGGTCGTAGTGCATGATCAATATTTCATGCATAATTATCTGATGCATATTTCAATATTTTTATAAAGAACATGTACTTACTTACAAAAAGAATAGTCAACGTACCATTAATAAACTAATTAATACGTTAACACATAAGTATTTACTATGTAAAAGTCGCTAAGTAGTTCATTTTACAAACGAACAAGTATACACACGAACGCACTAAACTACGCTAACTATGAGTTAGTGCAGTGTTGCACGGCTTTTGACCAAAGTGATCCCCGCGCACACTTCGCTAATAAATAGTTGGCGTAATATAAATCGAGTGATTTCAAAAAGTACCTTTACGTAGCGTTTTATAAGATTTGTAACTTTCTTATTTTTGCATATTTCTTCTCAATTTTTTTATGACGTATGTAAAAACACATTTTAAGCAACTTGGCATAAAAAACGTTTTTACTAAATTTCGAGTTAGCGTAGTATAAATTGCTGGTGTCGATTTTATCTTGAACTAATCCACGCAACGCAAAAACAATGTTTTGTTTCTTTTTGCGTTTATTATGTCCCACATTGCTTTAATTTAATTTGTTGATTTGTTTAATTTGTTAATATTTTGCCATTTTTTTGATGTTATTACGTTTTTTTTTTAGTATTTTTTATACCGTTTGTATGTTTGTCAGGATGGATTCGGTAGTTTTCATTTTGAGAATCTTAAGTAGGCTTTTGTTTTTACACGCTATTTTGATATGCCTCTTATTAGCCAATGCTCTTGGAGATTTGATCTTAATTTATTTTTTGTAAAGGTATACATGGGTTTAAGTTTCTTTAGGTAAGTAGTCTAGTAGGTTTTTAAAGTTAGTATCATTTTCATCAATGGTTTTATGGGTTATTATTATGCCATGCCATTTTTGCTTACCCATTTTAGATTTGAATTTGTTTATGTTATCTTCGTTAAAGATCCGTTTTTTAGCATACCAGGTTGTCTGTTTACTGTGATTGGTGTTCTTTATTTACATGTGTAAAATTGTTGCACTGTGGTCAGAGAAACCTAGTTCTTTAATGATAGCTAGTGTGGTTCTTGTTATTGAAATTGGTAAATATTGAATTTAGACATGTTAAAGTTGTTGTAGAAATTCTTGTAGGTGATTTTATACGTTGTTTGAATTTGTGTTCTAACATGAAATCTAAAAACAGGTTAAGTAGTTGTTAAATTATAATTTAAAATATTTATATTTAAATCTCCTCCTGTGATAACATTGTACTTAAAGTATTTATTATTTATTTATATACTTATAATATAAATAATTTGTTTTAATTGGCACATAAATATTTCTTTTTCTTTTTTGTTCCAATAAATACTACTCACTATTAAAACATTTTCCTTAGATAGTTCTATTGCACATGTTTCTATACAATATTCTATAGACATATCCCTAATATCACATTGTTCCTTATTCGATATGTTCTTGTAACAGTATCTGCATATTGTTACAAGAACGGCCTCCTCGAGTGCGCCGGCAGTAGGATGCTGCAGTTGTGTAGCCGCCGATGTGTAGGTGCTCTAGTTTCTCCTGGGATAGCCACGTTTCAGTTAGACATATGGCGTTATATTCTGGTTTTTCGTTAATAAAAGCTTCGAGTCGATGTTGTTTATTGTTACTTAATACTTTGTATATTTTGGTAAAGAATTTTAAATTGTTGTTCTGTAGTTCCGAAATGTAATGCTTGGAGTCGTTGTTGTCGTTGTTGTGGTTGTTGATTGATATGGCTACTTAATACAATAAAAAACACACTTACTGTGTTTATGCTAAGTATTCCCTTACAGAAAGTGTCTAAAAAATACTTATGAGTATAATTAATGTAACGCAATATACTGTTTTTCACATTTGATAAATATTGCGATATATCGCAACTTAAAATCAAAACAGTACATATATCTTTTTAGTGCCTCTTTGCTCGGCACACATCCATTTTTTATATACAAGACTTGACATTACATATTAGCCGTATACATGTCATACTGCACTTTCGCCTAGTAGCCCTTAATGAGAACTGATGTAGTATGTATACTCACTGTAAGCATGCTGTGATGTTAAAAAAATGGTCGACTTACTGTAATTTTTTTTTCTTAAATCTTCTTCCCACGATCCAAAAAAGATGATACCTATTTTAAATCGGTTCACATTATTATTGAATCGATCCTGTAAATTAGATTATGATTTGATATTTCTATGCTATTATACACTATAAAGAAAAGCATTAAATAGTAGACAATTAAAATACACCATGTCTGTTTTGTCTATTAAATTAATCTTATTCGTATTTTAGAAATAAACGTCGACTTTAACTAAACACTGTGATTCGTTCTGAAAAAAACTCATAACTGAGTCTTAGTTTACAAGTAACTATACAGTTACAAATACTATTTGATTTTTACAGTGTTCTTATAACTATTGTGAAATACATGGAACCAATAACGATAAAAACTTGTCTTTTTAATCGGTTCCTTTCGAGTAAATCTCCCCCTTAGTGACAATTCCTATGTAACTTCAATGGTTGATTCGTTTCGAACATTGCCATCTCCCTCATATACCTAATACACACAAGCAGTGCGCGCGACAGGGAAACAATTTTTTATCAAATTAGGGATCTGTGGGTGCGCAATTTTGTTCAATTGTATAATACCTATAATGACAATTCTCGTTTCTTATGGGTATCTACACACTAACAGTCACAGTCAGTTGCAGAAAACTGTCTTTAAAATCGACATTAGTTAATCCGTCATTATCGCTAATATTCCATTAAATTTAAAGACGTTGCACAAAACTGTCGCGGGTCCCTTTAATGGGACTTTAACTAAAGACGACATTAAAAAGTGTTGCAAGTTAAAACACATATTTTGAATGAACTGATTACGTAGTATTTGTATACTCTGTGGAACTGATTGAATGTAAATTGTCATTAAGGATGGAAGGATGCGAATCCCGCTTCGAAAGAAACCGATTTTTTAAAATAACGATTTATCGATCGTGACTTGATTTATTTCATGTAGTTAAAGGACACTATAAAAATCAATACAATACCATTTGTTACTACTTAGTTACTTGTAAACTAAGACTTAGTTATGAGTTTTTCCAGAGCTAATCACATTTTTTACGTAATACCTATATCTATATTTTGTATTTGACTAAACATCTCTATATTTAATAGATTAGGTATATGTGTTATTTTAATTAGCTACTATTAAATGTATTTTGAAGTGTCTTAATAGTGGAATACATATAAATATCTAATTTTGTTCTAATTCCCTGAACCGATTCAATTATGTGTTCCGATTTAAAATAGGTATCAACCTTTTTGGTTCGCGGGAATAAAATCCTAGATGACCATTGACCAGCCCTAGTTGTCAATAATGTCATCATGAGCGTTTCTGTCATCTCTGTATTTAGGAAAAATCCTAATTTTTTACGATAAAAATATTATCAATTGCTTTAATGTGGTGTTGAATTATCTTTAATTGGTATCGTAACATCGTTTGTAAGAGAGAAGATTTAATGTAGCTTCCAGGTGTTTGTTATTGTTGTGATTAATTGAGAATTGGACTCGTCTCGAGTTTTCCTTTTGTAGAAAGAATTTTCAGTATTATTCATTAACCATGGTATCTGATGCAACACAGGCTGGTTCAGGCAGTATGCATCGCCCTTTTACTAACTTTTTAAGCAAAGAATTAACCAAAGAATGGTATAATATTGCACCCACAGAGGAAGTAGGAATTACCCCCATGTGACGGTGGCTTGGTATTTTAGTAAAATAAATATATAATAAAATAAATTAATTTAAAACAAGATAAGTCGTTTTATTTATTCTTAAAAATAACTACTTAATAGTTAACACTTCTTTAGCATTTACCCAGTCTCTATAAAGAACAAGGTATATATTATACATCTATTAATACACCTATTCCCCGAGCATGATATGGAAATACCTAAGGGAGGCCTATGTTTGGCAGGAAGCTGATCTTCGGTAGATCCAGTAGCGAAGAATCACAAACATCTATATGACGAAAATTGCGCGGACGTAGGAGCATAAAATTTGGTACACTTATAGTTTATGTGTAGGAGAAGTGCAGAACGCTAATATTTTTCATAAATAATGCTTATAAAGTACATTCATAATCAATAAATAAATAAATCAATAAATAAAACATTACACACACTACCATGCATAGTAGGGGAAGGTAGGGTAATTGAGAACGGCGGGTAATTGGGAACACGTTGATAAGTTCCACTTCCCCTCCCCGTATCCCGTCTCGCGGCTATTCGAGGTATGCTTCCCCCGCCCCTAAGTGCGCAAGCGACAGTGGGAACTGGAGGATGCACGCATCTTGACACGGTAAGTCAAAATGTTTTTATTGCATTTTTGTTATAAATTTTGTGTTTTCATACATTAGATGCAAATGTCATATTTTTGAGTACAATGACACCATATTTCGTAAGTTTATTTCATGGATAATCCGTTTTAAAATTTTACGTGTTATAGGATTCACTTATAATGCTATCGAAGGTCGCGACCATTTTTATTCAAATTATCGACTGCCGGTAATTAGGAACGGTGGGTGGCGGGTAATTGGGAACGTTCATATTTACAATTTGTTTTTATATTTTTATTACAATACAATTTTTTTTTTAGATGAGGCGAGACGTTGATGCTGCCATAGTGAACCAGACACCACCAGTTCAAATATCAGATTCACATGACCACGATAAAGCTTTGGGCACATGTGCAATGCACTTCCAGAGAGACCAGCAAAAGTTACGTGTGTGATATGTGTCATGAAATGAAAAAATATTTTTTCCGTTATAAGCAGACAGACAAATAATGTTTTTAAGTTTTAATAAAAGTTGATTCCTTTTTTAAGAGAAAATACTGTTTTTTGCCTTTTAAGTTAAGTGTTCCTAATTCCCCCACCTTCCCCTATCGTATTTGACAAAACGTCAAATTGACAGACATTGCGATGATATTAAAAGAAGAAGAAATGAAAAGAGGTTTCTCATTGAAGGAGGTTAATATAATGAAGAGGTTTGGTTATTCATGATGCGCCGGAATATATTAATTTGAATTTTACAAAACGAATAGCAATTCTAACGAATTGCTATTCGTTTTGTAATAAAAATTATCCTTGAACGTATGTTAAGTGGTATTGTAAATTAAATCGTATTTGGTCGAATTTCGACCACTAGGCGGCCACTAGTATCAATAACTATCATGTGAGGCCATCAATAGCTTTATTTCTTCGAGTTTCAGTTTCTAAATTGAGTATCTCGCAAATGCGTAAAGCTTTAGAAATCCTGTATCTCACACGAAACTCTTCTCCGTCATGTTTTTCAAATAAATTTATCCTATCTGGTACACGACGTCGTCGTAGAAGGAGCGAATAAAGATGATAGGCTTGAAAGGGACATTATAAATAATACTGTAATAAAGTAAAAAAATATTACTAGCACTATTTACAAAAGAATTG
Organism: Spodoptera frugiperda; assembly: GCF_023101765.2. Lineage (NCBI taxonomy): Eukaryota > Metazoa > Arthropoda > Insecta > Lepidoptera > Noctuidae > Spodoptera > Spodoptera frugiperda. The sequence goes on from NC_064236.1 coordinate 20,955,278, forward strand.
AGAGTTTAATAACAAGTTTAATGGATGTTTGACTAGGCATTAAAAATTATAACCCCAAACTGTCAATTTAATGCTCCTTTAGCGCTAATGACGTTTTGTGCAACGTAAAAAATAGGCTAAAGTCCCGATTTGACGTTTCTTTAATTAAAGTTAATCCGGCATTAAAATAAGATAGAAATACTTCTTTGTGCAACACTTTAAAGCTTCATTAATATTTAAAGTCACTTTAAAAATTTAATGATCGTTCCTGCAACTGACTGTAAGTTGCAGAAAACTGTCTTTAAAATCGACATTAGTTAATCCGTCATTATCGCTAATATTCCATTAAATTTAAAGACGTTGCACAAAACTGTTGCGGGTCCCTTTAATGGGACTTTAACTAAAGACGACATTAAAAAGTGTTGCAATTTAAAACACATATTTTGAATGAACTGATTACGTAGTATTTGTATACTCTCTGGAACTAATTGAATGTAAATTGTCATTAAGGATGGAAGGAAGCGAATCCCGCTTCGAAAAAAACCGATTTTTTAAAATGACGATTTATCGATCGTGTTTCGATTTATTTCATGTAGTTAAAGGACACTATAAAAATCAATACAATACCATTTGTTACTACTTAGTTACTTGTAAACTAAGACTCAGTTATGAGTTTTTTCAGAGCTAATTACATTCTTTACGTAATACCTATATCTATATTTTGTATTTGATTAAATATCTCTATATTTAACAGATTATATATATGCATATGTGTCATTTTAATTAGCTACTATTAAATGTATTTTGTAGTGTCTTAATAGTGGAATACATATAAATATCAAATCTTATTCTAATTCACTGACCGATTCAATTATGTGTTCCGATTTAAAATAGGTATCAACCTTTTTGGTTCGCGGGAAGAAATTCCTAGATCGCCAGCCCTAGTTGTCAATATTGTCATTATGAGCGTTTCTGTCATCTCTGTATTTAGGAAAAATCCAAAATTTTTACGATAAAAATATTATCAATTGCTTTAATGTGGTGTTGAATTATCTTTCATTGGTATCGTAACAGCGTTTGTAAGAGAGAAGATTTAACGTAGCTTCCAGGTGTTTGTTATTATTGTGATTAATTGAGAATTGGACTCGTCTCGAGTTTTCCTTTTGTAGAAAGAATTTTCAGCACTATTCATTAACCATGGTATCTGGTGCAACACAGGTTGGTTCAGGCAGTATGCATCGCCCTTGTACTAACTTTTTAAGCAAAGAATTAACCAAAGAATGGTATAATACTGCACCCATAGAGGAAGTACGAATTGCCCCCATGTAATAAGGGGACTTGGTATTTTAGTAAAATAAATATATAATAAAATAAATTAATTTAAAACAAGATTAGTCATTTTATTTATTCTTAATAATAACTACTTAATAGTTAACACTTATTTAGTATTTACCCAGTCTCTATAAAGAACAAGGTATATACATCTATTAATACAACACATATTCCCCGAGCATGATATGGAAATAATAGGTAAAATAATTAAATGAAATTCATAACATTTCAGGAATTACAATTTATTTTTACAGAATAATTATAAACCAACAATCCGTCTCATCGACCAATATTCGAATTAATTATTTCCCGCCATTTTTAGGGTTCCATAGCCAAATGGCAAAAAACGGAACCCTTATAGATTCGTCATGTCTGTCTGTCCGTCCGTATGTCACAGCCATTTATTTCCGAAACTGTTGGGCCTACATAGTTGAAACTCTGTAGGTTGATGTATTTCGATAACCGCTATTCGAATTTTGAATAAAAATTATTAAAAAAAAATTTTCAGATAACATATCCGTGATGGTTGTCTATGGATAGGTCATTAAAAAAGACATAAAGGTTCCTAAAACCATTTTTCGTCAAAATCAACCGTTTGAAAGTTAGACGCTTCCAAAGAGGAAAAATGAGTGTCCCCCCCCCCCTTCTAACTTTTAAAATAAGAGAGTGAGAAAACTAAAAAAAATATAATGCTGTAGATTTCAATAGAAAATAACAACGAAAATTGGTTTGAACGAGATATCATTATTAGTTTTTAAACAATAAATCATTTTCAAAAACCGCAAATATAACTATGTCGTTCATACAAACACTATGTAAAACCAAGTTATTTTGTAACTTTTATAATATGTCATCTACTTGCTGTTACGGAACCCTTCATGGGCGAGTCCGACTCGCACTTGGCCGGTTTTTAAATATATCATTTGACGTTCCATTTCAGCGAACATTTATTTTAAACAGTTTATGTAGTCTATGAAATGACGAAAAAGGTTTAATACTATTATTTAATATTATTCCTATGAATAGTACTCAGTAATTAAATACTATTATATTATAATTACATCCTACATTATATCTGTCTGGTGTTGCTAGTGGTTGTTAACACTAAGGAAGGCCTATGTTTGGCAGGAAGCTGATCTTCGGCAGATCCAGTAGCGAAGAATCTCAAACATATCAATAACTATGTGAGGCCTCCTCTGTGAAACTCGAAGAAATAGAGCCATTGAGGGCTCTATTTCTTCGAGTTTGTTTCTAAATTGAGTATCTCGCAAATGCGTAAAGCTTTAGAAATCCTGTATCTCACACGAAACTCTTCATGTATGGATGTAAAAACCCTTTAATTTTTAAATTTAATAATTTTTATTCAAAATTCGAATAGCGGTTATCGAAATACATCAACCTACAGAGTTTCAACTATGTAGGCCCAACAGTTTCCGTTATTTTTCAAATAAATTTATCCTATCTCTTACACGACGTCGTCGTGGAAGGAGCGGATAAAGATGAAAGGCTTGAAAGGGACATTATAAATAATACTGTAATAAAGTAAAAAAATATTACTAGCACTATTTACAAAAGAATTCAGAGTTTAATAACAAGTTTAATGGATGTTTGACTAGGCATTAAAAATTATAACACCAACTGTCAAATTAATGCTCCTTTAGCGCTAATGACGTTTTGTGCAACGTAGAAAATAGGCTAAAGTCCCGATTTGACGTTTCTTTAATTAAAGTTAATCCGGCATTAAAATGAGATAGAAATACTTCTTTGTGCAACACTTTAAAGCTTCATTAATATTTAAAGTCACTTTAAAAATTTAATGATCGTTCCTGCAACTGACTGTAAGACTAACATTGCAAAATGGTCGGAAGTAGATTGGCATAGAAATAGACGCTAATATTCGTAAACACCTAGTTTTCATGAAAGATAAGGAGGCTATCTTGTCCACGTAAAAAACAGGTATTATATAAACTTATTTCCTCAAAAAATGGTAAGTATATTAAATATCCGGAACCCCTTTATTCTCTGTTTAAAGATATACCAGGAGTAAGAGGTTTGTTTTTATTTATGAACAGTGAATGCGCTTGCACTGACACCAATCAGCTGCTTTATTGCTAGTTATGTATTGATTTAATTTCCAAATGTTCGGTTTATGGTATCTTATGTATTGGAAAAATTCATAACTTCGTACTATGAAAACATGAGTTTAAAAAACCCGTATCGTTTGTTATGTACACATCGTTATAGTATGTACTTATAATTATTTCCTATCACGGGACCCAGGGTCCCGGGCCTTTGGAAAATGTACAAGGAGCCAAAACCTAATGAATCTAAATGTAATGGGACAAAAGCCGGCGATTGTCCCTGTATGAACTATGGAAGTAACTAAACCAAAGGACAATCCCCGGTTGATGCAGGACTATTGTGCAATATAAATATATTTTGCAATTTGTAAAAAAATGATTGGGTTATATAGGTGCTAGGTGTGAGTAGCTAATGGACTAGTAGATAATAATATGGTAACTATGAAATACTATTACGGCTTGAAAAGACCAATACTATAATAAACAGTAAGGGGTAACTAGGGGCATAACACACTTGGCAGAATCTTCTTTAAACAAATATACATACGGCATAAAAATCATTTAATATAATTATTGTTTTGCCGAATGTGTATATGTCCGAATTTACAAAAGCATACTTTTAAGATGGCAGAATTTTATTTGGCATAATTACTATTGGCAAAGCTTAATTTTGCATAATTTCATTTCACATAACGTTTATTTAGAGCGATGATTGTTTGGCATAATTTCACTAGGCATTTTAAGAAGAGGGTAGAATATCATTTAGAATAATTTTATTAGGCATAATTATTGTCCTATTTATAAACTGTAATCATAATAATCTTAACCTTAAATTAAAATATTGTCTTAAAAAGTCAACAATTTTTTTTTTGTTGTTGTTAGAACCGAATCGCTGCAAAACCGACTGCACGTAGTCTTGTTTGTCCTACCCCTAGAGTGCAATTTAAAATTGCGTAGGCGCGGAGGGGCGAGGCGGCCCGCGGGCTGATTAGCAGGCTACGAGCGAGCCGCCGCTGCTGAGGCTGGCCACGGTGGTGAGCGAAAGCCGTCCGCGACGATTAGCGCACGTGGGACCGCCGGAGCCTCGCAGCGCCGGATCCGTGACAGAAACCATGCTTGCTTGCATGCTGCATCTGCATGCTTGCTTGCATGCTGCATTTGCATGCTTGCATGCATGCTGCGTGCTTGCTTGCATGCTGCGTGCTTGCTTGCATGCTTGCTTGCTTGCTGCATGCTTGGTTGCTTGCTGCATGCTTGGTTGCTTGCTGCATGCTTGGTTGCTTGCTGCATGCTTGGTTGCTTGCTGCATGCTTGGTTGCTTGCTGCATGCTTGCTTGCATGTTTGCGTGATAGATGAGTTTTACAATTATTATGGATATGAAAAGTATGCCAAAAGACGATTCTAATTGTAAACTTTCTAAGATTTGAAGGTTCTACTTTTTAATTATTATGGCTATGAAAGGAGGATGCCAGATGCCCATAGTAACTTTGGCTCAATATTAATTTGTCACGGACAGTGAATATTCTTACGTTTCCTAGTGTTGTTTAATGTCAAAAGCATTGCTGTGATTTCCAACTTTTACATTGAACGTCTACAAAAGAAGTTATTCAAATATTTTTAATTGGAGGTTATGTTTACATTCTGGTAATATGAATCGTACTTTACCTCAGAAAGTGAAGTCCATTGCCGTAACAATGAACGGACATCGTCAGATTCAACTAAATGCAGTTGCATTCGGAACACATTTATACCTCAATTACCACATTATCACAAAATGTATTATTATTTGTATTTCCCGCGGTGAGCAGAAGAAATCGTGCATTGACAACAATACAAGATGTGTCAATGTCAGTATTTTGACAGAACTACAATTAAAAGGGTTGCTCACACGGCGATTAAGTTATCGATAGCAGATGGAAAATCGATTTCTTGAATTTCATTTTTTATAGTTATGTTTAATGTAAAATAGGACGAACGTATTATTTAAAAAAATTAGTTGGTAAATAAAAAGTAAAAAAACATTTTTTTTTACTTAGTATTATCCAAATAATAAAAAATATTTTTAATATAGAATTATCGATTACAGTGGCAGGATTTTAATTATTTACAATTATCGATTACAGTAGCAAGACTGGCAACTTTTTTGTAAATCTGGGATTGAAGAACTTAATATTAAAATAAATACTTATTAAAGTGATTTTTTTTTTCGAGAAGTTCTCGTAAAGCACTAAATAATTTTTTATAAGTTTGTATTTTATATTGAAATTATTGGAGGTAGAAACTTCGCGTACGCGTAAGTTTAGTTTTAAAAGTTAAGTAAGCCGAAATCCGTCATTCTCCTTTATGCCAAAAGACAATTCTGACAGTCAACATTCTGCAATATGATGTTTCTACCTTTATATTATTATGGGTATCAATTTATGCCTAAAGATGATTTTGATTTACAAAATTATGCGTTTTTAATGTATTACAATGATGGTATGATTTTCTGCGAAATGAAGTTTCTGCCATGCGTTTATGCCAAATAAAATTATGACCAAAAAAAATATACTAATAAAGGTAGACCCGGTGACTAGCATACTCAAATAGTGGGCCCCCGGAAACGTCTGCTAGCACGTAGCGTCACGTAGGCAACATACGTTGAACTGCTTGGGGAAGGAGAGGTATCCCACGGCTATCAGAGCAAAACGCGCCTAGCTTAAACCACCCCGGTGGCCACCTTCAGCACCGAGACCTCTTACTAGACCTGCTCCAGAGCCCCTATGGTGCAACGCCTATTAGGGCACAGTTATATCCCTAGGGAGACGTGTACCTCCCATAAGCCTCGCTGTGCAAGTTACACGGCAGCACGTGACCACTGTGCTACCGTCTTCCCTGATGTCGCTGGAGGGGCACTTAGAGACCCCACTCTACACTCCCGCGGCCCCAAACGATCAAGACCACTACCAGCATCTTACTGGGATATATCCTTCCCTCGAGTGGAGTTGAAGGCATCTCCACTCAAACCAGCCAATTAAGGCAAGAATGAGGCAGGATCGGCCTCTAAGGATAGTCACGGGTACTGACCGGAGTTGAAGACTAGGGCCTTTCCCAGGAGTCAGGTCCGTGGGGTCGCCACTGCCCAACAGCTTGCCACTAGTTGCCTTGCGTACTTATTATACTACTAGTTAATGTGAATAGCTAATATTTTTACGTCCACATGCTGACATAAAAATCTTACGTTTCAGCCCTGTGATAATCTAATATAAAAACTTCAAATCTAATATATAAAATCAAATTGCTTTATTATTATAAAAATCATTTATCAATAAAAGAGTATTTCGTCGGCTTATTGCAAGAAGTCATTATGTGACATATCCACTATTCTTAGATAAACAGTATTTTAGTTTAAATTATGTATTGGTTGGTTGTTGATTTGCCCATATTATCGTAAATATAACTACTTTTGCATTTTGGACAATGTGTCAAAATAAGTCAGATTATACAGAAAATAAGATCATCTCGTGAGACTGACAGTTAATTCATGTCAAAAGTGCTTCTTATAAAATAATAACTTTTTGGCAAAACCTTACTAAGATTGTGGAAAGTTTGTGTTGGTGGACTCTTTGAGAGTCTGGTGATCTGTAGGAGTGTTGGTACAGTGATTAATGTAATAAATCGCCCAAAAAAGACAATCAGTGACGAGCTTATCACTTAACCTGTCACACAATTTTGGAAAACGCCTGAACCAACGGTGTGGGCAATATACAGCTGCACAAGTCGTTATTAATTTTGACTAGGCGCTTGAAGATACACCCAGCTTCGACTCATTGCCAGCACATTCTTGGAAGGAATCCCAACTGGATGAATTAGGCGATCTAAAGGAAGCTATGTCTCTCATCCGTAAGCTTGAAACATCAGTTCAATTCATGAGTGACGAGTTTGATCGAGTGAAGAGCGAACTTCAAGGCTATAAAGAAGCTAACCAACTCATTCAAAAGGAAAATAAGCTTCTCAAGAACACTGTGTCAGACTTGTCTGTAAGAGTTAATCTTCTGGAACAAAACACTCGTCAACAGAACATTGAAATTAACGGTGTACCTGAAAACAAATCCGAGAATTTGATCAATACTGTGGTGCAACTTGGAAAGGTCGTTGCAAATTCGTTCATAGTTCGTTTCGAAATTTAAACATCAGTAATGAATTACAATAAAAAGCATCCAGACCACAAGCTGAACTCCCATCTCTTAGGATACGGTGGTGCGAAAAAATCAGTATTCGTATCCGAACACCTTTCGCCACTGAATAAACAAATTCATGCAGCAACTAGAAAGGCTGCTCGTGACAAACAATACAAGTATGTGTGGGTCCGTGATGGCCGAATACTTGTTAGAAAGACTGATGGGGCACAAGCCAAACAAGTGCGGAGTCTTGAAGCTGTTGAACTACTCTAACAGGTGCCGTCTTATACATAAGCTATACAAGTCCCGAAGCTCTTTATTGAAATCCATACATCGGTCCTTCGCCATACTCTGCCCAGGTCTAAGTGCAATTTAGAAGTGTTCTGTCTATGTCCCACAAGAACTAACCTCGGACGTTTTGCACCGATGAACAGGTTGATGAGGACGTACAACGAGCTTCATAAAATATGTTCAAATAGTATACATTATAATTATAATTTTTTTGTCTTTACTTTTTACCTCTTTAGTACCTATCATAATTGAACTTACTAAATAACTTGAAACATGTAAGTGCTGCGCACACCTGTAAGTGACAAGTTCACTCTGTAAATAAGATCTGTTACAATGTTTAAAAAAAATATAATTATGTTTTTAAATCATTGTAACAAAAATATATTGTGATCGAGTCGTTGGAGTGCCATAAGAATAAATACTCAAATAAATAAGTCCACTATAGATAAAAACGTATTAGGTACTTAAGTGATTTTTTGTAGTTAATGATTTCTTACAATAAGCCGACGATTTATCAAATATTAAATTATTATTTTTTGATCGAAGAAACTTATTAACATTTTTATATTTCGATGTTCTACGATTTCTATAGTTACTTATTAATTTTAAACTAAGTTGTATAAAACCAAAGTGCTAATTACTTAAATAGTCAATGGATAACTGGTGTCGAATGACTTCAAAATGCAACTTTCTAATAAAAACGAGTCTCATATTTTTTTATTAATATAGAATTTCTCCTAATATTAGCTAACCATTACTTTCTTCATGCATAATACCTTTGTGTTACAGTATGCTTGTGCTATTCATTAGCTCATTACAACCTAGTCTACAATCCATTCACATGGCGTTCTGGTTGCATCACCTCCTGTTGTTCCTCCTCGTCATCCTCCTCGTTATCTTGTTCATTCTCATTATTTGCGTCATTTCCCTGCTCTCCTTCCTGACCATCAGCATCCACGTCTGGTTCTCTTTCCTCTTCGTCTTCCTCGACGTTTCCGTTCATTTCGTCGACGTCATTTAGTACTTCCTCATCGTCGAACAAATGTTCATTTACCTCATTTTGGACTTCATCAACTTCACAGGTATGTGGAATTAAAATATTTGTTTTTAAAATTATTCTTATCAACTAAATGACTAGTTTGGTTTCTACTAAATGTTGTTATAATTATTTTTGCAGATTTTGTCTTTGGATGGGTGAAGCCCACTTATGCTTCGAAACTATTTCTAATTTTCTACTATGTATAATGAATGAGGTATAGAAATAATAATTTCAAAAGCAGAAATATTATCGGAAGCTACTGTGGTATTGACGAATTAATAAAATGTACCGTAAAACATGGCAACTTTACCATATTTTGGAACAAAAATCGAAATATATTTTTAACCATAAGACGCATAGAAACCAAAACTATATATTTAGAATTGTAGTCTATCTGGCTCACTTTACTGTAATCGTCATTATATACAAACGCTTACTTTAGCCGTAGTAAAGAAAAAACAACATGGGTAAAGATACCAAATTTTTGGCAACTTTACCTACGCGCCGTATTCATCGTGTATTGCATATTAAAGAGTTGTTGAGGTACAGAGGGCTTCATCTAGGACCTCTTCGTATTATAATGCAAACAATATGAGGAAATCTATAAAGATAACGGCTACACAGACAGTCGGGAAAGTTGCCACGGGTTTCATCGTAATTTACATACAAATAATTTGTTACGCTCGGGGTTGTCAAAAAATGAGATTTTTTTTATGACATGTATATTTAAAAAAAAATTATAAACCTTAAACCTAAAGTAAAAAAAAGCATAAATATCTGACAAAAATATTGTTCCCTTTTAAACTAAATTAAGTTCTAAAATTTTAAGTATTTATGTTTAAAATTGTAAAAAAAGGCTACAAAATAATGTTTAATCTTTTGACTTTTGAATTTTTTGACTTCATTATCTCCATAACTAATTTTAACATTACTTTCGTATACTTTTTATATTGTCTAGCTCCGAGTTTTCTGCGGTTTTGTTACATGTGAGCCATTTTGGCTCTAAAACAAAAAGTATTATTAAATACATTATAACTTATCATCCAGGATATTCACTATTATGCTGGGAAATTTAGGTATTCGAAAATGGTTACATACACACAAACAAGGAAAAAAACATTTATTGCCAACCCTAACTGTAGGTAAAGTTGCCACAAAGCAGGCCGTGGCAACTTTACCTAACCTGTGTCAACATTACCGAAGCGATTATTTATCAATAAATTAAAGAAAAAGCAATTGCTGACATTACAACAGTAATCCCAACTATATTGTACATACAAGATCAAAATTTCACTCACCTGTGACAAATAATTTAGGCTCTGTGAGCACAATTTAGGAACTACTAACTTTTAGCACATTTTCACGCACTACACTGTAACGGCCATTACTGGCATAATAGCAGTCTTACGTCTACGCAAAATATAGTAAATATTTCCTTTTAAAGTCTAAAAAATACTACTATTACAAAACAGAATTCTAGTGGGTAGATTTTTAGATAAATGAGTTTATACCGAATACCTATAGTATGGTAAAGTTGCCAAGGGTCTGGTAAAGTTGCCATAGTTTACCGGTACTAATAAATTCGCGTAATATTAAATTCGCTTCAATTATTCGCTGCAGAGGTTGCACAAGTTTTATAGCACAGTTCCCACCAGTTTTTATGAAATAAACAAAAATACGGCAGTGTTGTAAAATTAATTATTTTGTGAGTCTTCCGAAAATAAATCTATTATCACAGTAAAATAATTACTATTTAAATGGCCAATGTTATATTGTACCTGAATTTACCTGTAGCCTCATTATACAATAATTATGTAATGAAAAACGACACAATAAAAAAATAATAAAAAAGAACAGGCAAAGTCGAAAGTTATTTAACAAACTTCAAATTCCAATCAAAATTAACTATTGAATATCAGCAATGATCACAATGGACCAACTAGTCATTTGCGCCTAATATACCTAGTTTTTTGAGAAGCCTTGGAAGATTATAAAGCTAACTAGCAGACAGACCACCTGGGGCAAGAGGGACGGAGCTATGTAGCTTGTATAGCTCAGTCCCTCTTGCACTGATCAATGATCGACCATTCTGACACAATTGTAATAGCAGACTAAGGCCCCAGGTGGTAAACGATCAGATCTCACACATATTAGTTGTCTACTTTAGAAAAGGAGTACGCCCGTTTTATTTTAATTTGTAATTAAGTATTATTTACTTAGGTGGACTTGCTGCGTTGGAATATATCTATCAACCAAATCACTACTTCATATAAATATAATACAAAGAGTAGTATTATTGAATTAAATTTTTCGTGTCTTACAAATATTTCATTATTATGAGAGACTTTGTCTTTCATAAAAACATTTGATTTACCGTACTTGCCTAAAACGTATACATTAGGCGTCAATGACATAATTAATCTCATAACTAGTTATTTAGGTTTTACTATTTGAAGTTTGAAAATAAACAAACCTCTATCAGCCAGAATCTCAATACATGGGCTCCAATCTAATGAAAAAATAAACAAAAAGTAATTACAGGTAAATCACAATAAAATAAAATAATAAGCAAACTAAAATAACAAACACTTTAATTGTCTTTTATTTTTACAATAACATTAAGCATGGTGTGTTTACTCATGATTACTTACGTAGTGGTGGCTCCAAGTGGTGAAAGGTTTCCCCAGAATCATCCGGTGTTGAGCTTGTGTTGGTATCCTGCAATAAAATAAACCTTAAGCACAAGAACATTAGGTCACATTTATGACAAAATCAAGGACAAAACTCTATGATAGAAGTTACGATAACATCACCCATATTTGTAAATAGGGCAACTTTTTCTACGTAACAGGCCCCAAATGGACACAACTATTATTTACAGCATTATACAACACATATACATGTGTGGGCAATTTCATACTCAAACGCGTTTTTATCACACACATGTCATACTGATAGTCAATATAATTTCCGTGTGGATATACGCGCGTATTAATTCAGTACGTTAATGAAATATACAGCCTCGACTGCCTCGTTGGCCGAGTGGGTCCAACTGTGGTTTGTTATGGTTTAGTTCCTAAGCGGTATATTTTGTTGATTTCATGATCTTCAACATTAATCTTTATATCAATTTTAAAATGTTCCCTTAGTTCTTTACGTAATGACTGCCTCGTTGGTCGAGTGGTCGCAAGTGCGACTGCCGAACAAGGGGTCTCGGATTCGATTCCCGGGTCGGGCAATGTATTGCTGGGGTGTTTTCGGTTTTTCGAAAATTTCTCAGTAGTAGCACGGAGTCTGGAAATGTGCCCGGTATATGGCAATAGGCTCACCACCTGTTATATGGGACTCACAATATAAATTGTGAAAAGTGGGTGTGGGTGTACACAGTGGCATTGCGTGCCATAATGTGCACCTCTGCCCTACTAAAGGCGTGACGATATGTATGTATGTATGTATGAAATATACATAAAAACAAGGGTAACGATAAAAAATAACATGTAACAAACATAGCATAAATCGAATAATTAACTATCGAGTTCAATAATTATATTCTTAAAAATATAATATGTTCTCATCGTATTTTTATTTTATTCAATGACATTATACGATATTTTGCAAGACTCGTTAGTTCCAAGTTTGGCACAGTAGGTATTTATCATTACAGACAAGTTACAGTTCCACCGGGTCGATCCCAGCATGCACAATAAGTTCTTTTTGTATGTATCAAACATTTTTAAACATTGTTTAATGCAAATTTTCTAATTATTCGATACCTGAGTATAAAGTTTGGAATATTTAAGGCAACCACGGAACTCTCATTATTGGCCCTCATTATTTGGCAATTATGTACTACATACTACTACAACTACGGACAATTAAAAAAAAATATTTTTTTCAATCACCCCACCCTTACCTATACAAAGATTAATAAATGGGGAATTTCACGTCAAGCGGACAAGCAAAATATAGCGAGGTCGCGAAATTTGTTCATATTCTGGTAAGGTATACTTCTAGTGGATATGAATGAGCACACATTTTATTTTTTTTGTACGGGGCTTTATTGATAAGTTACGAGCTTTTAAAAATTTACAATGTATGAAGACCATACTTTTTGGACGCTTATTATTATTTTATTTCAATCAATTTGTAAAAAAAAAATAAAGTAGAAAGCCTGTACTTTTTAATTTTTTTATCAAATTTGAATTTTCTTGCGTAAAGTAAACCGGAAGTAACGAAAGATTTTAAATGGAGTTTTGTGTAACTTCGACATTTTTTTTTTTATATTTTAATTTTTAATTACAGCTCTTTATATCGTTATTCTTCATAAAAAAAATAGAACGTAATCGCCAATAGTTTCAAAGTTAGAGCAAATTGAGTAGAGATTTAAGATTTTTTTTCCAAATCTAGTTAATTTAGTGTGTAAATCTAGTTACTTTAGTGTGTAAAAAACAGTTATTATAAATCACTGCTATAATATATAAATAGACAATAATGCTATTTGGTGCAAAATATAGGACCGATAAGGTTTCATTAACTGAGATTGAAATAATAGCACTAATCGTAATTAAAAACTTTATTTCGTAATTTTAACAGTTTTACTATATGCAATATCACTTGTTATTTTCACACGTAGAGACCTTCTTTGATAGGAAGAAAACTATGAAAGTTTTTGGTTCCAGGAACAGTGATAGCGGATGCAAAACGGATTCGTAAAAATCTCGCTCCTTTTGGAAAAAAAAAAAATACTTTCTTTCGAGCATTAGTATGTTGACGTTTCAGGTAACGATGATTTTGCCCATTTATATAACTTCAAAGGTGAAGTGATAGCCTTATTTGCAGACTGCAGACTGGCACGGGTTGCTAAACGTTTGAGGTTTCCTCCAAGACCATCACATGGCCCTTTTCCATGAGCTGTTGCATGAAAGTGTAACTGAGCTTCTGTGTTAAAATCTTGTTTGTAATAAAATAGGTTCACAAAATTAAACCTATTCTTAAAATGTTGCTCCGTCTGTAATGTATTTTATCATAGAAACTGCAATTCTGTGATCAGCAAGGTGTTGGTGCAGTATTTTTTGAAATGCGTAGAATGTGGCAGTATCGTGCTTTAAATCATCCGAAATCATGACGATGCTTCCATGTTTCATAAACATAAACATAAACAGATGTCAAAAGAGTAGCTTGATCATTATTCCAATGAAACGATTGGACAGTATCTTGTACGACAAAATTATAATTTTCGGCAAAATCACATTGAACGAGATTGTCGCCTTCAGAGATAGTTTCCTTCAAAGTTCTAAAATAAAGCGCTTGTTGTTCAGCGATATAAGCATGCGGCTTTAAAATGTCTAAAGCTTTACACAGACAATCGACAAAATCATCAGCAGAAAGTACTTGGGTCACAATCGTGAAGCGGTCTGTACCTTCCCATTTTTCAAACTGAATATTTGTAACTTGATTTTCATCAAATATCATTTTCAAATGATCACGTATTCCGTTTAAACCTGGACAAGAAGAGCAACTCTCATTTGAAGATTTTGCTGTCTTTCTAAACATTAAATAACAGTTCAGCGTTGGATTGGCACACATCATCATTTGAAGACACACTTTATAGGATGAGAGATGCATAGTAGTTCCAGATGTTAAATTGGCCACATCTCCTCCTCTAAACATAAGTTTAACATTTTGGTGATAAATACACACCATATGTGTTCCAGAGTCTCCAGCGAGGACGCATTGTTTTGGTCTTAAAGTAAAAAATTTTGTCAATTACGTTCGGGTATTCAATTTTGAACTTTTGATATAGTTCATCTATGTTGCACATCAAAAGTTGTTTTTGTATATGCGTTCTTTGCCCATCTTCTAATTTAATGGATACAAAATCTTTTTTGCCTGGCATGACTCGACTAATATCTTCGCGGAGAAAATGTTTTTTTACCAAGGTTTCAGTTTCAGGCGGCAATTTTCGGCCGACGCGAGGATTCGGCGAAGTTAAGATGCCAAACACTTCTACCAGTTGTTTAGCTTTTTTTGCTTGGCGTCGGGATGTTCCGAATTTTTGAGCCAACCTATTTTCACTCCAGGACTTTGGTGCAATAGTGAGTATCATGGTTTTAATGGAAGGAGAAGAAGAAGGACTATTAAACTTTTCTTTGAGCTGATTCAAAATTTCGTCATATTCCATTGACACGTCCTTGGTGCTTGTCTTGCGGGATGAAGGCTTCATCTTGGGTGGTTTGTGAATAATCCCTGGATGCCTGACTCCATTGTGTCTGGATAACATTTGTGCCTGGAGGTGATTCATATAATAGTCGCTTCCTACACGATTCACAGACATAAACGTCAGGCGAAATTGTCCACTTTTCACTTAATGTTTTTGATATTTTCCTAACTTTCACGCGTTTTTGATAACGCGTCAAGAGGAACGGATTAATACATCGATCACAGTAAGATGCCATATTAAAAAAAAATGGAATATCTCCGAGGGTTGTTTCAAAAGTCCGTGCAAAAATAAAAACTACTTAATTTTTTGGGGTAAACCTTTTTTATTTTTCAACATAGTCTCCTTTTAGGCTTATACACTTCGTCCAACGCTGCTGTAGTTTGTTAATCCCTTCCGAATAATAGGATTTGTACAAGTCTAAAAAATAGCCATTTGTTTCGGCAATCACCTCCTCGTTTGAATAAAATCTTTTTCCTGCCAGCCATTTCTTCATATTGGGGAACAAATAGTAGTCCGAGGGAGTCAAGTCTAGAGAAAAGGGGGGATGAGAAACGAGTTGGAACCCTATTTCAATTAATTTTGCGACCACAACTGCTGAGGTGTGAGCTGGTGCGTTGTGGTCAAGCGTGAGCAATCGCGGCACCCATCTTGCGGATAGCTTTTTCATGTCCAAATGTTGGTGCAAAATATTATGTACCCGTTCATTTAAGATGCCCACAGCATTAGCAATCTTACGCACTTTCACTCTTCTGTCTTCCATCACCATATCATGGATTTTATCAATGATTTCTGGAGTAGTAACCTCAACAGGGTGTCCAGAATGTTCAGCGTCATTTGTGTCCATATGGCCACTCCGAAAATTTTGAAACCACTTATAAACTATTCTAATCGAAGGAACAGAGTCACCATAATGTTTATCAAGGTTTTCATTAGCCTCCTGAGACGTTTTACCTTTCAAAAACTTGTGTTTAATCAACACACAAAATTCTTTTTCATACATTTTTTGAAAATCACTCGACTTCTTCGATTCAAACGTATGCCAAACACAAAGAAATAGACCGATCTGGCTGAAACTTGGTGTGTGTTCTTCCAAGAGATGCTACTAACAAGACATAAGCTCGATACGCGCCAGTAGTGCTAACGCTCTGACTTTGCACGGACTTTTCAAACGGCCCTAGTAGTATAGTAACGCGTCGGACTGCTGAGCAGTCGAAACGTCAACTAAAATTAACGGATAATTTGAAAATACGAAACAATGAGGCGTCGTATAGCTGTCTCTGTCTAACAAACATTGATGCTAAAGTGTGCTTGTTAGTGTTACTGTCTGTAGCTACGAGATGACGCTAGGTGAACTAATACTAAGTTTCACAATAATAATCATAGTTTTTAGAATCGTCTTTTGTATGAACTTGTTATCTTTATCTTTACTTATAATAAATCTGTAGAGAGGTCAATTCTGTACATGAAATATATTTCCAAAATAACTATCGGCGGGTGATTAGTGATCGATACTGACGCCAAAAATGCAATTAGAATTTTTTTGTCTGTCTGTCTGTCTGTCTGTCTGTCTGTATGTTCTTTATAGAAACAAAAACCACTTGACAGATTTCAACGAAACTTGGCACAATTGTTCTTCATACTCCTGGGCAGGTTATAGTATACTTTTCATCACGCTACGATCAATAGGAGCCGAGCAGTGAAGGGAAATGTTGGAAAAACAGGAGAACTTACTCCATTTTTTAAGCTTCCGTCGCGTGTGCAGCCTTAATGGTTAAAGCTACACAGAAATCATGTATGACGGAAATGTTCTCCTTAAAATTGTATAAAAAATATTCCGCGACAGCAAATGTCTATCTCTTATGGTTGACTCACAATAACGCGTATAGCTCCCGATAGCTTAGCAGTTCGGAGCTTGCTGATTATATTTATCTACTCTTACGTTTATAACACTCTCATTCATTCATTCATTCATTCATTCATTCATTCATTCATTCATATTATAATAAATCTGTAGAAGGGTCAATTCTGTACATTGAAAATATTGAAAGAATAAATAGCAGGCGGTGTTACTGGATCGATACGAAACCCAAATATGTGAAACATTTTAAATTTTTTTTGTCTGTCTGTCTATATGTTCAGGCATCACGTGAAAACTAACGGTTTGATTTCAATTAAACTTGGTAATTATAACTTATAACTTATTATCCTGGGCATACACTAGCAAACTTTTTATCCTGGAAAAATACGTAAAAAAAATATTTATTATTCAGTTTTATTCTACAGAACCCGAGCTTAACAGCAGTAGCTCAATAGAGGGATCTCCTTAATTATTATGGGCCTCGCCGTATTTGGGTCCAATAGATATTTATAAGATGTCATTGTCAGAGTTACTCAAAATGGAGAAATAAAACTTCCACGCGAAGACCGACATCCGCGCGAACGGAGTCGCGGGCGGAAGGTAGTTTTTATAATAATTTTTTGTACTCAAAATGTTAATTATATTTTAATTAATAAATATCGGTTTAGTACCTATATGATTTTTTCTGCATACTAAAATAAACAAATAACGTGAATATAGCGCAGTATTTTAGCGTGTTAAACCAGACTGTTTGGAACATTCTCATAGCAATGTGTATGTACTCAATTTGCTCTAACTTTGAAGGTATTGGCGATCATGTTCTAATTTTTTTATGAAGAATAATGATATAAAGAGCTTTAATTTAAAATTATAATATTAAAAAAAAATATATGTCGAAGTAATATATAGAAAAAATAAAATAAAATGTGTACTCATTCATATCCACTAGAAGTATAACTTACCAGAATATGAACAAAAGAGGATGCCAGATGCCCATAGTAACTTTGACTCAATATTAATTTGTCACGAACAGTGAATATTCTTACATTTCCTAGTGTTGTTTAATGTCAAAAGCATTTCTGTGATTTCCACTTTTACATTGAAAGTCTACAAAAGAAGTTATTCAAATATTTTTAATTGGAGGTTATGTTTACATTCTGGTAATAAGAATCGTACTTTACCTTAGAAAGTGAAGTCCATTGCCGTAACAATGAACAGACATCGTCAGATTCAACCAAAAGCCCTTGCATTTATACCACAATGAATACAACGTAACTGTTGAGACATTATCATAAAATGTTTGATATGGATATAAAACAATCAGTCTGTAGTAAGTAATATCGCAAACGCAGAGGAATTCGTGAAGAAAACAGCGATGAGCGGAAAAAAATAATCGTGCATTGACAACAATATAAGATGTGTCAATGTCAGTATTTTGACAGAACTACAATTACAAGGGTTGCTATTTTACAAGGCGATTAAGTTATCGATAACAGATGGAAAATCGATTTCTTGAAATTCATTTTTTATAGTTATGTTTAATGTTAATTAGGACGAATGTATTATTTATAAAAATGAGGTGGTAAATAAAAAGTAAAAAACATTTTATCCAAATAATAAAAAATAAAAATAAAAAAATAGAATTATAGATTACAGTGGCAGGATTTTAATTATTTACAATTATCGATTACAGCAGCAAGACTGGCAACGTTTTTGTAAATCTGGGATTGATGAACTTAATATTAAAATCAATACTTATTAAAGTGATTTTTTTTCGAGAAGATCTCGTAAAGCATTATTTTATATTGAAATTATTGGAGGTAGAAACTTTGTGTACGCGTGAGTTTAGTTTTAAAAGTTGTGTAAGCCGAAATCCGTCATTCTCCTTTCGCGACCTCACTTTATTTTGCTTGTCCTGCTTGACGTGAAATGCCCCAAATAAATATTTATTTCTAAACTTTAAAGTCTTTTATTTATATGTAGTTATTGCCTTAGTTAAGACAAAGTAGAATCTAATGATGTTAAGAAGTTTGTTGTATTTAAGACAGAGGAAGACCTAGATATTCTTAAAATGGTTATTTTGGTGTCCGAAATGATTATTACACTGTCCGAGGTATTCCTCCAAGCGCACCTGTTAGTAGCGCTTCAAGGAACTATTAAAAATATTATTTTTTTATTCCTTGAAACGTACCCAGCGTTTCGAGGAATAAAAAATATTTAAAAATAGGGAAGAGAATGAAATAACGTAAAAAAATTTATCGATCATTTAAAAAAAAAGTGCTTTATCATCGAAGTTGGTTGATTAAAAGTGCACTGTTGGTTAAAAGTACGACATTGACTATTTGCACTATAATGTCTGTTCAAAGACGAATGCTTTTGTTTTGGGTGTGTAAATCATCAGATGACTTCTTCGATGAAGGGTATGTTAGATTTTTACTGACTAAAAACACCCTGAACACTTCACCGTCTTATGGTTCCTGGGTGACGGTACTGACGGTATTTGTTATCAAACTCCCGCCATCCCCTTCAGCCCTGTTGGGCCGCATCAAGGTGGTCTGACAAGAACGGGTAGGATAGTCGAGTCAGTGCGCGTTATCAAACTTCGAGACCGCCTGATAGTCGTATCGTCGACGCGTCGACTATCTCTACGAATCTACGAGCAGCTGTTGAGGAGCCTGCAGAATCTTCTGTTCCTGAAACCGCCCTCGTCTAAACATCGATGAGACTGGATATGCAGTATCTACTGTGAGTAATTTTAAGTTATGAAATTCCAAGAAATTGGTTGCTATTCCTGATCCTTTTTCCATTACTTATTACAAGTAGTCAAAAATTCTTTGACAAGGAGAAATAGGGATCGTGAGCCGAATCCGCGGCACACAATTATAGATTGACTGCACGGTTGGTGCGGTGGCTAGGCAACTGGCTGCCGCGCAACGGGTAGCGGGTTCGATTCCCGCACGGAGCAACTCTTTGTGTGATCCACAAATTGTTGTTTCGGGACTGGGTGTCATGTGTATGTGAACTTGTATGTTTGTAAACGCACCCACGACACAGGAGAAAATCCTAGTGTGGGGCAACGTTTTTTAAAAAAAAAGAAAAAGAAAAAGAAAGATAGATTAAGATTTGATAGTATTATCAGTAATTATAGATAGATTAAGATTTGATAGTATTATCAGTAATACTATCAAATTTTAATCTAGATAGATTTTTGAGAGCTTATAGATATAAGCTCTCAGAAATCGAATTTTCTCAAACTGATAATAGTGCTAAAATTGATAGCATATGGGAAGCCTTTATATTAGTACCAGAATTTGATGGAAATTCCCACGTTCTAGTTAGATTTTTGCACATTTGTGATAAGTTAGTTTTAGAATATGTTCGCCCTGATGAGCAACTTGTTAGCTCAGCTCTACTTAATGGCATCATCAATAAAATAACAGGTAAAGCCGCACGAACATTAGCGACCAATGGTATCCCGGACAACTGGGAAGGAATTCGAAACACTTTAGTTAATAGTTTTTCGGATCATAGTGATGAATGTTCGCTTTATACGGATCTATCACTGCTTAAAGGTATCGATACGCCTAACGTTTTCTACGAGCGTGTGCAAAACATGCTTAGTACCATCATGGCATACGTCCAACTACACGAAAGAGTTGTAAGTACCATAGATGCTAAGAGACAGTTGTACAATAAGCTAGCATTGAAGACCTTTACCAGAGGACTACATGAACCCATTGGATCACGCGTTAGGTGCATGTGTCCAGAAACTTTAGAAAAGGCTCTGGAGTTTGCCCAGGAAGAAATTAATGTACTACTTACAGAATAAGAACTATCAGATGGAAAAATTATAGAAAACCTACTAGCTTTCAAAAATCGTTTAACCCACCACCAAAATTTTTACCTCAGATACATAATCAGCCTAGGCCTAATTTTGGTCCCAATTCTTCGAACACTAATTTTCTACCACAGACTTTACCCATGTTTAGACTTCAATTTGAAGGCCCTTCTAAAACTCAACAGGCTATAAGAGCATTACCATGTGCAGAAATGTCAACAGGATTTAGAATTCCACCTCCGAATAAGCCTCAAAATGTGCCCGTTCCAATGAGTGGTATAAGTCACCTAGTAGCCCGCAACATACCTTTGATTAGACAGACCGACCGTAGACAGGTTAACTTCAATGAGACCGATGACTACGACGACTATGAACAAACCGATAGTATTGACTATTCCCAGTACTTACCTGAGCTATACTCATCTGAAAATGCACATGAAAATATGAATGAATATGACGGTGAAAATTTTCAGGAAGCCAAGGATACCAATTTCTCAGAATAGAACTAAATATACATAGTAAAAGACAACTCCCATACATTCAGATAAAAAACCCCCCGTTAAAATTGCTCATCGATACAGGCGCTAATCTATCATTTATTAGTCCCGAAATTGTAGACAAGTATTTTTCCCATTTACCAGTTTATGAAGACCCATTTATTGTCTCAAATATTCACGCGACTACTAGAAATGAATAGTCGATAATTGTTCCGTGCTTTTCCGAATTTCAAGGTCACAATCCTATAAAATTTTTCATTTACAAGTTTCATGATTACTTTGATGGTTTAATCGGATGGAACCTATTAGAACATTGGCAAGCAAAAATAGACCTTCAAACACGTACACTAAAGACTAAATTATCCTGTAATAAAATTCAAATGTATGATTCTAAAACGATTAACTTATTTGAGACAATTGTTCCTGCACAGTCCACTCGACTAATCAGTGTGCCTGTTAATATTTCGCAAGGTGATGTAATCATTAACCAGCAATCAATTAATGGCTGTACTATAACAGGATGTCTATCAACTACTACAAACAGTAAATGCATTGTAGAAATTTCGAATCCTACTAGTAATGACATTATCTTTAGTCTTGACAGACCTGTAACTGCAAATATATTTAACGAACAGACATTATTCGCTAACAGCAAAGACAATGCCCGATTCCAAGAAATTTCATCACGTTTACGTACAGACCACCTTAACGCTGAGGAACGCGCTAACTTATTATCACTATGCACGGAGTTTTCGGACATATTTTATTTAGAAAATGAGCCTTTAACCTTCACAAACAAAATCTTATATACAAAAATGAATCGCTAAATGTGTTGGTAAGCGCATAACTCAAGAACGCGTGGACCAATTTGGCCAATTCTTTTTTTTTATATATATTCGTCGAAGTTCAAGTATGGTTTTTACGGCGAGAAAATATCAAATAATTGACGGAAAAACCCTAAAAACTGCTCTTTCCTTTATCCCATACAAACGTTTTCTAACTAATACGTGGAGTCAATTTGAGCTTTATTGCTATTGGATAAATGCTATTGGATACTAAAAAACAAATGCTATTGGATAAGTGTGCGTTGCGCGTTGGAGCACAGAATCCCTACTAATATTATAAATGCGAAAGTAACTCTGTCTGTCTGTAATTACGCTTTCACGCCTAAACCAGTGAACCGATTTTAATGAAATTTGGTACTGAGATAGAATAGACCTTACTTGATACTTTTTATTTCAAAAAAATAGGGGAGAATGGGTAAAAAGAGGGGATGAATGTTCTTATTCATATTCAACAGAAAATCATTATTTTTAAACTTAATGAGGAGCGAAAAAACATAGGCTACTTTTTAATAAAAAGGGTAGAAGGCGTAGAATGCTTCATAGAGGAGATTAGTGTTTGCTTGAAAATTCGTCATTTTCGTTAATACGTTGCCTGTGGCTTCACTCGCGTTCGATTCGTACCTAGTATAGTATTTAGTACTGGGGAAGCTCACAATAAAACACACAGCCCATTTGTAGCTCGGTATAATTAAAACTGCCCTTGACAATTCACGTTGACAACTGACATAGACAACTGATGTTGTACACAGATTATGCGCTTACACTACATCCCTCCCCACTTAATTAAGAATTACAACAATTACCCCTCTCTAACTTATTACCTACTTAATATCTAACAAATTATGATTAACTTAAGAATACTTATAGTTTATGGTTTTACCCACTCGACAACTCCGAACGGGACGTGGCTGGGTCGGTACTGGGGTGGTAGGAGGCGTGGTAAAGTCCTCACTGATTGGCATGCCTAAATCCTCAACGGACTCTGTATTGGTACCTATCTTACCCCCGGGCTCACCCAGCTGCTCGCCTCGAACTACGGTCCGCTCAGATGGGATCTCCGCCTGGATATCAGGCTCCAAAGTCTGAGGGTCCACGGAAGACGGTCTCGTACCTGTGGGGACTACAAGCGAACTCCTCGTTCTACGCTTTAGCTGGTCGAGATGTCTATGGTGAACGTTACCCTTATCGTCAAGAATTTTATAATCATTAGTTCCTGTTGACTTAATCACAGATCCTGGTTGCCATTTTTCTGCCTTTAGATACTGACGGTACCAAACATCGTCACCTACTCCTACTTCTCTACTCTCCCCACCTTTACCTCTAACCTGCCGCTGCTGCGACTCACGAACCTTGCCTTCCCTATCTGGTTTCAACGCGTCTAACCTAGTCCTTAAACGTCTGCCCATCAGTAATATCGCCGGACTTTCTCCCGTAGAACAATGTTCGGTATTACGGTAATGTAGTAAGAAATTATTCAAGGTCAATTCTATATTTTTGTTCTCAGCTATAGCCTTTTTAATAACCTTCTTTAGGGTCCTGACTGCGTTCTCCGCCGCCCCATTTGACGCGGGATGATAAGGGGCTGTAAATACGTGTTCCACCCCGTCACCCTGTAAAGAGGTGGCAAATTCACTACTTGTAAATGGTCAAAATACAAATCATATACATTTTTATTTATACACGAAATGGCTGTGCCAGTGTCTATCTCCATTACAATTGGAATGTTATCTATAAGAATGGGTAAACTCACCGCCTTATAATTATTTAATGCCATGAGATTTAGATCTTCGATAACCCCTTCTTCATCACTGGTCCCGTAGTCGAGATCTCCGAAATGAAATCCGCGCCTAATCGCTTTTTCTTGACCGTCATTGTTTTCCTGCGACCTTCGACCTTTCCACTCAGGACACACCCGCCGCAAGTGACCCACATTTTGACATTTGCTGCACACAAAGTTCCGATAGCGGCACCTGTCAAAATCGTGATTCGCCGCCCCGCATGCTGCGCAGCCTGCGTTCACCGACCCGGCTGAGCCCGTCATCCTGACATTGACCGGCCGCGTGCGGCCTCTAGCTGTCGGTGCTACCGGTCCCGCTCCGCCAACTCTGCGCCCGCGTCCTTGTCCGACACGCCCCGCGCACTTTTCTAGCGCATGGACCGAGCACGTACTCCTCGCCTCTGATGCTCCTTTCCCCTCAACCACAGCTGCGTCCCTCTCCGCTGCTTCTAACGAACACGCCAACTTGACCGCCTCCGCAAAACTTATGGTGTCATTTTCAGCGAATAACCGCTGCCGAATGACGTCACTGCGCAGCCCGCAGATAAATTGGTCGCGTAAGTTTTCGTTCAAATTGGTGTTGAACTTACAATTCCGCGACAATTTCTTCAGTTCCGCTACGTATGTGGCCACATCCTCCGTAGCACCTTGCCGTTTCTGTCGAAATCGGTATCTTTCCGCTAACGAAGATGGCGGCGGTTGTAAGTGTTGTTGCATCAAATCACCAGCTTGTACGAAAGATAATTCCGAAGGCTTGTTTGGACTAGCGAGATTAACCAGCAACTCGTAAGCTTCATCCCCCATACTAGCAATCATCGTCGGTAACTTCATTTCGTCCGAGACCTTGTTCACCTTGAAGTACATCTCAAGTCTGTCCATATAAGACGTCCATAACCCCGACCGCATGTCGAACTCTTTGATTTTACCAATCGACATTGTGACACACTGTAGATTGAATGCGCACGCAAAACCGTAACTAATTGTCCTCGTCGCCACTATAGTATTTAGTACTGGGGAAGCTCACAATAAAACACACAGCCCATTTGTAGCTCGGTATAATTAAAACTGCCCTTGACAATTCACGTTGACAACTGACATAGACAACTGATGTTGTACACAGATTATGCGCTTACACTACACCTAGGTACCTATTTATTTAAATCGCCAATATCCCTACTACCATACTAATATTATGAATGCGAAAGTAACCCCGTTTGTGTTGAGGTTACGCTTGCACGAATGTTTTTTTGTGAATATAACAACGAAACAATGTATTTTTTTATTGATAGGCAATGTATAGGAAATTAAAGGATAATAATATAGATAACCTTGGCTACTTTTCATCATGATTATAAAATGATAAATCGGCGGTCGTGGTTTCTATGGAATACATATCTTTAAAATTGCTAACAGTAACATATTCTCAAGTAATTCACACCTTGAAACCTTTGGCCCTAGCAATAGACTTAAACGAGGTCTTACAGGCAACTTAGACCATACTGATGCTCTACGATTCGAAAATGCTATAAAAAATTTGCAAAATAATGATAAAATATTAACAGACAGCTTTAATAAGCATGTCAGTCTATTTAAAGATATGACTATTCAACAATCGAAAGTATTAGATACTTTGAGCTCTAACAGCTAAGTTCATTTATTTATTTCAGATATTTAACGCATTAACTAATAATGTTCAGGATCTTTACTTAGAGATAAATAGGTTAGAGAATATCTTAGCATTTAGTCGGATTAATTCTATACACCATTCTATTATTAGTGTTCAGCAATTGAAATTAAATTCTCTTTTCAAGTCGGATCAAATAATTCAATTAGATGCTAGATATTACTATAATATAATTAGCATAGGATCTTATTACACTAGTAATAAGATAGTTATTGTCCTCAAGTTTCCTTGTCGCCTACAACATATAGCCTTTGATCTTAGCCATACAGACTTTGTTCCGTTCCTAATAGAAAATCTCTAGTTATCCTGCCACCTTTTCCTTGTATAGCAACTGATTCTAAGGAATTTGTATACATAGAGGCTGAATGCCCGAAGGTCGACACCTGGTACATCTGCGAACAAAAAGTCTCATACCAAGGGCGCACGCATCGAGATTGTATTCATCATCTTCTCTACCAAAAAGAAATAGGAGAACTTTGTCACTCCACTCCTGTTTCTCTCTTCAAGGAAGCACTTCTGCAACTAGATGGTCAGCATTACCTCATCACGTTCCCGAAACCTACAAGGGTTCAGATCAATTGCGGACAGGAAGAACATCGACTATTAAATGGCAGCTATTTCGCAACAGTCCCCAAGGATTGCTCCATAAGGACCTTGGAGTTCACTATCGTTAACACAAACGATAAAGTGCGTGGAAACGCCGTCGAGTTGATGTCTATTCCACAAGCCTCGCCATCCAGCCTTGACAACAATTCACCCCGTTACAATCTTACGACAATTGATGTAAACAAGCTCCATGACATCCAGCATCAAATACTACTAGAAAAACCTGTAGAATCTGACACTACAGGCATAACAAGTACTTGCCACACGGTTATACCGCTTTATGGAATAG
This sequence comes from Spodoptera frugiperda, assembly GCF_023101765.2. Lineage (NCBI taxonomy): Eukaryota > Metazoa > Arthropoda > Insecta > Lepidoptera > Noctuidae > Spodoptera > Spodoptera frugiperda. Next base: position 20,981,775 of record NC_064236.1, read on the forward strand.
CCTTATTAAGTGCAGGTGCACTAGTCATAACCTACCTTATACGTCGCCGACGATCCTTAACGAAATTATCGGACGCAGCGGAGACTACAACTACTACCACTCCTGGTCTTCAGGTAGCCGCTCCAGAGGATCGTCAAGCCGCAATATTTGCGTTAAACATGCGCAAATAGTTGTTCGTCTGGAGGGGGAGGTGTTACCTAGGGACATCTTCCTATGTGTCTACATACCTATGTGCATAATAGTACCTAACAATTCATGACTAACAGTGAAGTGTTGCAAGTGTTACGCAATCAGTGAGTGATACCCAAAAAGACTTACGGAAGTGCTGACCGTGCGCGCATACCGTTCTCATGGGACAATCGATCGAGAATCAATAAAAGGATCTCGCTCGATCGCCGAAGCTTGAGGTCGTCTTTAGTTTAATTTAATTAGTCATAAGTACTTAATGTAACCTTTATTTTAATTAAATATATATAAAAGGACAAAATCGCCTTTTTTAAAAGTTCGTACCAACGGCCAGCAACGCAATTAAAAAAATATATATTTTTAATAGTTCCTCGAAGCGCTACTAATAGGTGCGCTTGAAGGAATAATATAGGTGCGCTTGGCTAAGTGCGCTTCAAAACAGTTGCGCTTGGAGGAATACCTCCACTGTCCAATTCTAGAATTATCTGCTCCAAAACATGGTAGACAAAGATCTTACAATTTAAATGGGATTTACATGTTTTGCTTAAATTATAAGCATGCAAATATTTAAAATTATCACAGAAATGTGAGTTTGTATCTACAGTAATACAACATGCAAAATACAGCCTGATTAAAAAACTAAAACTTATAATCTAAATATTCCTTAAGACTATAAAAATTATGTTGGTTGAGCAATTTGTATAGTTTTTTTTTTAAATAGATTAGCATTAAGGCACTTAAGCTCTGTGGGTAGTTTGTTATAAATACGCGTATACACATGGCCACACAGTTTTTGCTATATTTGGTACTATTAGGTCGGTTTATAACGAGTTTATATGGATCCCGGCGGTTTCTTGGGATCACTTGGTACACTTTAGGGAGTTACATATTATGGATGTTTGCAAGAAGGCATACCGGAATTTAGGGTTCATTTTGCGGCAGGCGAATCAGTTTACTAACATCGCGGCAGTTGGGCGTTGTACGAGGCTTTAGTTAAAAGTCACCTAGAGTACAACTCTGGAGTCTGGAGTCCACACGAGAATAAATACAAACTTATGGTAGAAAGTATACAGAATAAGTTTATTAGATTCTTATACTCAAAGTTGTATGGTGTGTACCCAGGGTACCCACTATTATACCCAACGTTGTTTGTTCTGGGTATGGTGGGATACTACAAACTGGAGGTGAGACGTGAAGTGGCTCTAGCTAGTTATCTCTTCAAGGTGTTGAGAGGCAAAACTCACAACCCAGCACTACTGGAGGAGTTACGGCTGTGTGTTCCGGACGAGTACGTGTGGCGTAGGAGGCGGCCCCGGCTGCTGGTGGTACCGTGCGCACGCACGAACCTCATGCAGAAGGCACCACTGACGCGGGCGTTGCGCACATTAAATACAATAGCTGATAGAATGGACTTATTTTCATGTACACTCAACGAGTTCACTAGGGTAACATATGAGGTTGTGGTAAAGAGTTCCTATAATTTGTAAATGTTAGTAAGTAAGTATTAGGATAACGTTAATGTTAAGTTTAATTTTATGTTCATACAGATATTTGGTTTTTATTTTTACATGTATTAGTACCTACTGCATTCATCGTATTAGGTGTGCCTGTAAAGATAGATGTATTTAATGTTAAAATAAATAAATAAATAAATGATTTTCATTAATACTCTCTAAAACATTTTTTGTAAAGGAGAATATAGCGGATTTGTAGACTTATGTTTTTGAAAGCCGAATTGCTGTTTACTAATGATTTTATATTTATCACAAAAACCCGTTATTCTTTTGTACATGCACTTTTCAAACAGTTTTGCGAATATAGGGATTAAGGTTATTGGCTGATAATTAGTAATGTCATGTTTGTCTCCTTTTTTGAATAAAGGCTTTATAGTCCATTGAAATGTTACAATTTGAGGGCCGAATTATGCATTTTTTAGAGGACGCAATTTTATTTTTTGATCATGTAGGGGGTCAATAGAAGCTTAACTTGAAGTTTGTGGGGTCGCCACCCTTGTCCCTCGGCCGCCATCTTGGAAAAAGGGATGGAAACACTTTTTTTGCTATATCTCGGAAACTATGCATCGTAATTAAATTTTTAAAATCATAATTTGTAGAAAATTATTTTGCCTACAAATATGTTTAATAACTTTTTGCCATAAATTAACAATTAAAGAAGTTATAAGTAAAAAAGTGAAATTTTGTTAATAAAATTTTCTCTTTTGCTCTATAACTTTTTTTTACATTTTATAAATAAATGGCTTCAGACCAATCTTGTAGAATATTTTTCGAGAAAAATTTTTCCCTACAACTGTTTTCAATTTCATTCATTAGAAACTCAGTTACAGCGCTCCGAAGTTAACCGGGTTCGTCAAATTAGTCCAGTCAAATAAGCTTAAATTAGGTAAGAATCTCGGAATGCGAGATGACCAGCTGTAATTTTGTAAATACTTGTATATTGACAATTTGACACCCTAAAACTTGTCTCAAAACCATGGTATATATGGTAGGGTGTAAGCAACTCTTAAAATTCAGGGTCAAAGGTCCCAAAAATCGTTATTTTGCGGTTTTTTGGAAATAACTCATTTCCTATGGGTTTTTGGTATTTGTATTCATTATCAATATTGTAGAATACAAAATTCTCTACAACTCTTGTCTAAATTTTTTTTTACATGGTGAACGGTTGTCGAATTAGATGGCGGAGAACGCACGGTCAATTTTCCACTTTGGAAGCGTCTATCTTTCAAACAATTGAATTTGACGAAAATTGGTTTTAGAAACCATAACGTCTTTTTTAATGTCCTATCCATAACCAACCATCACGGATAGGTTAGCTGAAAAAAAAAATGTGATGTGATGCAGTGACCGTGCGTTCTCCGCCATCTAATTCGACAACCGTTCACCATGTAAAAAAAAAATTTAGACAAGAGTTGTAGAGAATTTTGTATTCTACAATATTGATAATGAATACAAATACCAAAAACCCATAGGAAATGAGTTATTTCCAAAAAACCGCAAAAGAACGATTTTTGGGACCTTTGACCCTGAATTTTAAGAGTTGCTTACACCCTACCATATATACCATGGTTTTGAGACAAGTTTTAGGGTGTCAAATTGTCAATATACAAGTATTTACAAAATTACAGCTGGTCATCTCGCATTCCGAGATTCTTACCTAATTTAAGCTTATTTGACTGGACTAATTTGACGAACCCGGTTAACTTCGGAGCGCTGTAACTGAGTTTCTAATGAATGAAATTGAAAACAGTTGTAGGAAAAATTTTTTCTCGAAAAATATTCTACAAGATTGGTCTGAAGCCATTTATTTATAAAATGTAAAAAAAAGTTATAGAGCAAAAGAGAAAATTTTATTAACAAAATTTCACTTTTTTACTTATAACTTCTTTAATTGTTAATTTAGGGCAAAAAGTTATTAAACATATTTGTAGGCAAAATAATTTTCTACAAATTATGATTTTAAAAATTTAATTACGATGCATAGTTTCCGAGATATAGCAAAAAAAGTGTTTCCATCCCTTTTTCCAAGATGGCGGCCGAGGGACAAGGGTGGCGACCCCACAAACTTCAAGTTAAGCTTCTATTGACACCCCCTACATGATCAAAAAATAAAATTGCGTCCTCTAAAAAATGTAAAGCTCATGTAACATTTCAATGGACTATTAGTATGGAGCGTTTTTAAAGCATCTGGAAACACTCCGAGTGCAAAAGATTGGTTAATTAGATAAGTGAGTATGTTGGTAATCTCATTTGAGCAAAGTTTACAAAGACTCATTTGAGTAAGGGTAGCTCGCCGCCCGACCAAAAGCAGACCCGTGCGTACGGCGCGTTGAGTTCCACGCGTGCTTCAAAGAACCAGACCACCCCAGAAGGGGCTCAGGAGGCTCTGATGACCGATCCGGAACTACAGACAACGTAAAAGGTTACCGGGGCACAAAGCAGGAGAGATTTTTTTTTTAAGAACTTTGCCCCACATTATGATTTTCTCCTGTGTCGTGGGTGCGTTTACAAACATACAAGTTCACATACACATCAAGCCCAGGCCCGGAACAACAATCTGTGGATCACACAAAGAGTTGTTCCATGCGGGAATCGAACCCGCGACACGTTGCACGGCAGCCAGTTGCCCAGCCACCGCGCCAACCGTGCAGTCTACACCGTGCGGTCTGACACTCCCTTTCGCCTTACCCAAGGCGGTACCAAAGATATGAAACAATAATGGGTAGTAGTAATTGGTAGTGGGTATTAAAATATAATTTTAAGTTATTTTTTGTTGCCAGACTTTGAGTCTTTTCTAAGAATTTGTAATTAATTTTTTACCGTTCTAAGACATTTTTATTAGAAAGATTATAATTCACTGTTATTTTTATTATCTTTTAGAGGTTTTGTTATGACTATTATAATAAAGTGCAATTTTTTAAAACCTTTTTTTATTACACCACTGAAATATATTTTACCTAGAAACTTAATATTACTATGATACAGTTACGATTAAATTGAACATATTGTAAAAAGAAACCTGTATTTACATTTAACACCATATTTTACGTAACAAAGCGCCATACAATTCGACATGTAAAATAAAATCCCACCCAAAACATAAATGTGAAAGGCTGCCAAGTTCGATAATATTGGAATGCTTCGCCTATAAAAGAAGTGAGATCTAAATAAGTACCAAGTTCCATACACAGACCTCAGTTAAAAATGATATAACAAGTTGGCAAGTTTTCACACACTTTGTTATAAACCTACTAAACGCAATGAGTCAAGTATATAATTTTCTATTTAAACTTGCCAAGTTATATAATTTTTAACTGAGGTCTGTGTATGGAACTTGGTACTTATTTAGATCTCACTTCTTTTATAGGCGAAGCATTCCAATATTATCGAACTTGGCAGCCTTTCACATTTATGTTTTGGGTGGGATTTCATTTATTTTTGTAAGGTTTATTTTCTTTTTTTCTTATTTTACTTTACTTTGACTAAATACAAACCTTCGTAACGAATTTTAGGTCAGTACGACCATTGGAAGATATAGATAAATTTTTTGTTTTAGTTCCTTAGGAGTATGAATTTACACCTTCATTATTTTTAAAACCGACTCACACTTGGCCATTATCAGATTTTTTCCTTTAAATTAAAATTATTAATCTATTATTATTAATAATTACCGAAACTCGAGGTAAAAGTGATAAATTAATCACATTTGTCGATTATTATTAATAAATGACAATGCCAGATCCTGCCCCACTTAATTTCATCAATGTACAAGAAATGTAAATTAATCAAAATTATGCAATGAAAATAAGTCCCTTGGTTACTTAATTATTATTCTGATAAACTTGCGGATAAAAAATAGGAAATAAAAAGAATTTAAAAATCCCAAGGCCTATTTCCTGTATTTATCGCGACCATCTGCGTTTCTTACTACGCTTGCACAAGGAACAAAACGAGTTATTCAATAAAAAATATATTTATTAATGTAATGTGTACGGATTTTAATATGAATTTGGTATAAATACATACTGTTAGTTAATTTAATTTTTTTATAATATATATTATAATGAATGCATATTCTTATTATTATTTCGTGTGTGAACGTTAGTGATTAGATGTAACGAAACGTTATTGGCGTGCGTGCGTCAGTTATGTCTAAAAAGTCATTATTTGACATTCGCTATGTCTGTTCTGTTTATATTTTTGTTTCGTTATGACTATGAATTAAAAGTAGGATTAGGTACTAAAGGTGATATTGGTGATGACATTCCTTCCTTTCATAGCTAAACACCCTATGATAGCACTGTAATAATATTAAGCACTTAATTTAATTATTTCTACCATTGTAACTGCAATTAACCTAACCTAAATGTAATATTTTGTTCTTAAATTTTATATAGAAACCGCAAGGTCTAAAGGTTTTTAATCATGTTTTTAGTTATCACTAATAGAGCAGCAATAGAATGCTATATTTGGCATGCCTGTACACTATATTTTTTGGTGGGGCAAAGCTCTATAGAGATTCTGGCATTGTCATTTATCTTGGTATAGTGATAAATGTAATAAGTGGCCAAGATGTTACTTTTATTTCAATTTAAACGGCAACATATTATACTTGCACAACAAATATTTGTTGAATTCTATGATAATACTTTTAAAATTTTAATTTGTTGCATTTATAGGTGCTACAAAAGATTTACAGGCCAACCAAATATAATTGTTGGTGATTGCTTTTAGCATTTGTGTTGATTTTGTTAATGAAACAATAATATGCTACTTTCCTACTAGTCAAATTCAACACTTTTTTCGAAACGTCAAAAACGATATTTTTTATGAACTTTGTATGAAATAGTGCGTTATGACGTCATAAGTTTTTGACGTCAAATAGCAGACTTATTTCTAGAAATATAGCTAGAAAAAATCGAAAATTAAATAGTTCATCAAATTTATGAATGAGAGTGTGATTATTTTTTAATATTTTATTGTATTGAAAAGTTGTAATAATTTATTTTTGACCGAGGATAGTACCCAATTGTTTAGTTTTATTTTTGTTACAATTATTGTTTTGTTTTAGTACCTGCTTTAGTAAGGAAAGAGTAAGGGAACTCATCAATCCCAGGTGCTGAGTCTTTTACATGTTCGAGTACCGTTTGAAGCTCTTCTGGTGTGAATTTGCATCCAGCGGGTCATGGGTTTCCTCATCCCAGGATCCCGGGCAACATTCATCTTCACTAGGAACATATACTGGAGCAATATTATTAAGGAATTTAGTACTCAGACATTCGGGTAATGAGATAGTGGGAGGTTTGGTGGAGTTCCTAATTTTTTTTACTCTCTGCCAAACCGTAGCTATTGGAGTGGTTGGGCTCACTGAACCACAAAATCTCTGTCATCCTTGTCTCTTTTTCTTTGTGAACAACTTTCTTGACTTAGCCAAAATTTGCTTGAAATTTATGAGGTTTTCCGGGTTCATATCTTGGTGCCTTTTCAGCCTCATTCCTAGCTCTTATTATGGCAGTGCATTCACTATCCCACCATGGAGGAGAAGGGATTTTGCCTTTTGATCCGTTTTTCAATGGAAAGCAATCTTCAGCTGTGGAGGATATCAAGTTCGAGAATTTTGCGAAACACTCCACAGCATTATCGGCATTAACAGGTGGAAGTAAAGAAATACGGTGATCTGTGGCGACACTCTGACAAGTGACAAGTGACAGATGACAGAAGTCGCACATAGACTATCGACGAGCAAATCAATGGATGACGTCACAAATATCCTGCATCGCACATATGAAGTTTACATGCGAATTAACACGGATAGAAAATCCCAACGAACAACAGTTGGGCAGAAAGCCCGCCAGGCACGATCACCTCGCCTGGTCGGAGGATCCTCCTTTTCCTAGGGAACTTTACTCTCTGTTCCCTAAAGTGGTGACCCCGACGTGATTGAAACCAACCTTCACGGAGCAGATCAGCACCGTCATCCATATCGCCATCTCCCTCACCCATCACTTCTCCGCTGAGCGGTAATCAAGTCGCAGCCAACCAGCATCCTCGGCCTCATTAGGGACCACCACACGCTACATCGAAGATATGCAGCCTGGTTCTTCCCTACGGCCTCATCAGCGTCCAGGCACAGCACTCTGCACACGGTCTGAGGACGTCTTCCTCCCGTCAACGCAGACGCCAGCCCCTACGCACCTACCCTCGCAGCATCTATTCCCCGACTCACCGTGGGACACTGCGAGCTTCACTACTCCGACTCACTGGAGTATCACCCTGCACCGCTCACCCGACTCACTGGGCATTCATCGACACAGTTCCGACTCACTGGAACTAGGGACATTCTACACTGGCTCTGGCACCGCTCATCTCAAGCATCGACAGCCGTCTCAACAAGATCGACCTCCGATCTTGGGGGGGAGTGATGTGGCGACACTCTGACAAGTGACAAGTGACAGATGACAGAAGTCGCACATAGACTATCGACGAGCAAATCAATGGATGACGTCACAAATATCCTGCATCGCACATATGAAGTTTACATGCGAATTAACACGGATAGAAAATCCCAACGAACAACAGTTGGGCAGAAAGCCCGCCAGACACGATCACCTCGCCTGGTCGGAGGATCCTCCTTTTCCTAGGGAACTTTACTCTCTGTTCCCTAAAGATCTAATAATTTTGAATAAAGATCCCAGTCTGCAGAATTCAAACGATATTTTAAAAGGGGTGGAAGTGGTTTATCAGAAATAGATTTAGAAGGGTTTTTAATTATGATGGGAAAGTGATCACTACCATAAGTCAACTTCAAACAGCTCCAATTAAGCAAGCCAGCCATAGTAGATAAGCATAAGGTCAAGTCCACACAGCTGTTTCTTTGACCCAACGCAGACCTACGAGTAGGGCTGCCATCATTAATGACACACAAGTCGAGCTCATCCAGCAAATCCACTAATTCAATACCCATACTATCACACACTTCTGAACCCCATCTATAATGATGGCATGAAGTCGCTCATTATAAGTAATGGGCCACTTACGGAAGTTAACAAATTTTTAATTGTAATCAAAATATTAGTATCGTGGTGAGCAACGTAAAACATAAAAATATTTATGTCCTCAGCCTTAACAGCGACAACATTTTATGTCATGACCATCGCCAACGAAGGGTAGAGGAATTTGAGAGAAGGGTACTTTGTTATTTACTAACAAAGCACACCCTCCATAGCCATCTGCTCTGTCTTGTCGGACAACACTGAAACACGGGATACCGAAATTAGAATTCGGTCGGAGCCATGTCTCAGCAATGCCACAGAGAGATGGTTTGAAATTATTTATAAGGTACAACAGGTCACTCTTCCTGGGAAGAGCACTCCTCACGTTCCACTGCAGTAGTGTTCATGGATGGAATTTTGTAAATATAATCTAGTATTGTAGCTAGTCGGTGTGCAACGTGGTCCGGTACAGTTTGGGCAGGGTTCGATAACACTGCCATTAACATATTGGAAATAATAGTTAAAATGTCTTTGGAGCTACGAGTATTGGTTCCGAATTCCACTGGGAAAGCGCAACTATTTTTGGATGGGGAAAAAGAATAGTTGTGGATAAGGGCCTGATGAGCCTTCTTATCGTAAGTAGGAGAGAGGGGACTATAAGATTTGGGTTTGAGTAAAACAGTTTTCTTGTAGGCTGTTCTTTGTTGGGATGATTTTTTATTAGGAGAGAATTCAATGTAGTTGGGAATTGACTTTGACACTTCGGCATAAGACCTCTTTACTGTAGGAAATACCTGGCTTGGATAGGAAATCGACTTTTCCGCCATCAAAGCTTTGATACTCTTTTGGCGGTCCAGTTCAGGACAACTATAATGCGCATCAATTTCTGAAGTTTGACAGCCATCATCAGGATGATCCTGGCCACATCTGAAACAGCGTTAATTAGAGCGACACAGGGCGCGTGTATGACCAAAACGACAACAGTTGAAGCACTGAATCGTTGGGTATGAATAAAATTCTATTGGAAGAGCCGAGTAGAAACAAAAAACTTTCTTTGGTAATGTCTGGCCGTTAAAGGTAAGAATTAGAGCGGCCGTACACGGACTGCTCGAGCGGTCGGCGTCGACTGCTTGAAGCTGTTGACGGCTTGAAGTGTTCGCGACTGCTCGAGCAGTCGTGTGTACGGCAGCGAATGAATGGCTATAGTTCATCGTGCCGTCGCGGCTTTAAGCAGTCGGTTATAACTGCTTGAAGCCGTCCGTGTACGGCCGCCCTTACGGTTTGAGTAAGCTTCCATTCAGGGCCATTTGTAGAAGTCACCTTCCGGTTCATTCTCCTAGCTTTTATCTCCGCATCCAGTGGGAACCCTGACATTATCATGTTTCTCCTCGTCCATCTTTAATTTTGGTAAAATAAGTTAAAACTATGAACCGCGACCTTATAAAACACACAAAAAACAGCACAACACGAAAGTTATTTTAATTTAGTTCTCAGTGGATAAGATCCCGGCAAATATATATTAATTTTAATATTGTGTTGAAAAATTATTTATGACAGTTCTTTCAAAAAAATATTTTATTTTTGTATTTTTCATTTTACAATTATTCACAAAAGCGATGTTATCAAGTTGACGTCATTATGTTCAATCAGAATTTCTAATTCTATTTTAGATTAATTTGTTATTGTGTCTGACATTGTTTTTTCAGTCCAATAAATGTTCATTTGTACATGCCAAACATATTATGTTGTCAATCCTGTCAAATACTCTAAATAATGATTGACATTTATGCATTAAACTATTTGAAATGAGTGAATAAAAATTTTTCTGTATTTTTTTTTAATTTATTGAAAAGGTTGAAAAGTGCAGTGCACCTACACAATACTACAGTTTGGTATACATGGTTATACAGAAAATGTATGTGAGCTTTTTATTTTCAGTTGGATATTTGTTTTGAACAATGCCACCAACCAGACGTACAAGCTTAGGCCGAAATACGGCAAGTCAAAGAAATATAAGAACAAATCAAACTGATGAGCAACGCGAAGCGCTAAATGAACTTAAACGGAATTGATATCAAGATAGAAATGTTGTGTTTAATCCCCACGGAGCTGCATTCAGTTATAATGTGGAAATTGATTACAGCTCAGAGCAAATTGTTGCCATTGGACTAATGAATATTGTGTGTCCACATTGCAAGGTAATAATTAAAAAATGAAGTCCCTGGAATGTGTTGCGCCAGCGGCCAAGTCAAATTGATGCCATTGGTACCACCATCAGAGCCACTACATTAATTGGTTTCTTGAATTGGCCCAGAATCTTATCATTTTTTACAATATAATTTTTTATAAATCCAGCAGTACAATAATTGCTTTTAAATGACATCATTTGGGGCAACAAAAGTTATTCGAGACAATTTTATGCTTACTTTTAAAGTAAGTCAAGTAATGGCAAACATTTGTTTTAGTTTTACAACCATGTAGCTGGTGAAAATATGTTGAGCCAGTGATGTGTTTATTTTGTAAACAATAAGTCAAATACATAATAATAGTCTATAATCCAATGACTTAATCAACAACATTCCCAAGTAACAAAATATGGTCTTGTAGTGGTTCCGGGGCCAGGTCTATAACAGGCTAGTAAACGTTTATAACCACGGGAAAGGGCCCATTTTATAAGTGTACTTTTGCTAATAAAACACTCATAGTAGACTTGGCGAGCACCACTTAAGCTAATAATACACTCATTCTTGGACTACACAACGGACGAACATCTAATTGAACCAGATACCACGATTTAAGCCCATTTTACACTTATATTTAGACTCCAGAGAACCATTTACTCCCGCGGAGATCGCTATGAGCAGTCTACATATAGACCCAGGCAGGCCTGTAACGTATTCCGTGCTTCTATTACTAGCTATTTCAAACATTCGTGAATTGTGTTTGTGCCAGCTGTGAAGAAAAATATAAAATAATTATATATAAAGAAAGGTAAGTTTATCTATTTTATATTAAGTATTTTGTACGTGATATTATACTTGCATACGTGTTTGCAAGGCAAACGCGTAAGTATTTTCGATGAAAATGAAAATAGATCTTAATGTACTGTTTGAGTGGTTCCAATATAACTTGCTTACTATAAATATATCTAAAACCTGTTACATTATTTTTAAGGCTAAAAATAAAACTATACCTATTCATGACTCATTGACCATTGACAACATCCCGATTGAACAAAAAAACTGCGAAAAATACCTTGGCCTTAGAATGGATAACTACCTAAAATGGAATAATCAAATTGAGCATATCAAAGATAAACTCTCATCTCTTACAGGTTCTCTCTATAATATTAGTCACTGTATACCTAAACAAATTCGTTTTACTATCTACAATTCTCTTGTCAAATCACATTTAATATACCTAATTGAAATCTGGGGCAACTCAGGTAAAACAAAATTACTAGAACTACAAAGAATGCAAAACAAAATAATAAAAATACTATTTCGCTATCCATACCTCACTCCAACTTATAAAATTTTTGAGGAAACCAAATTGATGAATATCAAACAACTGTATTATGTATTATACTTGTATTCTGATTAGGAAAATTTTAGACAAAACAATTCATATTAATTTGTCATTCACCAAAATGTCCGAAGTGTCTAAACGCAGCATGCGACGACCAAATTTAATTGTATTGCCAAAGACTCGCACAAATTATGGAAAAAAAAAATATTACCTTTGAAGGAGCACAACTGTTTAACAATTTACCATCTAAGATTAAAAATGTAAGTTCGTTCAACGTTTTTAAATCATCGCTGTCAAAGTATATTATTGAAAACCATTCTTACCAAAAACCTTTATAGTACAGTTGTGAAGGAAAGCGTTGAGCGATCCATTTGTATACCCATTTTATATGCATGTATAGTAATTAAAACACGTCAATCTGGTCTGCTTCTGCGACCTTTAGTTAAAATTTTTACAAAATGTTAATTTTATGTTCTCTTGTAAGTGACTTTTTTGTCTTAATGAGAATAAATGATTTAAACCACGTAGTATGTACTTTTAAAGTAATTTTCATATTTTCTTTATTAACTCTTAGACTAGAGGTGACGTGACGGGGTGTGGATGAGCGGGAATGACTCGGTATTATTTGTATAAGTAGACCAATTTTCCTTTTCGATTTCGTCTACTTGTAGGTACTTACATCCACTTTATACGCCAAAGTTTTTTGCCGCGTTTCCCAGGGGTATTTTATTAAGTAAATAATATTTTGTTTTAGAATGGCTGGTCGCGGTCGCATTAATCGTTTGATAGATCTCGTTTACAAAGATATGGCAATGATGACCGAAGATGATTGGGATATACTACCTTACCGTCTACCGGGCTGTTATCGCAATAATTATGGCATTAAATTACCGTTCAAGTTACTGCATGAACTGGTGTGGTTACACTAGAGTTTACCTAGATATGTCAATAAATAAACGGGGTTAATTCACAAGGGTCTGAGATAAAAATGGGCGTTCCTCAAGTTTCAATATTGGGTCCTTTTCTTTTTTTAGTCTACATTAACGATTTGCCACTCATATTCGAAAATGAACCAAAAATGGTGCTGTTTGCAGATGATACATCATTGATTTTTAAAATAGGTCGACGTATAAATAATTTTGACGACGTAAACAGCTCCATTCTTCGAGTCTATGATTGGTTTACTATTAATAACTTGGCGCTTAATGAGAAAAAAACCAAATGTATTAAATTTTGCTTGCCAAACGTACAAAATAACGAATGTTATTTTGCTTTGAACGGACAAAAGTTGGAATTTGTTAAGGAGACTATATTTTTGGGTATCACACTAGATGACAGATTACAATGGGGGCCCCAAATAAAAGCACTTTCGGGGAGACTAAGCTCAGCTGCTTATGCAGTCAGACAAATTAGGCAGCTAACGGATGTAAATACAGGAAGGCTTGTTTATTTTAGTTATTTTCACAGCATAATGTCTTACGGCATTTTGCTGTGAGGTCGAGCCGCGGATGTAGAATCAATTTTTATTTTGCAAAAGCGAGCTATTCGAGCAATATATAACTTGCCCCGTCGCGAATCTTTGAGAGAACTGTTTAAAACTATAAATATTTTTACAGTGCCTTCTCAATTCATTTACGAAAATATCATGTACGTAAGAAAAAATCAACAATTGTTTGAAAAAAGAAGCGATAGACACAATTTTAATACGAGAGGTAAAAATAAGTTAGCTATACCGCAATTCCGATTGTCCAAAGTGCAGAAATCCTTCATGGGTTTTTGTGTTAAATGTTATAATAAACTACCATCTACCATACTGAATCTGAACGAGAAAAAATTTAAATCTTGTATAAAGCGTGAACTGTGTTAACAGGCATATTATAAACTGTCAGAACAATGCTCAAATACGATGACTAGTTACACGATAACTTAAAGTATTAATTTATTCCAATGCAGTCTAGGGATCCTGTGGCATCAAGTAGTTAATTTTTTTTTATTAGAAAGATTAAATTATATATTATTTTTATATATATAGAAGTATTATTTCAAGATTGTAAGTGTACATATGTGGGCACTATGTTTGAAATAACTCGCTATTTTATTTTCTTCACAAATTGGTTTTATTGTCCCTTTAGTTTTGACGTATGGTAGTTACATTGTTCCTACATATATATACAACTAGCTTTCCGCCCGCGGCCTTGCCCACGTGTAATTCGGTTATATATAGCGTTTTTTAATGATCTCGACAGGGCTTTTTCTTCCACAGGCTGAAATCTTGTTACAACTGGAATTAAATATAGCCTGTGTTACTCAGGGATGATGTAGCTTTCTAATGGTGAATGTTTGAAATCGATTCAGTAGTTTCGGAGTTTATCGATTACATGTGTAAACAAACAAACATATAAAAAAATAGATTGTTCCTCTTTATAATGTTAGTATACATACAAATCTATATAGAAAAAGCAAAGCGAGACAAAATCATCGTCTCAAAAGAAAAAAAAACAGGATTTATAGGACGAAGAGGCCTTACAGGATTTCCTTGTAAACAATATTTTTAGTTTTTTTATTATTTACCAGTATGAACAGGTTAGAGGGAGAGCTGACACGCGAGCAAGCAATCTTCTCTTAAATCAACACCAGCGACTTTAAAAGTTTGCCCTTGAGACTTATTTATCGTCATCGCAAAGCAAACTTTTAGAGGAAATTGAAGGCGCTTAAATTCAAATGGAAGGTCATTGGGCATTAGAGGAATGCGCGGGACGAATACCGTTTCTCCTCGGGCACATCCTGTCAAAATAACGGCCTCAACTAAATTTTTATGTAAGGCTTTGACTTGCAACCTGGTGCCGTTACACAATTTCGGTGGTTTCAGGTTACGTAGCAACATTACCGGTGTACCTTTTCGCAGTGCAAGCCTATGGTATGGAAGACCAGCTGGTTTAAGTGAATTTAAGAATTCGACCGGATAATATTGTAGCGTCGTCTGCATGGCATGGTGTGTCTATGGATTTATAAATCTTTTCTTCTCCGTCGAATGACTTTAAAAGTATGTCGTTAATAAATGCAGCTTGTTCGTTCTTCGGAGTCAAAATAGCTCGTTCGCAAAACCATTCTATAGGCTTGTCTTGTATGTCGGAAATACCTGGATAAATGTGTTGTATTAGCTCCTCGATGGTATATACTAATGTACACATATCTTCAGGGATGTCAAATATACCATCCCTGGTAGGATGTTCACCATTTCCTATTTTTAGAAGACTGGTTGAAAATATACCAGCCGTCGAATCACTCCCCAGATAGGCTCTCATGTTTTTAGTTAACGTTATACTTTTTACGGAGGACCACAAAATCGATCTTTTAAGGCATGCTTGTACTTCATCAGCACGAGTTCCCTTGGGTACCACCGGTAAGGTTTGTCTAAAATCTCCAGCAAACAGCACGGTTACGCCACCCATTAAATTTTTATTACCCCGAATATCTTGTAAAGATCTGTTCAAAGCCTCAATTCCTCTTTTGTGTGCCATGGTGATTTCATCCCAGATAATATTTTTTGTATTTTTTAATACTTCAGCTAGGTGACTTTGTTTTGAAATACTGCATAAGGGTGTTTCTACGCGAGTCAAGTCGAGTGGTAACTTAAAACATGCATGCGCAGTTCGACCACCTTCCAGCAATGTGGCCGCGATCCCTGATGAGGCGACAGCCAAAGCAATATGTTTTGAGCTTCTAATTTTAGCTAAAATTAAGTTTATTAAGTAGGTCTTTCCTGTGCCACCTGGCGCGTCTAGAAAGAAAAGTTGTCCTGAATTTGTGTTAACACTATGCATAATTTTATCGTATGCTTCCGTTTGTTCTATTGTTAAAGTATTTTTATGGTCCTTGACGAATCTCTCTAGAAAATCTGTATTGTAATTAGTCTCTCTTAATAACATAATGTTCCCTAAATCGAGTGGCCTGGTTGGTTGTGGCAACCCATATTCCTTAAGTGAACGCCCACCTAATGAAAGAACGGCTTCCTCAAGAACTTGCAGGCATTTGTTGTATACTTCACTACAAATGTTATCAACATCCTCTATGTTTCTGTGGACTTGATGTTTATAATCTTCCGATAAAATATCTTTAAATTTATCCCAAAGTCCTAATGGATCTGACACTTGACAAAACACTAATAATATTACAAACAAATCCCGAATTCTAGAGGGAGATTCAGAAAGTGCAGCATCTTGTAAGGTAGCATACCAGTGCTGGTCGTCTTCAAGCAAACCCAAAGCTTTGCAAGCAGATTGAAAAGTGGGATGTACTTCACCGTTAACCGTTCTTAGAGCCTCAAACGAAGTTGGCCCTTTTACTTCATGCAGAAGCATACGTAAATAGAAACACTCCGCATTATTGGGATGCACAGTATACACTCGGCCCAACGCGTTTTCTTTTTTTATACCTGGCCAGTCCTGTACGTCAGCCCCTCTTTTTCTTCTTTCAAAGTGACTATTTTTATGCCAAGTATAATACGATGGTACATCTGAATAAATCAAAGTTTTCGCAAAAATATCTACTTGACAAAGTTTAAAGAAGGCTAGAAGCGTAGTATTTGGTGGATTATTAAATCTTTCGATAATATTTTCTTGGTTAAAGTATATATATTCTCTGTCCGTTCTCTAAGTGTACTGCAAGATGAATAACTGGAGGAAAATGTTCATGAATCGGAAAGCCAAAAATCCGCCAAACAGCCTCCGAACTACTTATATATCTACCATTTTCGTAAGTAGTCATCACGTCATTTTTATTTTCAAGGGCGAAAGTAGCCTGATCCGTCCCTTTATTCACATATTTGCATACATATTTAATAGAGTTTACTGAATTACAGTACTCGACGTTAATATGAGCACCAAAACTTCTTGAAAGTACAGCATTGTAAGGAACAACCCATCGATTATCTATAATAATAATAATAATAAGCCCCCTAAAATCCAACCTTACGTCCAAGCTGAACACCTAGCTTACGTGGGGGGCGGACACGCGTACTGTACAACTGTACAGGAGTAAAAACTTACGCGGCTAACAAGGCAGGGTAACCCAACATGGAGATGGATAGAAGAGTATATAATTTACGGTCGCTTCCCGGGGTCGCCGGGGCGCATCTGGAGCCGATGCTGGATGCCACAGTATGCGAACCATCGGTGGTGTGGAGTTGAGCAAGCGGGCTCCCACCAAAAAACATGCGACAGCTGGTCGTTGTGAGTTGACCAGGCGGGCTCACAGCGAAGATGCGACAGCCGATTCCACGGACGATGATACGATTTCTTTATTTTCATCGATCCCTTCAACTCGCCCTTCATATATGACAAGAAGCAAAACCAGCTTGTCAACAACCAGCACGCTTGATAGTGTTGCGCGAGATGTCGATCTCGACAGGGACCTTGCGCCCACTACAAGTGCCAATAATAAGCGCAGGAGATGGACACCAGAAATGAATATATTTATTCTGCGCACTTACTTTCAGTTAACCCAACTAGATACAGACAAAACCACCTATCTCGAACCACTTCACCTAAAATTTTTAGAAAAATTTCCAGACATGCAAGTAAGCCGACAAAGGATAGGAGACCAACGTAGGGCAATCATTAATAATAAACTTCTAGCACAAGAAACAATAGATACTATACGGAAGGAAGTAGAAAAAGAATTAGATCAACTACAATTAAGTCATTTAAACCAACAGACAGAAAACACTATAAATCAGTCACAACCAATGTTCACACATTCACAACTTCACCCTACGACCCACCTAGACACACATAGCATACACAATAATACACAAACTCGGATGAGATGGACAAATGAACAAAACGAGGGCATAATGCGATCTTATTACCGAGTTACAGAATTAGGCAGGAATGAAACGGTTTACAGAAGGCGTATGTATGATGATTTTGTTAGCCATTTTCCATCACTTGCGCATTTAAGCGAACAGAGAATAGCTGACCAGAGGAGAGCAATAGTTAATAATAAATATATCAGCGAGGAAAAATTAAATTTATTAAAGGCACAGGTAGCTGAGGAACTGTCATTGCTCAACCACAATTCACACAATACTAGGAACACGTTCACAGATGATAATATAAGTATTTATAACCCCATTACACAAGTAACAAACAACACTGATATTCACTCTATGGAAGAACCTACACCTGATACACAGACATCGAATAACCATGATCTTAGTACTATATTAGATATCATCTCTTCCTCACAAATAAATCTGGAAAGAAATTCACTGATAGACAGCACTTTTCAACAAGCGTTTGAACATTTTAAAACAACTAATCCTACTAACAGAAGCTATATCCCAAAACAGAAGCCATCTAAAAATCTTGCAATAATAATTAACTACATTAACAAAAACATTCTTACCGAAAATGTTGATAAAGATACAGATTTTAATACCTTTCAAACCATTATTTACTGCGCTGCATGGACCGCGGCTAAAGTCAATGGAGCAAGGATATCACTTGAGCCGCGAGAAAGAGCCCGGGCTCCAAAAACTGAATACAAACCGAAATGGCAGCGACGATTAGAACAAAAACTTAAAGACTTGCGTACGAAAATAGGCAGACTGACACAATTTTTAAACGGCAATAGAAGTAGAAAATTAAGAAAATATGTCAACAAAATTATGAGAATATACAAAACTCACACTATACACGAACAACCAAATACTCAACCTCTACACACTCTTGACACATTAAAACAAAAACTCTCTGTCGTAAAAGGCCGTCTCGAAAGATATAAAGCATGCACCCTAAGAAAACAGCAAAACATTCAGTTTAGTCACAATGAAAAACTCTTTTATCGCAATATTAGACAGGCAACTACTAACAACAATCCACATAACAACACACGTAACAATGAAAACAATGCACCTGATCCAGAGACATTACATCACTTCTGGGCAAATATATGGGAAAAACCTATTTGCCACAATCCCCAAGCAGAATGGATACAATCTGATTTGTCAAATAATACAGAACCCATGGCATTCGAGCAAGTTCCTATAGCAGTATTCCATAAAGTCCTATCAAAATTACATAACTGGAAAGCTCCTGGATCTGATTATATTCATAGTTATTGGTATAAAAAGTTCACAGCAATTCATAGTCACCTATATAATTTTATAAACGCATTCATACAAGACCCCAAAACAATACCCTCTTATTTAATGTCTGGCACTACCTTTATGATACCTAAAGATCATTCCGACATGTCCAATCCAGCAAAATACAGACCCATCACGTGCTTGCAGACCCTGTACAAGATCATCACAGCCTGTATATCTGAATTGATTTACGAACATATTGACGCCAATAACATCTTAGCGGAACAACAAAAAGGATGTCGAAAGTCTAGTCAGGGCTGCAAGGAACAATTAATAATAGATTCAGTAGTTTTAAGAAACGTACAAAAGTCCAAATCTGATTTGTTTACCATGTATATAGATTATAAAAAAGCTTACGACTCAGTTGCCCACTCATGGTTAGTTAAGATATTAGACATATACAAAATACACACTTCAATTACAGCTTTCCTTAAAACCGTAATGACTTCATGGACTACTGTACTTTTTTTTTTTTTTTTTCAGGGGGAAAATCATCCAATGACTTCTCTCGCCAGGGCAAAGCGAGAGGGAGTGTCAGACTCTTACTGACTAAAAACCACCCCGTTCCTACTTCTGCTTGTCGAGCCGGAGCCCCGGTAAACCCGCTAGGTTGTCCGCAGCTCCGGATTAAGCATCAGCCCTACTGGGCCCCATCTGTGGTGGTCTGATGGCTCTTTGAGGCGCGCGCGGAACGCAACGCGCCGCACGCACGGGTCTGGTTCTGGTCGGGCGGCGAGCTACCCTTGCTCGCCGTCCGCAGACCCGCACTTACGGTGGCCGGAGATCGTCACGCGATCCCCGACGCCCGGAGTGTCTTTCGCGTCGGCTGGGGCGTGAGGAAGTTCGTTCCCTCACGCGTCCCGCCTCCTCCTTAACTAGCATGACTGCTTCGCAGAAGGAGGAGACGGCATCCCAGTCCCCCTCGCTCCGCACCATGGCCTGAACCAAAGCCAGACGCGAGAGGTCGCCGTCGCCGATCATTTCCCTGAGGGATGGACTACTGTACTTAGACTCACCACTCCAACAGAAACAATAGATACCAGACCTATTAAAATACAACGAGGAATCTTTCAAGGTGACGCACTTAGCCCGTTGTGGTTCTGCCTTGCTCTTAACCCTTTATCAAAATTATTAAATACAACAGCATTAGGAATTCGTTTACATTCTCCAACTGATGGAACAGATCACATTTTAAATCATTTAATGTACATGGACGATATCAAGTTATTTGCAGAAACAGAGAATCAGCTTAAAGAACTAGCAGACCTAACAGAGAAATTCACGAACGATATTAAAATGGAATTTGGCATAGACAAATGTAAAATAAATTCTGTAAGAGCAGGGCAGAATTACCAACACACACATATACTATCTACAGGGGAACTGATTGAACCCCTGGATGAACAGGGTTCCTATAAATACTTAGGTTATGTACAATCAACTCAGATTCATCATAAACTCATTAAACAAAAATTAAAACAGCAATTCCAACACAGAGTAAATGCAGTCCTTAAGACACAACTCCACGCTCGCAATACAATAAAAGCAATTAACACCTTCGCTATCCCTGTCCTCACCTACTCGTTCGGCATAATCAACTGGACAAAAACAGACCTTAAAAACCTACAACGGAAACTGAATACGACAATGACAAAGTTCCGTAAACATCATCCACGGTCTTGCCTGCAAAGGTTGACCCTACCGAGAAAAGAGGGAGGTAGGGGTCTTATAGATATTTTAAATCTCCACAACAAACAAATCACTGCTCTGAGAACATACTTCTTTGCAAAAGCTGAATCTTCTACACTCCACAAACAAATAGCACAAAAAGACAAACACCTGACCCCCCTAAATCTTAACGACAGAACAAAACAGAAGAATGAAACCGTAACTGACGATAGGACAAAATGCTTAGAATGGACCCAAAAGTCTCTACACGGAAGACACCGCCAAGATTTATGCCAACCAAACGTCGACAAAGAAGCGTCGAACGCATGGCTAAATCGAGGCGAACTCTTACCGGAGACTGAAGGGTTCATGCTAGCAATACAGGACCAAGTGATAGAGACAAGAAACTACAGAAAACACATTATAAAGAATTTATCAAACGACACTTGTAGGAAATGCAATAGTTCTCTCGAAACCATCCAACATATAACCGGAGCCTGTAAATCAATAGCCCAGACCGATTACAAACACAGACATGACCAGGTCAACAATTCAAACTCGTAGATTCAGTTGTACCATATTATAAATACAGCCCCGACACTGTCTTAGAGAACAACACAACTAAAATGTACTATGACCGAGCAATCTTTACCGATCGCACCATCCACTATAACAGACCAGATATTACACTAATTAACAAAATAAATAAAACTGGATTTCTAATAGATATAGCTGTACCAAACACCCATAACCTACAATCAACAATAGCCGAAAAACTATCCAAATACACCGAATTAAAAGACGAGATCACCCGACTCTGGCGTCTGCAAAAAGTAATTATTGTTCCGATTGTCATATCTTCTACAGGCGTTATTCCCAAACAGCTGCATCAGTCCCTTACCTCTCTAAACCTGCCCCCTAGCACCTACTGTCTGTTACAAAAGGCAGTTATTCTTAACACATGCAGATTAGTTAGAAAATTTCTTCAGTGTGACTCCGACAACATAGTTCAAACCCCTAACAACCCGCAACCACACTGATGAACACTTGGCTTAGGCCCGTGCCATCGGTTTTTCCCGGCATGCCGGAGATAAAAAAATATATATATAAAAAAAAAAAAAATAAAATCCTTTATCTGTTTTCTCCAAAAATATAGATTACATAAACCCACCAAACTGTTAAGACAGTTTGTCTAAACATACTCCTTTAATGTCAACAGTAAAGCCACCATCTTCTGGAGAACGACGCCTGTATTGTGGGTAACCGTCTTCGCCAGTTTGAGTTTCTTTAATGAGTTGTTTCGGAAATCTTTTACTGCAACTGTTTTGTTTCATGCAAGGTGACTTGAAATTAAAACTTCCACATGGACCATGCATCATGTTAGATTTAACGATTTCATACAGTTTTGGGTCTGTTTCTGGATCTGGTATTTCGGCACTAATAACTTTATCAATGAGATCTGTCGTTATGCTATTTTTAAGCCAGAGTAGTATGTGAATGTGTGGAAGGCCACGCTTTTGCCATTCGACTGAGTACATAAAACAGCATACTTCACCGAATATTTTACGTTTCGTCAGTAAGTCCATGATTTTTCTAACTTTTAAACGGAACACTCTAGCGATTAAGTCATGACGGTTGTGGGAATTTTGACCTGGTAACAAATGTTTTGTAATGTCTTCCCATTG
The DNA here is from genome assembly GCF_023101765.2 of Spodoptera frugiperda. NCBI lineage: Eukaryota > Metazoa > Arthropoda > Insecta > Lepidoptera > Noctuidae > Spodoptera > Spodoptera frugiperda. The sequence continues at coordinate 21,004,498 of NC_064236.1, forward strand.
TGGGTTACATGTAAATGTTATAAAAAGATCCGGTCGTCCAAAACGGCGAACGTAGGTCATGGCATCTTGGGTTCGCTCATGCATGTATCGAGGTCCACCTGTAAAAGAAGAAGGCAACACTACCATTTGACCAAGATCATTAGGGTCTGCGTCTTGCCTACCTACGGCATCCTTTAAATGGATATAATTTTCTGCTCGCAGTTTAGACTGATTATGACGTATATAATTGAGTCTTTCGGTCTCAATCTTAGCATATACGTCAACCAAAAATTGACTGAAGAGGAAGCGATAGTAAAGGAGATGATTGATTTGACCGTCTCTGGACATTATTCGGTAAGAATAGAAATCTGCGGCAGAAATTGTCTTTTTAAGACCCATTTTAGTTTTCGGATCGATCTAGGGTAAATGAATAGAGTAACCATCCTCACCACGACAAAAAAGCAAAGGATATTGCAAAGCGTCGTAAGATCTATGGATTTCGCTGATTCGATGCAAACCACTACTATGGCTTTCTAAGACAATGTCACGCTTTTCAAATTCTTGCCCAACAATGACTAACGCTACTTCATTTGTCGTAGGTGCATTATAACGACCTAAATGACCATCTATTGGTTTTTTTTCGGCGTTAATAACAACTTTAAATGTTTCACAATTAGCTGGAACCTTTTCGATAGCTGTTTTTAAGTCTTTTATGTATGGATTTACATCATGAAGCATTTTTTGAAGCACTTTCACTAAATTTTTCTTTACACCTGGAAAATTTGAACATCTCAAGTTTGCTTCCCTTTCGTCCTCTCCTACAAAATAAATTTGCAAAAATCGAGCATTCTGTTGATCCATAGGCAGTAAACTTCCAATCAGATGATAAACCTGGCCTTGTACCTTAAATGTCGGCATGAATCCATCTTTTGAGACCAGTTTTGCTCCAAATGAGGTCATTTGAAAACACCCATTATATTTTCGGATGTTACTCATAAAATGATTGTGATCAGGATGAAAATCCATAATTAAGCTGTAAAGTGGCTCTGGAGGTAGTTCATAGGCCTCAAGCAAAACCTTCCCTCCACTGCAACACATTCCAACAGTTTCTTCTTTCCACTTTAAAGCATTGCACCACTGGCATTTATGATCCATAGTTCCTATACATACACCTTTATCTGCTTCGTATGACAACTCAGGATTATACGCCAGTCCCGACAGTAATTTTGTATGCCATGTTTTTGCTTTAATATTTTTACGATATTGAGACTGAATATTTCTTCGTTCCTCCAAGTGTGTATGTTGATAATTTGCAACTTCCTGTCGATGTTCGTTAGGATGTGAAGTTCGATAAGCAGCTTGTGCTTTCCTATGAACTTGGGGGTAGTTTCGTTGATACACTGTAACCGCTTGCCGATGTGCTGCAGGGTTACTTCGAACTGACTTTTTTTGCTGATTTTTCCGAGTTTTATTCGTGTATCGAGCCCTACGTTTTTTGTTCACTTTTTTTATTTGTTTAGGCATTGGTTCATCGTGTTTTAATTCAGACTCAGACTCAGTCTCGGACTCACTGTTCGAAAATGTGATTTCGGGAATGGGTGAAGGCGTTTCTAACCTTCGTTGAGTAATTTTTTTTGCGACCTTTGTTGCCGAAAACGATGAAACTGGAACATAAACGTCAAAATGACCACCAGAAAGCCCGCCAGTAAAGCGAAGACGTTTTACAGGAAGACCTTCAACTCCAGTTTTCACATAAAACTGGCCATCACGTAATACTTCGAAAACATATTCATATATTCGCCCAGCAGCTTCTAATTCGCACAAACTTCCATATGTAGTGGTTTTCATCATGTCGTTGTAATATTCATTTGGCGTTGAATAATTATCTCCAAGTGCAGTACACGACATAATCGAAAATTCCGTCCAGTTTTCAATAACAAAGCCGATTATGCGTTCACGTACATCCCTAGCCCTGTCTTGAGTTCCGAACATCAAAAAAGATAAAGCTCTAAATAAACAGGCTCCATCTTTTTCTATATCTACCACAGCATGAGGAATATAATTCCCATTAACAAACAAAATTTCTTGAACCATTTTAATTAGAAAATTTTTAACTAAAACTATATCTATGGAAATTAACTAAGACTAATAAAGTAACAAAGAAATGAATAAAAAATGAAGAATATATTAAAAAATCAACTCACACTATAAAACTTATCCAACACTAACTAAATATACTATCAAAAATATCAAATCTAATCAACAAATCAAAAATTAACTGAAATAGAGAGTAAAATAAGTTAAATAAGTCAAGTTAAAAGTTAATGAATCAAACGAATAATAATTTCAAATCAAAATATTTGTAGTGTGTAATATGTAGTTTCGCGTATGTCCGCTAGGGGCGCTGCTAAAATTACACGATAAATTAAAATATTTTACGCTACCTAGCTAAATGACGGTAACGAAAAACGTTAATAGAAAATAAAATTCGGGTGTTTTATTTATGCATACCGATTACGTCGAGATTTATGGACCGATTTACGTCATAGTGTATTAGATTTACGTGATTCTTTTTTTGTTCGGTAGAGTATAATTTCAAGTTGGTCCCGTTGTTACCTAGTCAGGATCTGATGATGGTATTCCAGGGAAATCAAGGGCAAACCTCAAATTTACAGGCAATTACGTTTTTAACAATTTCATAGATCTGTTTAAGTATTTGTGTCTGATAGTCATCATCCCATGTGAATGAGCTGATGATGGAAGGTACAACTCCTCAACGGTTAGGAGTTGAAAGAAAATTCTTACGAAGTTATACGTACATGTGAGGCTATTAGGTTGACCTGATAATAAAAAGTAAATCTCATTAACGTTAAGAATTTAGGTGAAAATGGATGCGGACAAATTTCGTCTCTTCACTTGTTTCCTTTTAGCTGTTTTTATGGGTAGTGTTAACACAAAATAGGAATTTAAAGGCGTGATGTTATTAATGTTATGCATGTATGTACATAATTATGTATGTTATTATGTATGTTAAAGAGACGACTGAAAGTTGTCATACAAAGTCTTTTTTTTAAGGATTGGAAATCATCAAATGACCTCTCCCGCTCTGGGTGGAACGGAAGGGAGTGTCAGACTTTTACTGACTAAAACCCACCTCGTTCCTTCAGTTGCCCTTTGCGTTCCGGGGCCACGGTATCTCGTTAGAACTTTCCCGCAGCCCCGGCTCAGTTTATCCCGTTCCCCCCCCCCCCCTTGGGGGTTGACATTTCAAAAATCCCTTCTTAGTACTCACTTATGTTACTAAAGGAACCTCTGTTCAAAATCTCAGACTCCTATACCGAGCGGTTTCGGCTGTGCGTTAATAAATCAGTCACCCAATCGCACCCCCTAAATCACGATTGGAGGGTAGTTTGAAAAAACTTATAATGTCAAACATATTTACTTGCCTATGTACGTGTTCATGCCAAGTTTCAAGTTTATAAACCCAAGGAATAAGATTTTTCATAGAAACGTTTTTACCCCTTTTCCCCCCTTGGGGGTTGAATTTCCAAAAATCCTTTCTTAGTGCTCCCCTACATATCCCAAGGAACCTACATTCCAAATTTCAGCTGTCTACGACCAGTAGTTTCGACTGTGCGTTGTCTGTCAGTCAGTCAGTCACTCAGTAACGGAAGAGTTTTATATATATAGATAGATAAATAGTGTATTAGAGATATTGTAATTTTTTTTTTAAATGTAACAAATAAAAAATAGGATGGTGGATGATTGAAAATAATTTGATCCGACGCCAGGCATCATTTTGTACACTGCGATTATTTATTATAATTCTTCTGTCGGGTATTCCAAAGAGATGGTTCGGATTGGAATAATTCCACAAACTCGAGCGCTTTTTCATTTGACCCCTCCATGTCGGTAGATACGTGTGTCGCCGGTGAGCTCATATTGCACACTGGACAAACGGTAATGTGGCCACAAACGCATTAAATACTGCGGTAATCTTCTTTGATGTGCGAAAAAGACCGCCGCCGGAGCTATTGCCTACCACCATTTGCCATATTGATTGGCATTGTAAAATTATGACTATAAATCGTGGTTACACCTAGGTGTTGTTTAAGTTATGGCAATAATTATTGGCATATCACGGTAGTGTGGCCTCAGCATTACTGACGAATCTATACCACCGTGTTCCGAAAGCTATTCTCCAAGGGCTATGTGTTCCAAGGCTTATTCTCCGAAACCAGGATGTTCTAAAATTATTTCCCCGAAACGTTTCTCGTATGCCTTGATATCATTTCTCATTTAGTTGATTCGCTGCCATACCCTGATCTTGATTATTCTACAGATAATAGTGCTGATTTCAAATCAGATACATCCGAGGCAAGTAGTAGCTCGGATTGTTCGGTTGTACAAAAGCACATAAGTCGTAAAAGTAATGTCGTCATTTCTGAATCAGATTCAGATACGTACAATAAGACATTCTGGGATAAAAAAAGGCATCAAACAAGGTCGAAAACGCAAGCCTACAAAAAGTATTAAGGAACGACGGTAAGATAGAGAAGCAAGAAAAAATAAAAGAAATTTTGGTAAAAGTTACGAGACAGGAAAAGGTAAATTAATAGCAGAAAGGAAAATAAAAAGTCTAGAGCCCTGTAGGATGAAATGTGCTGAAAGAATTCCTGATGAATTTAGAAGTAAAATTTTCAATTATTACTGGAGTTTGGAAGACTATGACAGGCGTGTGTTATTCATGAGCACCCTAATAGAAGTAAGAGGAAAGGCTACGACAAAACTTGTAGCTGCAGTCAAGAACAGGAATTACACAAACCATTACTTCTTAAAGTTTGAATTGGACAGCTATCGCATTTGTAAGGGTTGTTTTTTAAAAACGTTTGATGAAACCGCTAAGTTTATACAAAATTTAAGTGATAAAATTAAGGTAAGCGATGGTATAGTGCCTAAATCGTCAAGAGGAAAAAAACCAAGTGCTTTGGCAATTCATAATAAGATGCTTGAAAATTCAAAAACGCAAATATTGTCTTTCCAAGCTTATGAGAGCCATTATGGTCGGTCCAAGACTAACAAAAAATGTTTACCACCCCATCTAACTATACAAGATATGTACAGAGCTTACTGTGAAACTAATGAAAATCCGGTGTCACTAACCATTTACTCGTGGGTTTTCCGGGCACAAAATTTATATTTTAAAACACCGTACGTTGATACGTGTGTAAAATGTGTTACATTAAACACAAAAATTAAATTTAGTGTAGGGGCAGAAAAAGAAATTATTGAGAACCTTCTGAAAGAGCATTAAAAAAGAGCAGAAACCATTTATGACCAAAAAACCTAGACCGAGCTATTTCCATTGAAGGAGGGGACACACTAGTTCTATCTTTCGATTTGCAGCAATGCTTACCAACCCCGTACCTTAAAACTGGTGCTGCATTTTATAAGCGTCCACTGTGGACTTACAATTTGACACTAAGGGACTTTACCACTAATAAAGTATATTGTTTTATGTGGCATGAGGGAATTGGTGGCAGAGGAGCTAATCAAATAGCTTCATGTTTGTATTACTTTGTGATGAATTACGTATCAGCTGATATAAAGCATCTTGTATTTTATTCGGATTCCTGCTCTAGGCAAAATAAAAATATTCACGTTGTGTGCATCTTTCTTTTAGCTGTGCGTAATAACACAAGCATTGAATCAATAAGACATAATTTTTTAGTGCCCGGCCATACGCATATGGATTGCGACGTCGATCATGCGCTTATAGAAAAAGCGAAGAAAAAATCACAAATGGATATACATCATCCCCGGTATTGGTATCAGCTTGTTGGTGCCAACATGTAGTAAAAAGAAGCTTTTCACTGTAATAGAAATGCATGCTGATTTATTTCTTGATTTTGCCAGTTTGCTGAAAGGGTCACTACAACAAAAGAAAATTGATGAAAATAAGAAAAAGTTTAACCTGTCTGAATGTGCTTCTTTTGAGTATAAAAAAAGGAGAGTTTCCTCAATTCCATTATAGGATTTATGGCACGGAAGAATGGAGTACTGTGAGTTTGGAGAGGAGACGAGGGAAATCGCCGCTCCCTAATGTTTTTTCAACAGAAGGTATACTCAGGTCTACGATAGGCCAATTCCAATATCAAACAAGGAAAAGCGAGATTTGCTTTCTCTGCTTCCTCTAATTAATCCCAGTGTTCGATCTTTTTACACTAACCTCCTCACTGAAAATGATGTAGTAGATGAACATCCTCTACTGAATGACAGTGAAGATGACACGGATTAATGATATTTCTGGCTTTTGATTTGTTATAAACTCTTTGTTCTTTAATTATTTGAGACAATTAATTAAGACATTTTTGTTTTTTTGATAACTTTTTGATTTCATTGAAAGATATTTTTTTGTTGTTAATAAAATTATTCTGTCAATTAGGATTTCTCTGTGTTTTGATTTGTGTAGAAAGATTTCTCTGTGTTTTGATTTGTTTCTTTATAATTATTTTACTAAAAAGGATTTTTCTGATTTTTGATTACTTTTTATTTGTAATTTTAAAAAGTGTCATTCTATGACACTTTTTATTTTTTAATTAATTTTATAAATTATTTTCATAATAAAAACACTATAAAGTATTTTTTTAGTTTTACTTGTCGTACCCTCAGTGGAAAATAGGCATAAGTGAATTTACATTGAATCATCGATTTTATCATATTTGAAAAGTACGTTTAAAGATACATACGCACATATTTTTTTCATATTTTTCTTGTTTAATTTGACGAATTAATTCAAGAAAATAGTTTTGAGAATTTATATTCCATCACTTTTTTTCTTAAGGATTAGTAGATTATGTGATATAACGCAAATAATAAATTTAAAAAAATGACATATTAATTAATAATATGTTTATACCTAAAATTTAATGTAGAAAATAAATAGTAACAAATATTATGATTTAAATGCGTTTGCTTTTTTTACATCGCTAGTCTTGTATACACGATTATCTTTTTATTCGTTATATTAACTAGGTAAGGAAATTATCTTAAATGCGCTTACTTAACCAAAAAGATAAACTTAAAAAATAAAAACAGCAGTATGACTGTTTACTTCTTATGAACTTAAAATAAATTACAATAATAACAATTACTGCTTTTTTCCACTAAAAACTTTCATTTACGTCGAAACATAAGACTACAAACTGCAGCACGGCTGTAACATAAGAATTATTACTTCTTTCTTCCACTAGAATATTTTCATTGCACCGGGACGTAAGATTTGATACAGCGGCGCGGGAGTAGACAGCGGGAACATAAGCGTGAATACGTCGATGCAGGGGGGAGGGGGCGGTGCGTATCCACCCGCTTGACAGTCAGTGCCCGTTTCTAGGTCAAGGTAATAGCTGCGTTTATGCATTTGCGAAAACAAAACAACAACAATTGAGTGGTTTTTCTTCTTATTTTAAAGTAAAGTGACCTGAAAATGTATAACCGGACACAGCACAGTAGGGCGAGAAGAATTTTGAAGTTAATAGGTAAGTACATTTAGATTTAATTCTTATAAAAGCTAAAAATAAACCGGAACCAAAACAATATCGTGGTTACACAGTTCAAAGTTTTAAATCTAAAAATGGTTTCATCCGCATAACCTACGTACGTACTACGTACCTATCACCTACTTTATTGTTAGTTTGTTATTGCCTAACTAATTTCTAACAATTAGTATACTACTTACCTACTTATTATCATTTCATGTATGTTCTTGCGGTAGTTATCAGCTGATTCATCGTAGGTTACGTTAAGTAATGATTTACTTATTACGTCTTATTGCAATCCTGCTGAATATCGCTCAGCTGTTTGTTTCATTTTTGTGTGTTGGAACAATTTCTTTAAATTCATCGATCCTATTGATGCGTTCTTAATCCGATCTAAAATAAACTAGTTTCTGCTAGCGGTCTAGCTATTTAATCAGAATATCGCAGTGGCGGGCAACAACCGATACCATAACGAGTCGCGGGTTCGATTCCAGCATGGAACAACTCTGTATAAGTACCTAATCCACAATTTGTTGTATCGGGTCTGGGTGAGACGTAGTTATGTGAATTCAGTAGTTATGTAAAAATTGATATTTAGAGAGCCAAAACTACTAATGTAATTTGAAAGTTAATATCAAAATACGCATTGTACGAGTAGGTAAGTGTCCAAATGTTTATTCGTGTTTTAAATCGGTTGATTATAAAATTGTCGGTCAGTGGGTAGCCTTAAGGGCGGATTTGTCTTTCCTATTTATGCATTGATATTCCGCATACATACCTACGATAGTTACCAGCTGATCAGCTGATTCGTAATAAGTACATACTAAATGCGTTTCCTATTGGTGTAACTAATAAACAATTTCAAACTTAGTAATGGGCCAGTGGGTATCCTTAGGGACGGAATGTACAAGTAAATAAATTACATAAATATCTACCTGTGTCACTCGGAGTCCGGAGATTTTGTTCGTCTTCGTAATCTACCTATGCACAGTAACATAGGTATGCACTACGTCACTGATTGACTATTGTAACACTAAGACACTTATTTTGAATGTGTTTCAAGCACTAAACTTCTTACAGTCACTGGGTAATAGTCAGCATACGTAATTGTCATGCCTGTGTAGGTATTTTCTGGTTAAGACGAACATTTGAATAACTCGACGGAGAATTTTTCTACCGGTGGCGGGAAAGTAAACTACCTAGACTAAGTGTCTGTTATCATCATAAACACTAAACTTTGATAATTAATAAGACGGGAGTTCAAGGTCATGCATAAGAAATTTCGCAAGCGACTGCCACCGGCAGTGCCAAAACATAAACTGAATGCGTGTGCGTGCGCGCCACAGGGTGAGGGTGCTAGGGGGCGGAGCTTGTGGTGCGTTCGCGTTTCTTATTGGAATTTTAGGGAATTGGTTAATGTCAAATACGTGTTTGAGTTTGTGTGCGTGTAATGCCGCGTTTTAAGCTAGTTACATAACGTTCGAAATGTGATAGGCGTAGTTCTCACTTACGGAACATTTTTTTTATTGATTTGGACTCAGAATTAAGCTAGTTACATAACGCGAAATGTGATAGGCGTAGTTCTCACTTACGGATTTGCGAATTTTACAAAAAAATAAAAAAAAATTGCCCCCCATTTTTTTTATTGATTTGGACTCAGAATCGATAGCCGAGTCACTTCCTTGAATGCGTCTCGTTTTTAAAAATACACCCTGTAGAGAGGTAATATTGTTTTGTTTGTTTGTTTGTAATAAATAGGCTCCGAAACTACAGGACCGATTTTAAAAGTTCTTTCACCACGTTATCGAGAAGCTACTTTTTGCTACGTTATCCACGAGTAACATAAGCTACTTTTTGTCCCCGTAAGTAGGTACCACGCGGGCGGAGCCGCGGGCGGAAGCTAGTATATTTATATAAAAGTAATCGATCTGTGTCTGAAAAAACCGACACAAAGTTTGTTCAACCCGGGAATTGAACCCAGGACTTATACCACTAAACTAACGAGGCGTTATATTTATATACTTACATCTAAAAATCTCAACATGTCACGCGTAACATATCACTTTAATTACGAGGCTGGTCTAAAAATTCAGCCAACACTTTAATTAAGGATTCTGTAAAGGATTTGGCAAGGGGTACGTACACTCAGACCCAAGTCAGTTTAGTAAAGTTTGTTTGTTTGTCCGACCGGGAATCGAACCCGGAGCCTTTCGTCCTATAGACACTAATAATTGTGGCATCGAGGATGTCAGACAAAGAATAATGTCTTACCTTAACTTACCTTATTTTGTGAGCAAGACGTCTTTAGTAACAACTTAATATGATATTATTTATATTACATTTTATAATAAAATAATTTATTTACAGACGACGACACAGAAGCAGAACAAACATCTGGAAATTATGAAGTCAGTCGTGGTGATATTATGTACACCGCGCCGTCAACTAGTCGAAGTAGCAGACGACAATCTACAGTAAATTACAGAATTAGTGAGTCTTCGAATGAAGAGCCATTTTCACCACCGGTATCTGAATATTTACCAAGTTCGAGTCCTAGTCCGATAGCAGACTTAGGCAATACTTTACCATCTTCAATATTGAATGACTTCGATTTTAGTTTGAGAGATTGCTTAGGTAATTCTACACTTTTCTCTACTCCAATTTCCACCACTCATAATGATTTAATTTTTATAGCGTCACCTACAGTCGTTTTTATATCTAATCCTCAAAAAACAATTTCTATGGGTAACAAAGACAGTTATGAAAATTTAGCGGTATCATCAGGAAATTACATAGAAGGAGTTAATCCTTTGCCGAATGATGCCGATCTTGAACCCGTATCCACGTTCTGGTATAATGCACCACTTCCTGAAAAGAGCATAACTGCCGCAGAACCTGAAACAGAACCTACATTTACTAGCCCTACAAGAACTCTGCTGACTCTTGAAAGTACTACGGTCATGCTTCGTGAAGCAGAGCCTGCATCCATAGCATGTCGCGACGAATATCCGTTAGTTGAACATAATACTGCTGCAGAACCTGAAAAAGAACTTACATCTACAAGTCTTGCAAAAACTCCACCGACTCTTGAAAATACCCCGGCTATACTACCTGAAGCAGAACCTACATCCATAACATGTTATAACGACGAAACTCTTCCAGTTGGACATAATACTCTCACAGAACCTGAAACAGAACCTACATCTACAAGCCCTGATAGAACTCCACCGGTCTCTTCAATTGCCACAGCTATAGTTCCTCACTCAGACCCTCCAATCATAGCCTGCCACGTTGAAACTCTACCAGCTGGATATAATTCCACCACAGAACCTGAAGCAACGAATTCTCGTCCAGTGTTAGTAACTGAAGCTAATATAAATCCTAGAAAAAGAAAGCGTAATCCCGAAAAATGGTCTCAAACACAAAAAAAAATCAAATTAAATACAGGTCAACAGCCTCAAAAACAGATGCAAGAGCCTTGCAAGTGTAAGCTTAAATGCTTTGAAAAAATACCCAGCGACAGGAGGTTGGTAATATTTAAGCAATTTTGGGCTTGTGGTAACCATGAAACTCAATGGCAATTCATTTTGAAAAACACTGAGATTATAGAACCTAAAGTTATGAAAATTCAGCGTAAGCGTGAACGAAATCGTACACTGGTTTATTATTTGCCGTCAAAAAACGATGTATGCCTTGTGACTAATTTGAAAGTGTGCAAAACTATGTTTCTTAATACGCTAGGTATTAAAGAAAGAACAGTTTACACTGCCATTGATAAGTATGCTAATGGGGACCAAATAACAGACCTTCGAGGAAAACATACCAATAGACCTCATAGAACAGCCAGCGAAACAGAACAGAGTGCAATTCAACATATTCAGTCCTTTCCTTGTATCGAATCTCACTATCTTAGACAAAATTCCAGCCGTCAATATTTGTCACAAGACTTAAATATCTCAAAAATGCATCGTTTGTACAAAGATTGGATATCAGAAAATGAAAACTTTCGTAATACTAAAGTGGCAAGCGAATATCAATATAATCAAATATTTAATACACATTTTAACCTTTCTTTTTCCGGCCGAAGAAGGATTTGTGCAATTTATGTAGCAAATACGACAATTCAACTGAAGAAGGTAAATTACAACTGAAAGAGGATTATGACAGTCATATAAAAAATAAAAACATCATACGAAATATGAAGGATAGTGAAAAAGAATCAGCAGATCCTAATGTGAAAACTGTAGCTGTTTTTGACTTGGAAAAGGTTCTTAGTTTATCGCAATCTAATGTGAATATTTTCCATTATAAAAGGAAATACCCCGCATACAATTTCACTGTGTACAATTTAATATCCCGTCAAGGGTTTTGTTATCTATGGCATGCACAAATTGCAAAAAGGGGTGCGAATGAAATCGCTAGTTGCTTATTACACTTCATTAAATCTGAAGTTAACAGGGGTATAAAGTCAATTTCACTGTATTCAGATAATTGTTCGGGCCAGAACAGAAATCGGTTCATATTCGCAATGTATATTTATGTATCACGTGTATTGAACGTAGAAGTTACACACAGGTTTTTACAAACTGGCCACACTCAGAACGAAGGCGACTCAATGCATGCCTGCATCGAGAAAAATATGAAAAATAAGACATTGTACACGCCTGACCAACTGTACGAAGTAATCATGAATTCAAAAGTACAAAATAAGTTTGTAATTAAAGAAATGAATCAAAATGACTTTTACAACCTAAAAAGTCAAGTCACGACAAGCAAGAATTGGTCACAAGACACAAACGGGCATAAAGTATTTTTCTCAAAAATTAAAGAAATCAAAACAAGTCCCGATGCACCAAATAAATTATTATTTAAATATGATTTCGAAAGTGAATATTTGGTACTAGACACTACAAATCGTACGACGACGACGCGCACACGCAAATCAAATAATGCCAATGCTGTAGATGTTAATGAACTTCCACTTGCATATACTCAATTGTTACCTATTTCTGACGCGTTGTTCAAAGACTTAATTAACCTGTGTAATACAAATGCTATACCTCTACATTACCAAACATTCTATAGAAATTTGTTACCAGCGACTGAATCTCCAAATTTGGAGGTATTTGATTCATCTGAAGAAGAATAACTTTACTAGTTCCCGTATTTTTGATCTCATTATTATTTTAATTTGAATTTTGTTGAATTTTTATATTCATACGTATAAACATATTGATTACTAGCTTTTGCCCGCGACTTCGTCCGCGTGGAACAAATAATGATATCTGGCAGATTTGAGTTTTTTAATTATGTAGTACTAGCTACTTCCGCGCGGTTTCACCCGCTCTGCTCGGCTCCTATTGGTCATAGCGTGATGTTTTATAGTCTATAGCCTTCCTCGATAAATGCACTATCCAACACAAAAAGAATTATTCAATTCGGACCAGTATTTCCGGAGATTAGCGCGTTCAAACAAACAAACGCTTCAGCTTTATAATATTATAAGTATAGATTTTCCAAGTTATACTATTCCACGACTATAATAAATGTATATTATAGTAGGTAAGTGTGGGAGAGCCAAGCTTTGGCACGAATGGGCCGGCTTAACCAGAGTGAATACAATGCTTCCGTTGTGTGAATGAGATTACCGGAGGACCAATTACCCCAAACCCCCCCCCCCCCTTCCCAATTCCTCTACAACCTTTAAATTCCTAACCCCCAAAAGACCTACAACGCATTTGTAACACTTCTAGTGTTTCAAGTGTCCATGGGCGGCGGCGATTACTTACTTTCAGGTGATCCGTCTGAACGTTTGCCGGCTTATTTTTAACGCCAACTAACGTCAACGGGGGGATAATAATTCGAGAGTGTCATCAATCCATGGAAAATCTTATCACCGTGAGTCAGAAAAATGACGTATTTGCAGAACGCCGTCTATAGGTGAATAGATAAAACGTCCGCACAAAGCGTGTTAATTGTGCTAGCGGCATTTTGCTTTTAGTAATTTTACATTATCTCCGAAACTGTATGACCTATTGACATACTGTAAATGGCAAATCTTATCTGTATGATGTCCTTGTGATACTGAAATAATTTATTTTGATAATAATTTAATACTTTGTTGCTTAAATAACCAACCAAAGTAAGTAAGCTGAAAAAAAAATTTTTTTACAATAAATGACGTATAAAAGATGAAATATAAAAGATAGAAATATGGTGTCGCGGACTTTTTTGTAGAAATCATTAAGACAAGCCAGATTGCCATACATTGTTTTAAATTGTTGTTTAGGCAGCGCATGCATATTATTCTGTTTTATGAGCTATTTCTGTCCGACTTGCTAGACAAAAGTTGTGATTGCTCGGTTAATATACATGTTATAAAAATAATTTATAGCCTATAGCACTCAGGAATAATGTAGCTTTCTACCAGTGAAAAAATTTTTAGGATTGGATCATTAGTTCCAGAGATTACCCATTACATACAAACTTACAAACATTACCTCTTTATAATATTAGTATAGATATAGATAAAAAGTAGCCTATGTTCTTTGGTTTTACACTAAAAGTGTCAAAATACAAACTTTCACTGTTACAGTTTTAAAAATGACTACATATAAACAGTCATCCCCCCTTTTTACCCATTCTGCCCTATTTTTTTGACATAAAAAGTAGCCTATGTTGTTCTTCAGGGTCTATTCTATCTCTGTACAGAGACAGTAAAGTAACTTTCGCATTTATAATATTAGTAAGGATTCTGTGCTCCAACGCACACTGCTTTGATGATAGGACGTCACACACCTAGATTGCTTAGACAACAGTGAACTTTATCCTACGTATTATATAGAAAACGTTTGTATGGGATAAAGAAAAGGGCAGTTTTTAGGGTTTTTCCGACAATTATTTGATATTTTCTCGCCGTAAAACCATCCTTGAACTTCGACGAACATAAAAAAAAGAATTGGCCAAATTGGTCCACGCGTTCTTGAGTTATGCGCTTACCAACACATTTAGCGATTAATTTTTATATATAAAAAGATAGATTTGTAGAGAGGTCAATTCTGTACATGAAATATATTTAAAAAAATAAAGTACTATCAGAAGGCGATTAATGATCGACTTAGATGCTAAAAATGCAAATGTAAAAAACTAATCAACGGATTTTAGCGAAACTACAATTATTCTTCATACTCTTGGGCAGGTTATAGTATACTTTTCATCAAGATTCGATCATTAGAACCAGCAGTGAAGGGAAATGTTGTAAAAACGGGAAAAGTTACTCCATTTTTTAAACTTCCGTCGCGTGTGCAGCCTTAATGGTGAAAACTACACAGAAATTATGTTTTTTTTTTAAAGGGGGAAAATCATCCAATTACTTCTCCCGCCTTGGGCGAGGCGAGAGGGAGTGTCCGACTCTTACTGTCTAAAAACCACCCCACTATAAAAGCTTAATAACGTAATAATATATTTATAATAGCTTTAAAGTAGAAGTTGTTTCGTAGACAATATTTTCTCTTCATACTCGCAGCTCGTAGAGAGCATCAAACAGAATTTACAATTTTATCACGCCGCGGAAATCGAATTATCTTTGCTTGCGAAGAACGGAAGCTGAACTATTATGATAGAATACTAGCTTCCGCCCGCGACTCCGTCCGCGCGGATGTCGGTCTTCGCGTGGAAGTTTTATTTCTCCATTTTGAGTAACTCTGACAATGACATCTTATAAATATCTATTGGACCCAAATACGGCGAGGCCCATAATAATTAAGGAGATCCCTCTTTTGAGCTACTGCTGTTGAGCTCGCGTTCTGTAGAATAAAACTGAAAAAATAAGATTTTTTTCTTCGTATTTTTCAGGATAAAAAGTATCCTATAGTAAGGTATAATTATACCAAGTTTCATCAATATCGAACAGTTAATTTTCACGTGATGCCTGAACATACCTACAGACAGACAGACAAAAAAAAAAATCACATATTTGGGTTTGGTATCGATCCAGTAACACCCCCTGCTATTTATTCTTTCAATATTTTCAATGTACAGAATTGACCCTTCTACAGATTTATTATAATATAGCTTTTGCCCGCGACTTCGTTCGCGTGGAATAGTGACTTCCGGCAAATTTTTGGTTTTACCACATAGTTCCCGATCTCGCGGGATCTCTTCAAAAATGAGATGTGGAAGATATTCCAGGGAACTCTTCAAAAATCAACATAATGAGCTCTGCGTTTGAATTTAATAGATGTATACTCACTTAGGGCATTGAAAAAATAGTTTAAAAACGGACTTGAACTAACTTAAAACTAAAGAAAGCTACGAATTACGAATTTATAACAATTAAAAAAGAAACTATATTACAACCTATCCTCTATGCTATAATAACCAAGCTTAAACTAAATAATTTAAAAGAAACGACTTAAATCTAATCTAATTAATTTATAAATTAGACTTACAATTTTATTAAAAAAACTAACTACAGTAACTACTAATAATCGATATCAAACTAAACCTACGTTAAATAGTTTAACCAAAAAACCAGGAAAACCCAACAAATAAACTTATTAATTGACAAATACAACGAAACCAATTTAGAATATACGAAACAGCAGGACCACTACAGACAAATAATCATACGACTGATAATACACTTTTTCTACGATAGTACCGAAGCGCTCGGCCGATACCCAACCAAATGAATGTAACGAAACCATAGCGCGATCTATTTCAATCCCAACGCCATCTATCGAGGATAAAGACAACTTGGATTATTTATTTATACTCCGTTCGGGCATTTTCTTTGTACTAAAAGTTTAATTATATTGATATTATTTTTTTCATACCTTTTTACTATTTATTTACTTTTTTCGATGAATTAAAACAATAACATGAACCGAAGTCGTGTAACGATCGACATAGAATTATTTATAAATAATTTATTTCTTATTTTTATTTTTTGATTTTTGAAATAAAAATATATCTATGTCCTTTCTAAGGTTCTAAACTATATCTGTACCAAATTTCAACCAAATCCGTCAAATAGTTGCGGAGATTAATGGTATAAGCATAGAATGTTCGACGTGATTCTTTAATTTGACATAACTTTTTTATTTATGAACCGATTGACATGAAACAAACACTAAATGTAAATTTAAGCATCCCACAATATATTCGTGAAAACCGCATCCAACTCGGATCAGCCGTTTCTGAGATTAGCGCGCACAGACGACAGACAAACAGACAAACAGACAAACAGACAAACAGACAAACAGACAAACAGACAAACAGACAAAAAAAAAGTTAATTACATTTTTGGGTTCGACATCGACATAACAATAACCCCTGCTATTTTTTTTATTTTTATTTTCAATGTACAGACAGCACTTTTCTACGATTTTATTATATGTATAGATTAATAATTTTAAAACAAAAGGTACTGTGAAAGTATCAAAGGTCTTATTTTGTTAACAAATTATGCATGTCATGTTACCATAGATTTGTATTGAGAAAATAATAATATTTTGTTACATTTATATCCCTTCATTACCAAACATTCTATAGCCTAGAATGTTTGGTAATGAAGGAATTCGTAGAACGAAGATAACGTAGAAGGGAACAAGAATTTTTTGATTTATTGCTTAAAGAAGGTTTTTTTTTTGTTTGTTATCTTAGATTTTTATTGAGAGAACATAATATTTTGTTGTACGGAGCCAAGAAAGAAGTTATTTCGTTAATTGTTACAAATCTTAACAAATGATCTACTGATTAGTTAATCATTTAAAAAAAGTCATTAGTGGTAGTAATCTTCACCGAAACTCCACATTGCTGAATTATTACTGTCAAATTTTATTGTTGATAGTACGAACTTTAATTGTAGCCAAAACTATAATTATAATTTGCTTGAAATAAAAAAATAATGAACACAAAAAATGCATTTCCTTTTTTTCCCTTTAGTCATAAATATTAACTCTAAGTAATATGTGTTAATATGCAGCTAACTTTTCTTTAACATAATAATGGAATAAGTAATTATCTTTGTTTATTTAAGCTACCTTAGCAAGCCCCTAAATTGAAAAATGGGGTAAGTATTGCTAATACATTTCAAACATAATTGTAATAAAGGAAATAATGTAGTAATCTTACTTATACTAGCATAAATGTTTGTATTTACAAGTT
Organism: Spodoptera frugiperda; assembly: GCF_023101765.2. Classification (NCBI taxonomy): domain Eukaryota; kingdom Metazoa; phylum Arthropoda; class Insecta; order Lepidoptera; family Noctuidae; genus Spodoptera; species Spodoptera frugiperda. The sequence continues at coordinate 21,022,185 of NC_064236.1, forward strand.
CATTACTGCTTTAATACAACATACTTTTTGAAATATTTTTTCTTTTCTGGCAAAGTCTGGCATACATTTTGATACTCAGAATCCTGTATTTCATTACATTTTGAAAAATAGCATAATATTTTTTTTTTACAATTCCTAATAAACTTTAAACATTAGTACTAACTTAAATACAACACGCAGTGCAACTTTTTTTTCTCCTTTTTTTGATACAAGAATAATTCTTCTTCGTTTGAAAATAAAGTAAATATGCCCATAAATTCAATTTTTTCGCCATACTGAAAAATCACCATTTTCGTCTTATGCCTTTTTTCCACTGGGGGTACGTTGTGTTCAAAATTAAATATAAGTTACACAAAATGATTCATATAAATCTTTATGTCCCCCTTAACTTGTCTATAATCAATGTGAAAAAGGGAACAAGTAACTATTCTTCATATTTTTTAAATTTTAATCATGTTGTGGTAATGTTATGGTAAGTTTATAACAAATACACGTGTTTCTGATAGTTAATAACTTATTATTCCATTGAATTACTTAGTTATCATAAAAAATATTCCAAATGCGTATCCTTTTTCACTTGTGTAAATGAACTTTTGATTTAAATGTAAAGGGGTATAAATTATTTTATACCCTATTTCGGAAACTATTAAGTTTACATAAAAAAATAACTCCGTAATAGCAAAGAGCATAAATCTTTTACCTATAAAACACATCACATGTATTTAATTCGGCAGCAGTTTGACCGCTATAAATACCGAAACATCGCGCGGAGCGTTTTTTGCGTCTCCTGTAAAGTTGCATTTTTAGACTTACACCCCTTTTCACTAGAGCCACAGATTTATGTCTATGAGTTTCCGATATTTCGGCACTGTTGCAAGCGCCATTATCACGGATGAACTGGAGTATAATATGTTGGTGGATGTTTAGGAGCAGACAAATCGGTGTACCGTCTTTCGAGTTCGTTTTTTGCTGACACCGCTGCCACTGTCAATAATTGTATTACTTCTAACTCGATTCACTTCTCGACACACAAAACTCACTGTGTCCGCTCGCGAACTTTCTTCTTTCTTGGCACTTTTGCGGGTTTTACACAATTGGACCACTGGATTCCAAGCTCTAGACGGTTGAAACCCATCCTCCCGGTTGAAGTTTTTGTACTTGGTTATCTCAATAGCTTCTCTCACCAGTCTAGTTATATAGTGGCGATCTGTCGAGATAACTTGAGGGTTATGTAACTCAATCCAGTGGTTTGATCCAGCCTCTAAGAGGTTTTTTTTATGTTAAATAGGCCGACGTTTGGCCGCTACCTCGCCTGATGGTAAGTGATGATGCGGCCTAAGATGAAGCACCTCTGTCCATTAGCAACCTATTCACTCGGGCTTTGAAGACATCCAGGTTATACTCATCAGGAAACACAGACTCCGGCAAGGAGTTCCACTCCCTAGCAGTTCGCACAAGGAAGCTTGAAGCGAAGCGCTTCGTGCGAGTGGGTGGGATATCCACCATGAAACGGTGACGCCTCGCCGATTGTCTTGTGGTTCGATGATGGAAAGGACTAGGAGGAATCAAGTTGTGCAGTTCCCCCGCACACTCTCCGAAATGTATCCGGTAAAAAACGGAAAGGCTTGCGACCTTGCGCCTGTGTTCAAGGCTTTGAAGCCGGGCCTCCACAAGCGCATCATCATTGATGAGCTTCTTGGCACGCCTTTCAATGTGTTCGAGCGCATCCAGTTGGTATTTGGCCGAGCCGTCCCAAAGGTGAGAACAGTACTCCATACATGACCGAACCTGCGCTTGGTACAGGCTCAGCAGTTGTTTCGGTGTGAAGTACCGTCTCACCTTCGAGAGGATACCCAACTTCCTACCAGCCAGATGCGCCTTCGACTCTCTATAAGAGCCGAAGTTTAGCGTTGGCGATAGAGTTACGCCCAGAAGCTCAAGATGATCCGATATTGGAACAGATACATTTCGGAAAGTAGGAGCCAGCGGAAACTGACTCCGTTTGGCAGAGAATAGACACGCCTGGATTTTGGTAGCGTTGAACTTGACCAAGTTGGCGTCACCCCAATCGGGGACCGCATTTAAGGACGAGTTCAACCGTTTGACCATTGATTCTCATGGTGTTGAGCTATAGTAGATTTTTGTGCGTCATTTTTTTTCACCGCTCTAATATGCTCAGAGGTTCTACAAGCCACAGTACGCTTAGTCTGACCGATATATGATTTACCACAGCTACAGTTCACTTTATAGATACCAGGTCTTTCTAGATGGAAGCTGTTTTTCGGCGAACGCAGCATTTGAGAAACATTTTGGAAAGAAGTGAAGACAGTCTTTATGGTATATTTTCTGGAGAATGTTAGCAACCTTATCTGTCACTCCCTTCACGTATGGCATAAATGCTGGTTGCCTCTCAACCTCGCACCTCCGATGTCTATTGGAGGGTTTCTTCTTGTGCTTTGCAATCCTATCCGTTACTCTGCAGCACCTTCATCACATATATGTCAGCTTCTCCTGTAAGTATTCCTCGTCGCATTAATCATATGTGCTACTCACCATCCGTGAGTGAGGTAACTACAGAATTTAGTTGTTTAGGATGGTGGTGAGAATCAGCTTGTAAATATCGGTCAATGTAAGTCAATTTCCTGTAAACCGAGTGGCCCACGGCAATGTCCTTTCATTTTCTAACTCATAGGTGAAGTTAATTTTCGTATGCATGTTGTTTGGATGTGCTAAGCATACTTTCACCCCTTGTTCGCCCCCTCTATGACACAGAAAACGTCATCGACATACCTCTTCCAAAGTTTTATTGATGTAGTGGCAGTGGAGATAGCCAACTGTTCGAAATGTTCCATCCAAATGTTGGCTATCACCGGAGCTACTGGACTGCCCATTGTCACACCATCAAGCTGTAGGTAGAATTGACCTTGGTATACGAAGTAACTGGTACACAAGCAATGATGAAGCAGCAACCGATAAACAAAAAGGGGGTATACATCAAGTACACGGTACATATCAAGTACACGGCTTCTAGATAACATAACAAACGATACGGGAAGGGTTTTTTAAACTAATTTTTTCATGGTACCAAGTTATGAATTTTCAAATCGTGCCGCCGCGTGATTCAAAATTAGGTAGACAGGTACTAGGCGATCAGATTGACAGAATAAATGTTTCGTAATATTAGCGAGTGATCCCTGTAGTGTTGTGACATATTTATATGATTTAAAGTCAAGAACCATGCGATACCAAGTATTTGTTAACAATTTTTTTTAAAACGTTTTTTGTGCTGGAACTTTGTGCAGAGATTCAATTCAATCTGTATTCATCAGGGCTTCTTGATGTATATGGGTATTTTGTTACACGTTGTATACTCTACCGAATAAAAAAAGAATCACGCAAATCGGCCCAGAACTATTTAAGGAATCGATCATCTACGAACTATCGCAAAAAAATGACGACAAGTACTTATTATAATGCTAATAAAATAAAAACCACTGAACCAATCTGAATTAAATTTAAATCGGTTAAAAATAAACTAGTGATTTCATCTTGACATCAAAAACCAAATAAAATCCAACATTATATTTTGTATTACAATGAAAACTGAAGTGAATCACAGGTATTTTACGTGTAAACAGAGTAAATACTTTTATTTTGTTGTCATTGTATAAAATAATTACTAGTGTGTATACGAGATTATATCACTTTTTGTTTGTAAACTTAAATATAATTATTTTCAGATAATTTCTTTATACAGACCGTAATTCAGTAATGAATACGTCTACGGTTATGCGGTTTTCCCAGATGAAAAAGCGGAAAATATAAGTATAACTTTGTCATTAACTAATTTTCATAAAAACATGCACTTATCTTGTTCTCCCAGAATACCCTCTTATTAATAATAATAGTCTATAATCCAATAACTTAATCACCAACATTTTATAACATGTTGTATTTGCTAAATACATGTTTGAAGTCGTCCATTTTATGGAAATACATTAAAACACATTAAATTAAGTATGAGATTCATGAAAGTCGAATTGCAGGAAGACCAGTCTGGAGAAGTGTTTTCCAAACAACTGCTCAATATTGTTAATGGTAATATTGCACTTGATACATCATCTGGATACATTACATTCCCTACCATTTTTTGTAACTTTTGTGAATCAAAGACGGAACTTATGGAGATGGTTTTCCTAAACATTACATAAATCACGTTTGGTTAAGCGAACATGTGTAAGCAAACATTTTTTTCGGCCGCAAAAATGTGGATGTGAAATGAATTTTCAGATTCAAGACAAAATAGCTGGCAAATTGAAGAATTTTACAAATCCGTAGATTCCGTTACTAATGAATATGAAGTTGTCAATTATCCAACATAATTATTAAATTCGCTGGAATTACAAATCAGTAGATTCCGTTACTAATGAATATGAAGTTGTCAATTATCCAACAGAATTATTAAATTCGCTGGAATTACAAATCAGTTGATTCCGTTACTAATGAAGAAGAAGTTGTCAATTATCCAACAGAATTATTAAATTCGCTGGAATTGCCCGGCATTCCACCTCAAAATCTGCAAGTAAAAATCGGATCAGTAATTATTATGTTACGGAAAATAAACCAGCCACGTCTGTGTAATGGCGCCCGTCTTGCGGTGAAGAAATTATTGAACAATGTCATCGAAGTCACAATTTTAAATTAAAAGAGAAGTACAAAGGCGAAGATGTTTTAACCCCACGCATCCCTATGATACCGAACGACATGCCATTCAGTTTTAAGCGTTTACAGTTTCCAGTGCGGCTTGCATTTGCAATGTCAATAAATAAATCGCAAGGGCAGTCGCTAAGTGTATGTGGCATTAACCTAAAGAATCCATGTTTTTCACATGGCCAATTATATGTCGCCTGTGTCGGAAAACCATCCACATTGTTTATTTACGCGCCAGTACATAAAACTAAAAATATAGTGAATCAAAAAGCATTACAGTAGAGAGAAGCAGTGAAGGGTACAGAGACTATTCTATTGCTTTCTAGAGCGCGCGTGGTATTGAGCTCAGTGATTACTTTAAAATGCCAAGTTGTTCAATAGCGATTTGTAAAAATATTTGTAAAATTATTCTAGAATCCTATGGAATAAACACTATTATTTTATTTTACTTTATTTTTAAGAAAACTTACAGCTAATACATCTTTTAGTTATTTGACAATAAGTAAAATACGGCCAATTACAAGTTTCCACTTATAAATGACACATGATAGGTACATATAGCCAACACGACAGAATTCGCTTACGGCACACACTAAAAAATACATTTCTTCATCAAAATAAAAAATACTTATAGATAAAAACAAAAACCATAAATGACACCGTGAAATGTAGAAAGTTATTAAAAAGGACATGGCTAAACCAAAGTATGGACGTCGTAACCCGTACAAATAAATATTGTATAAATATGGTACCCAGCAATAAATAAAGCCGCATAATTAAAAATTGATATTTTGTAATTAAGAAGATCCAGAAACTTGGCATATCTGCGCAATCCTGAAAATAAAGTAGCGTTCCTAGGTCAAACAACGTTACAAAAACTTCAAACTATACATTGCTATGAACTTTTACCAAGGCGTTTTGATGTACCTGAGCCGAAAGTTATTTATATATGAGGTAGATAGGTAAACAATTCTGCTTATACTAGATAATGAACATAAAGTAACCAAGGACAGACACAAAATATATAGTAAGATTGTGCAATCTTATACAAAATATATGTTTTGTGTCGATCAAAACATTTACAATTATTTGGTTTCAGAAAAAAGTCATTATATTACCGTTATTAAAAATTGATGTTCCTTTAATTATTTCGATTTGATTTTCGGGGAAACTAATGTCCTAATAATAGCTTGCAGTACCTACTTCCGTGTTGTCATGTCAAACCACAACAGAAAAAAATCAATTATGAAACTTATTTTTGTTAATTTTTGTTCACCAAGTTATAAGAATTAGTTAAACACAAAATAATTCATAAGTGAATATTTAAATGATACGGGTTAGCGTGAAATTCGTATTCTTGTTATTATGCCTGGGTCAGTCATTTAGCCATCTCCTTTATAAAATTAATAAGTTACTACTCAAAAAATATGCAACACAATATTTTCTTTAATTGACGGATGCTGGTTGTAAACAGATCCAGCTCGGTATCCTGACACGCTGCATTAAAAGTTCTGCAAGCTCGCAACATAAAAGAGTTCTGCCTATAGGCCGTTTTAACAATTGGTACATTAAGGAGATGTGGTCGCCACCAAAACATGTTTTGTAATCAATTCGGGATTTTTTTACCAAAATCAAAAATGATGAATATCTCAGAAACTAGCCACTTTCCGCCCAAGGACCTAAGGGCTAATTTTGTAGGAAATTAGTTGTATTATCACCTCCCGAGAGGAATACGTCGAATTCAAAGTCACCCTGTATATGCTGTAGATTTCATTTGAAACTTTCAAAGAATATTGGTTTGAACGAGATATCATTATTACTTTTTCAGAAATAATACTAATAGAACTCGTCCATGAAGCCAACTTGGTCACGTTCAACGCTACCAAAACCCAGGCATGTCTATTGGAGGAAACGCCCGGGTGTCATCTACACTAAACTTCGGCTCCTATAATAGAGTCGCATCTGGCTGGTAGGAAGTTGGGTATCCTCTGGTGGGTGAAACGGTAATTCATACCGAAACAATTGCTGAGACTGTACCAAGCGCAGGTTCGGTCATGTATGGAGTACTGTTCTCACCTTTGGGACGATCCGTGGCCAGCTAGAAGTCCAGACCTGACCCCTATGATTTTTATGTGTGGGGGCACATGAAAAGTTTGGTGTATAATGAACCGAACCCAATACAAAATATTGATGTTTTGAGATGAAAAATAATTGATGCCGCTAATGAAATAAGAAGAGGTTTAACGACTGGTGTGGTAAAAAGTGGCCTACGACACAGAATGCGTGAATGTGCGAAACAGGGGCGGACATGTGGAACATGTACTGTAAAAATAAATAATAAACCTCATTTGTTACCTATTTCAATTGTTTTATTTTGTTATCTGACTCAAGTTAAATTTGAAGCTTAAATATCGATATTCTTATTACTACCTTGTAGTACTTCATCAATGTTTTGGCAAAAATTCAAATTATTCCCTATCATGTTATACCTTACTGAAATAAAATTTGATTTGATTTGATTTCAGAAAGCTGAAGAATTGTAGATATTTTAACGCACATTTGCAGCACAGTTGTCATAGACTTTTTTTCAATATCTTACAAAGAAAAACAACTTATCACAAATTTATTTCTGTTTTTTAACATTCGATCGTCTGCTATGACTCAGTTGGTACAGTTATTTACAGTTTTAGTGTTTAAAATAATAAAGCAACTAATCTACTACAAAAAAAGCAAAAACAAAACAAAATTTAGCCACCAAAGACAAAACAAGGGAGAAATAGCCAAAAAATGGGAAATTTTATCAAAAAAGTTAAAATGCCGATAATTTGAAAACGGTTAAGTTTGGGATATGGGGTCCCATGGTCAAATCAGTCAGGGATGATGTAAACTATCACGTCTTAAATATTTAGGTCGACTTAACCTTTAACCCTGTATATGGTTTATGTTTCTTTATATTTCTTTATATTATTATTGTGTTGGTAACACTGTGTGGCGCGAAATTTTGAGCGTTGCAAAAATATAATTATTTTATATAATTGTAAAGTTAATATAAAAGTAAAGCGTGTTTAATCTAAGACTTGTGTTTAGACACTTCTTGGGCACAAGCTGCACGTTGGCTAGCTTCCATGCAACCGGCGCTTGACCCGTCTCCAAATAAAGCTAAAACAGACGTGTCAGGATTGGAGACAACTCAGGCGCACAGGTTTTTAAAACTATAACTGGGATTCCGTCGGGTCCACCGGCCTTGTTCACGTTGATATTACGCAACGTTTCATACATATGTATACTTCCTTCTGTCAAATTCGAATTTTTGACATACTAGTCTCGCAAAATCTATGGAGAGACGGAGGCAAAGCGCCACCAGTATCGAAACGTGAAGACTCCGCAAATAAATAGAGAAGCAAACAGGTTTGCCTTTTCTACTGCGGTGTGTGCCAGCGTCCTATCAGACCCGAGGAGAGGGGGAAGTAAGTAAGTGGCGGCAGAAGTTCGATTCAACCGCCTTGACCAGGGACCAAAATGCTTTATGCGTTATGCCCGGTATCTCAGTAAAACTATGATCAATAGAACATCATATTTAATCACACTGTATTGAACAAAAGAGCAATCAATTGTCTACATTATACCTTGAATTTCTATTCAAATTTTCGCCCTGCCTACAGGCAGAACTATATTGTTTCCAGTACCACGAATTGTGGGTATTGTATCTAGGTAGTTGTTCCGATAACTTATTGAATGCCTATTGTCTAGTAGTTGCGGTATTATGACGTAATAATGTACATTGGCTAGTAGACTAGTGCAGATACCTCTTATAAAGGGAAAAAGTAATAAAAATTTACTTATAGTACAATGAAACCTATTGGAAATGGAAGAGAAAATGCTAAAAATGGAAGAAAACAAAAATGGGCATTGTTCAAAAAAAATACCTTGTGTTTTTATTGAATTTTTTGATAATATAGACCATTTAAAGAAACTAATTTGAATATTTTGATAAAAGGATCAGAAACCACTTCAAAAATATTTTTTTAAGATTTTCCACATTTTGATATGGGTGACGTCATCATTAGGCACAGAACGATAGTATCTATTCTGTGCCATAGTGTGGTTGCATTAAAAAAGTACAACTGTCAATAATAGCTGTCTGAATAGAACTGTCAATAATAATAACCTTAATATAGGCTGTAAACAATAAAACCTGTGATAAAACGTAATTTAACATGTGATATGGACAATCATGGGACTGACAATATCAGAGGAGTATATTACTTCTGTGATACTTACATTAAAATGATCTTCGCGACAATACATAGTATAAACTTTGTAATAATTCGCACCAGCTTCTCGACACCACTTCTATCGTAAGTCTTCCCTATTGCGAACGAAGATTTTGTTTGGACTATTTTTACAATTACTACTGCAACTTGGAACAAAGCACTTTCTGTATTCGATTTTCACTTTATGCAGAAGAAACTTAGAATTTGAAACTTTGTATTTTTTGTAAACAAAACCGAAACAAACTGACATGACATTTATATTTGACAGTTGTAGGTTTGATTCAAAACTTTTTAATTTTTGAAAAATGCGGCAACAATCCTAATGTATATGTTACAGCCAAAGTAATAAATCTCGTTATTATATATACTGTCTAGCAATTATATATAACGTCTACTCAATTTAGATAAAGTGATAAATTACACAAAATTAATCACTTTAACTAGCAATTTTATATACTATCTTCAACGACTTGGATAACGTAATAAAACGAGCAGCATGCAAGCAAAAATGCACCATCTGTCAGGCAGGGTTTCTATCATGGCTCCGGCGCTGCGGACCTCCGGCGGCCCCACGCGTACTAATCGTCGCAGACGGCTTTCGCTCACCACCGCAGCTTCGGCTTGTTGGCCGGCTTCGCCGGCCAGCCTCAGCCGCGGTGGCTCGCTAGCAGCCTCCTGCTCCTCAGCCCGCGGGCCGCCTCGGTCCTACGCGCCTACGCGATTTTAAATTGCACTCTAGGGGTAGGACAAACAAGACTACGTGGGGTCGGTTTTGTAGCAATTCGGTTCTGTCACTAACTTTTGTTGCACAGCATATGCAATTTTTAAGCAACATTATAATTTAATTCTTACAGAAACTATAGCAAATTAGTTTTATCGGAATTATGTATAGGGTACTACAAGTTCACCACCACCATTTCCTAATAAAATTTATGCCAAAACAAATTAGTCTTTGATCTTAAAGACAATTTTTTTTTCTTACAAGTTATTCTTACAAGTAAGGCTCTTGTATCATTTTGAGTTTCACATGTATTATTACTTTGACTAACATAGACTCCCTCTTATAAATAATGTCCAGATAAAGTGATTAATTTATTACATTATCTAGTGAATTTGCCACTTATATATAATGACCAGTCATTATAAATAATTGCTATTTAATCACTATGACTGTAACATATACGTTCTATTATGACGCGATTTGAAGGACAAGCAAGGTCAACCGTATTTTAACGAAATATCAATAAATAATAAATATTTTAATTTTTTAATTACTCCATAATGATTAGTAAGTCTATTCCTCGAAATGGTTTTTCAATTACGAAATTTTATAAATTATGAACAATGCCCATTATCGTAAAAAGGGGTCGAAAGTTTTTGCATCACGTATTAATATATAGATTCCTCAAATATTTATGCGTGCGTTCAGAAATAATGACAAATTATCAACAGTTACGCGTGTGTTTAGAAATTTATTTTGTGTAAATTAAAGTTTCTATTCACGTTTTCGAACAAACGATTCTCTTTCAATATAGTCTATTGGTGTGAATGACATTGACATTCGTATTGCGCGTTTTTTAAATATGCAAAATTAAATGTATATTTTTCAATATTTCTGAGAGATTATCTTAATTATATTTTCGAGTTTTAAAGACTAAGAAGATTTTTATTTGATGAGTCTTAAAATACCAACTAAGTACAATTTATTCTAGAACATTCTACACGTGTCTTTAATGAAATGCTGACTCAGATACATTAGTTTGTTGCCAGGCTGAGTTAGTACTGACAAAGCATAAATCTACAGGGTGAGAACCCTTAACTTGTGCCTTCTGCTGGGGCAGGTCGGCTCTCCCAGCGCGCCGGTAGACTGACTTGGCAGAGCCGCCGATAAATTTAATTTAGTGGTTAAAAAATAAATCAAATATGTTAATGCGTAAGTATTTTTGTAGTTATTATTTATTTATTTAAATTAAAATAATATAACATTACAGTTATTACACCAAAGCGTTATACATTTCATATTATTATACCAAATTAAATTCGGCAAACAATAATAAAACCATAAAAGACAAATAGTACAAATAAAAAGAATACAAAAAGAACAAACAGTAAAGGAAAAAAAAGGTAACTTAAAAACTAAAATATACCAGTTAAGGCCAAACTATACAATAAAAAATTAAAAAACACAATTCAAAATAAAAAGTTACTGGATACTCTCACACAACTGCATGCATTGTTTACAAACAGTCTTCCAGTTAGATGCAAATATATCACACTCGGGTGATGATGCCAGAAGATCATTTATCTATATTATAATTTAATAGTTGTGGTTAATTGTAGTGTGTAAGGTAGATACCATATTGATAAGATTTATTGCAAAATAAAAACAAATTGTATATCAAGGGCACGGACCAAGAGTCCGTGGAGAACAAATGTAAATAAACATATAAAAAAAATAACATGTAAAGTTAGTAATTTTGATTTTAGAAATCGGTGGCACTGGCATTGTTTCATTTTGTAATTAAGCTTTATGCATTGTCATAGGCATCGAAGCACCTGAATTCACGTACCAGATTACACAATAATTCAATTGCATAGTCACAAAACCTGTATGTTATTCGTGCCGAAGCATGGCTCTCCCACTCTATTGTTTACTTCATATTATTATTTATAGCATATCACGACTAAATCGGTTTGTCACAGATGCAGAACTGAGACTGTACAGGTATACTTGAATCGTGCGTGCTGTACAGGTATACTTGAATCGTGCGTGGACGTTGGGTAATTACCCAACGTCCAAGTTATAACTTGCACAAGCCTTCAGTCCTGGTATACCGGTATACCGCTACGTATGTGGTCACCGTTATACACTTTAGAAGAAAGAACCTAAAATTGTCAATGTAGAAACATGTATCTGCGCGTATTGCTTTTAATTTCTACTAGACGCAACTCTCCAACAGAAACTTTTGTACCTGTTTCTTCGAATTTATATTGTTTTTCGACTCGAAACAATGGTTTGCGATCCGGGACAGGACGCAAACCATTGTTTCGAGTTCTCATAATTGATAGGTATCGAATCGCTACTCATTCACTACATTGACAAGACTCTCGACAACACACACATACACATGGATAGCTTTAAAATGAACTTGTGTAAATGATACGCACAGTGGACGGGCAACAACTGACACTTTATTCAAAAAGTTTTAATTAACAAAGTTGAGCAAAGATGGCGTTACTTGTTACATTTTGTTATACATTTCCACATCCCCACTAAACAAAATAAAAGATGCAAACACATAACAATATATTCATTACATATTATTTTTATTAAATAAACCAAATATTCCTAAAAAAATACAATGTGTCATTTTACATAAATCCTTAGTAAGTAAAGGGTTTTTCAACAAGAACTTTGTTTTTTTTAAACAAAATAAAACAAAGAATTTAGTGGAAAATTAATAAATTTTTTATTGTATTAAAAAGAGAAAAGTTTGGCAATTATGAATGAAAAACGATATCTGACAAATGTCCACCACGACCACGCTGACAGATGTTGATTCTTTCATCAAAATTTTTAACCTTCCTAACAATCACACCTCCAGACTACATAGCACACCACACAGTGACATGTTGAGCATGCAAAGGCTTCTCAATAATTGTTTTAGGATTTTCAGAAGCCCAAAAGCGGCAATTTTGCTTATTGACATAACCTGAGAAATTAATGAAAATGTGCTTCGTCTGAAAAAATGTTTTTTTTTTAGAAAAACCAGCAGGTTGTTCCTGAACGAACTGAGCAAATCTACGGCGATTTGAAGGGTTCCCTCTATCTGGCAGAATTTTAATGCGCCTTCATCCATCTTCTTTAAACGGACATACATATGGCATAAAAATCATTTAATATAATTATTGTTTTGCCGAATGTTTATATATCCGAATTTACAAAGGCATACTTTTAAGATGGTAGAATTTTATTTGGCATAATTACTTTTAGCAAAGCTTAATTTTGCATAATTTCGTTTCACATACCGTTCATTTAGAGCGACGATTGTTTGGTAGATTATCATTTGAAATAATTTTATTATGCATAATTATTGTCCTTTTTATGAAGTGTAATCATATTCTTAACCTTATATTAAAATATTGTCTTAAACAGTCAATATGTTGTACTACAAAAGTTAGTGAAGTGACAGAACCGAATCGCTGCAAAACCGACTGCACGTAGTCTTGTTTGCTCTACCCCTAGAGTGCAATTTAAAATCGCGTAGGCGCGGAGGGGCGAGCCGGCCCGCGGGCTGAGGAGCAGGCGGCTGCGAGCGGTGAGCGAAAGCCGTCTGCGACGATTAGCGCGCGTCCCACGCGCACTAATCGGCCCAATGTTAACATTGGCCCAATGTTCTTTTGTATAACAGTTGTTAAATTGGCTTAGGAAATTTACAGAAAATACAATGTCAGGACGTGTGAGAACAGCTATATACATGAGCGAACCAATTAGTTGCTGATAAGGTAATTTTTTATTACAATACTCACTTTTAGCTAAATTCAATTTAGATTCAATTGGTGTATCTGCAAACTTACAATCAGAAATATTAAACTTTAACAGTAATTCTTTAATATATATTTCTTGACTTAAAGTTATAGTACCATTCCCTTTATCCATTGCTACATCCATACCTAAAAATTTTTTTATAGATCCCAAATCTTTAATTTTTTTAAGCGGACAAATGTTCTTTTAACAAATCTGTTTTTCCTTTTGATTATTTGAAAATACAAAGAAATCATCAACATACAATGCAATAATGATTTTTATATTTTTATCAATTTTTGTGAATAAACATGGTTCTAGTTTACATTTTATATAACCCAAGGATTGCAACAAATCATCAATTCTTTTATACCAAGCCCTTGATGATTGTTATAGCCCATAAATAGCACGTTTTAAACGCAAAACCTTGTTCAGATTATCATCACTACCAACATGAAAAAATTGTGGTTTCATCATATACACATTTTCATTAAGAAAACCATTTAAAAATGCAGTGTCTACATCCAAGTGACAAATGTCCAACTGAAGCTGAACTGCTAAAGAAAATAGCAATCTCAAACTAGAATGCCTAACTACAGGTCAAAAACATTCATCGAAATCAATGCCTGGTTTTTGGGTGAAGCCCTTAGCAACTAGCCTGGCTCTATACCTGACATTATTATCATTATCAATTTTACGATTGTAGACCCATACATACGGTACAACAGTGCCACTGTGAGGAATGTCCACTAACTCCCAAGCATCATTGTCTTTAAATGATTTAAGTTCACTTTGAATAGCTACTTTCCACTGTTCACTTTCTGGTCCATTCAACACATTATCTAGAGATATTTCACTAGCACTCGTTTCTCTAATTAGACCTTCACACTCCACATCAAAAGGATAACGATCAGGCTGCTTGCGTAGATGCTTAGCAGGCTGCTCCACCGGCAACGAGGGAGAGTGCCCTGGCTGAGACAAAAGCTGTGGCCTGGCTAATATGTCTTTAGAGTCCTCAAAGTTGTCTTCATCAGTGCTGTAACTTTATTTGGGGCTCAGTACCCTTTCCTGCTTCTGATCTTTCTCTGTTTTTTGTGTGCTTCATGTTCCCCACTTCTTGGGTACATTCTTCTCTTTCTTCTTATAATTCTTGTTTATGTCTGCTTCCCCGGTATATTTTTTGAGATTCAGAATTATGGGTGTAGTAGCAGTAAAATGTTCCTAAACTCAACCCCTTTTTGTCAATTTTGTGTGAAGAGGTAAAGAAAAATAGTGTTTGCAATAATAAAATATAACATATTTCACATTACAAATCAATATTATTGTAGATAAAGAAGTGATTTATCTATTGTAATTGTTAGTTATGTTCAGTTAAGTTTCTTTTGGTTGCAATATGTACCGAAAAATAGCTTATTTACGTCAGATTTGAGAAGGCGTCCTTAAACCTCCCAGGAACGGGTCCTGTACGGGAAAAACTATAAAAAAATTACTAATAAATATTATAACTTAGGTACTGAAACGATTCTGATGACATTTGTTACAAGCCAAATTCTATCGCAAGTCATTATTCTACGCGGACGAAGTGGCGAGTAACAGCTAGTATATACTACAATTACTTACTTGATTCAGGGCAAGATTCAGCTTCTGAGAGAAATCGCGCACACTGTAACAAAAAGAACATTGTCAGTATTTTAGTACAAAATATTCACATGTATCTAAATTACAATAAGTCACTGAAATATAATGTAAGCGTGTTACTACCGAATGACTTGACCGAAATCGATAAATTACTTTACATTATTGCTTAGATCTAGAGAAACATTCAACTCGTTCACAAGGAAATGAGAAAATTGTAACCAAGTGAAGCTAATGTAATATAGCAGCAACAAGCCTACATCATGAACTTTACTTTAAAAAAATTGGCACCGAAATCAACTAAAAGAATAATTAATTAGTAGTTCCCAACTTTGTTATAATTTATTAATTTTCATATTGTACCATATTTATAATATTATAGTATTGTACTAAGTTTACCTTTAAATACATTGGTACACTGACACACATAAGCCGAACTAAATAGTGTTATGTATACATATCAAGTATTAGAGAATGCTCTAATCATATCTCGCATAATTATAAAACCGCTCGCTCGTTTATACAACCTATATCAAAATATATTTTCTCAATACATTTATGAAAATGTAGTGTATGCTCACAAAAACATTAATTTATTCAAAAAGTATTGTGATATACATAATATAAACACTAGAAGTAAAAACAAATATATTGTTCCCACTATACAACGTGTAACAAAAAGGGGGTATACATATCAATTGCACGGCTTCTAGATAACATAGCAAACGATACGGTAAGGGTTTTTTAAACTCATGTTTTCATGGTACCAAGTTATGAATTTTTCAAATCGCGCCGCCGCGTGATTCAAAATTAGGTAGACAGGTACTAGGCAATCAGATTGACAGAAGAAATGTTTCGTAATATTAGCAAGTGACCCCCGTAGTGTTGTGACATGTATGTATGATTTAAAATCAAGAACCATGCGATACCTAGTATTTGGATAAAAAAATTTTTTTATCGTATTTTAAGCTGAAACTTCGTGTAGAGACTCTACTCAACCTGTATTCATCAGTCCTTCTTGATGTATATGGGTATTTTGTTACACGTTGTATAATTAACATATAATTAAAGACTACTTAGATGATAGTCAGGCTTGGGAGTGAGCCGCTATAATGTCCACACAGGTCATGTTGACATGTTTGTAACACAAGTTACATTTTTATACAATTTGACATGATATACATTAATATCATTCGATATTTTTTTTACATATTATTTTTAAAATTGTTAGTTTGAGGACCGTGCGAGAGTTTGCCTAGTCATTTCACTTTTAGTTAATTATATTCTGACAGTGTGAGCATTTGTGTGGCCTACCCAAATGTTCTTTTGGTTGGTATTGTTCGTCGGATCATTCAGCAACAGCCGTCAGCTGAGCTAATTGTAAACTGACACATGCGTGCTGCCATCTGAACAGGTCCGCTCAAACTGCTGTGGTTCTTTCCTCAAAAGACCACTACAGAATAAACTTGCACGGTTCTCCGACATCTCTAATTGATTTTGTCTGGACTTTAAAAGAGACTATGACCTCTGAGTTTGTTTCGGCATTTCTTCTCAGAGTAGTCGGATAGGAAATGCCGGCCTCATCTAGCTATTTGAAATATTGACGTGTAAAAGTGTTATTTTATAATCTATTTACAGAAATAAATATCATTTATCATTTATTATTTATAAAAAAAACAGTTAGTAGATAAATGATTTCGAAAATTACCTAAATTCAATCGGAATAAAAAAAACTACTAAATATTTTCTCAAAAAAGAATGAGAGATTTCGGCTTACACAACTTTTAAAACTAAATTCACGCGGACACAAAGTTTCTACCTCCAATCATTTCAATATAAAATAAAAACTTATAAAAATGTATTTAGTGCTTTACGAGATCTTCTCGAAAAATCACTTTAATAAGTATTTATTTTAATATTAACCCATATGGCGCCGCACAGTGATTCATCCTGAACATGCTAGCTAGACAAAAGTCACTTCCGAATTTCCAAGAACTAACTATTGAAAAATACGTAGCCAATATCACTACTGAGTTAATATAAGGGCTGTTATACGGATAAAGTGTAATTAAAGCGTCAACTAGTTGCAATTTCGCTTCTAACGAGAAACAACATATCCTAGTGAATTTTATACTTGTGAAAAAAAAAACTGTGACGGATTTTGTAGCTGAAGGTATGCACTTTTTATTTTGATACTTAAAGTACCTATAGTTTTTCTCTGCTATTTACAAAACGTGCAATGTTGCAAAACGTGCAATGTTGATATTTTTTCGACGTTTTTAAAGTTTAATGGACCAGAAACTATCTCTCCCCTTTTTTCCCCAGGTGGATTTTTTTATATTTCATAGCTATATCTATTAGCTTTTGATTTTTAGTAGTCATAAAATTCACGATTTTCTAGACATCGAAGGAACAATTTCAAACATTGAGTTTTTGGAAGAATGGCGTAAATACCCAAAATAATATCGTACCAGTGCATTATATCAATATATAAGGAACAGACACGGTCCATAGAGTATCAGCGATGATTCTATGAAAGAGTTAAGGAACCATATCAGCGAAAATTCTTAAATTTGCTGAAAAATGGAAAAGTTCTGGAGGCAATCATAAACGCTTCTTGTTCAACTATTCTACTTATTTGGCAGAAGATTTCAAGTGTAAAGTGACTGTCCACAACTCCAAACCCTGAACATCCACTCCGGATCGTCCTACTAAAACCTTTGATGACCTGAGTGATTACTTCACATAAGCTTGAAGTTAAAAAATTAAACCTTTGAGATGAAAATGACAAAGCAAATGTGAAACAGCGCTCAGCTCCAATCCAACATAGGTTTAAGTCGGAAATGGGCTTAATAGTCGATAAACCAAAACCCGGATTCGGGAATACTAATGATGGAAATACTTCTAGTCGTTTTCTTGTGTATCCTGAACTAGCTTCAGATATTTTTTAGGTTTAAATGTTTTTCTAATGTTTAAGTTTTAGAATTAATTATAATTATAATGTGACTAGCACACCCGGCGAACTCCGTTTCGCCACCAGATCGCTTCGTTTTATGTAACATTTCGTTTGGTGATTAAAAGATGAACGAAAAAAATTTTTTTGTTTTATATTTGAAAAGGAAAAATTTTATTTCATTTCACAATAGTAATGAATTCATTTAGATTAAAATAAATTAAGTGTTATTTAGTTGAACTTCTCTAAGTGAATGAAAGTGAATACAAAGTAAATACTGAATCGAATCGTTATACGTGTCCGCAAATCATTCGTTTCATTGAAGTGCTCTTTGGTAAACCACATTTCTTGTTTTTTGGTCTGACGTTAACACAAACAAAGCGGATGGTTTTCCAACTCGTGAACACGCAA
Organism: Spodoptera frugiperda; assembly: GCF_023101765.2. Taxonomy (NCBI): domain Eukaryota; kingdom Metazoa; phylum Arthropoda; class Insecta; order Lepidoptera; family Noctuidae; genus Spodoptera; species Spodoptera frugiperda. The sequence goes on from NC_064236.1 coordinate 21,040,693, forward strand.
CGTATAACTGCCCATGTGAAAAACAATGATTTTCTAAATTTATCCCGCAAACACTAAGCGATTGGCCCTGCGACTTGCTAACTGTCATTGCGAACGCAAGGCGAACTGGAAATTGCAATCGTTTGAAGTCAAACGGAAGATCAGTCGGAATCATTGGTATTCGAGGAATACATACATTTTCACCTGCGTACTTTCCGTTAATAATGGTTGCCTCAATCAAATTCGGCATAAGTCTTTTTACCGCAAGTCGAGTACCGTTGCAAGTCGCGGTGGATTCAAATTACGCAATATCATAATAACTGTACCAACTTTGAGTTGCAAGTTATGTGGTGGAAATCCTAGTAACTCGAGAGAGTTTAAAAACTCCGTTGGATAATGTACTACATCATCGGGATTTGTTATGGAATCAACGGATTTGTATGTCACCAAATCGCCATCGATTTTTGATTGAATGGTGAAATTCAGTGCGTGTACATCATATTCTTTGCGGCAAGAATTGCTCGTTGACTTAACCAAGCATAATTCTGATAATTCTCACTAATGTTTGGAAAAACATTTTCAATAAGAGCTAGTTGAGAGTCTACAAATCGGCAAAAGTCGTTGGTGAGAGTAATTAATCCAGATGTCGCATCAACTGTGACTTTTCCATTTCCAACAGCTAACAATTGTTTTGAAAATTGTGCAGCACTTTGATCATTTTGAAGTTGAACTCTCATATTAGTGGTTAGCGATAACGTTTTTACGTTATTCCATAAAGGTGATGCCTTCAGGCAAGCATTCAATTCATCTGCAGGCGTTCCACGGGGAATTACTGGCAACGTCTGCCTGAAATCGCCTGCCAACAATATCATTAAGCCACCAAAGATGTTGTTATTTCGCCGAAGATCCTTCAGTGTGAAGTTAAGTGCTTCAAGTGATTTCTTATGTGCCATTGTGCACTCATCCCAAACAATGAGCTTGCATTGCATCAACAATTTTCCCATTGCACTGGATCGTGAAATATTGCATGTTGGAGTATCAATTGTGTTTAAATTGAGTGGCAACTTAAGCGCAGAATGTGCAGTACGACCGCCATCTAGAAGAGTCGCCGCAATTCCAGATGATGCTAACGCCAAAGCTATGTCACATCTTGATCGAATAGTGGCCAAAATCAATGAAATGACAAATGTTTTCCCTGTTCCTCCAGATGCGTCCAGGAAGAATAGACCACCAGTATTATTGTCCACCGCTTGCATTAATGTTTCGTATACTTGTTTTTGCTGTTCATTCAGCAACAGCACATTATTTTGAACGAATTCCTGCAATGTATCAACATTGTATTGCAGCTCTCGATTTAATTCTTGGTTGAATGCATCGTGCATCGATCGATTTGGTGCAATCATTCCTACTTCAATCAGTAGCTTGTTTGCAATAGTCAAACATTGATCCTCAATCAGAATCAATCCTTCATTGTAGATTTCATCGGTTATTTGCATGTCAGGATTATTCGTTTGAATGCGCAAGCGATGCAAGATATCTTCACATATGTCATCTTTGTATTTTGTTCCATAACTGAATTGATTGTGAAAGAAAACATGTGGTGATGATAATTGCGAACAGCGTTCGTATTTGGTACGCATTTGATGAAACAACTGAATCCGCAAGTGTTAAATCCCAATGAGAATCGTTCTCTAGCAAACCCAATAGTTGACATGCTTCTCGAAAAGTTTGGCATTGGTGGTCATTCACAGTTTTCAAATGCGCAAATGATTTTGGTCCACGTACATTTACTAACAGCAGTCGCAAATAAAAACATTCATCATTTCTAGGATGAACAGTATACATGCGACCTAGTGCATCACTGGAAAACACCTGTGGCCAATCTGGAACTGGGGTTCCTTGTTTGCGACGTTGGAATTTCTTTGTTGATTGATTCCAAGTGTAATACTTGGGCATTTCAACGTACATCAGCGTCGCTGCGAAAGGATCTGCTTCACACATTGCAAAGAAGCTAGTCAATGTTGTCGATGGTGGTCTCTCAGCTCGTTGTGCTGCATTAGCCTCATTGAAGTAAACTCTTTGGCCATTTTCCAAATGCACTGATAAATGTACAACTGTGGGATATCTTTCATGAATTAGAAATGAAAATAATCGCCACAGTGCTTCATTAGTACTGACGTATCTGCCCATTTGGAAGTTGCTGATTTCGTCATTCGCATTTTCCGACGCAATACCAAACACAGCCATGTCGCTGCCTTTTGTGACGTACTTGCACAAATATTTGATTGATTTGGCGGAATGACAACTCTCAACGTTTGCATGTGTTTCGAAAATTCGTGATAGCAGCGGGCAATATGGTACAATGAATTCATTTCCGATCTCAATCTCTTGATTTTTAACTTTAACTTTGATAGTTCGACCATTATCTTCTTTTGAACGCCGACGATAAACTGGATATCCATCGTTCCCTGTAACTGTTTCAGCAACTAACGGTCGCGGATATCGTTTTGTGCACTTTCCATCAGCCATGCAAGGCGATAATGGATTTAATGCACCGCACGGTCCATGCACCATCTGTGTCGTCACAATGTCGTGTAGATGGGGATCAGTGACTGGATCAGGAATTTCAGCTGATATGATGTCATCCACTTCATTTGAATGTAATTTGTTCAGCAACCAAATTAGGATATGAGCATGCGGTAGTCCACGCTTCTGCCATTCCACCGAGTACATATAACAACGTGTGTCACCAAAAACTCGATACTTAGTAAGCACATCCATCATAACCTTGAGTTTTTGTTGAAATACTCTGGCGATTATGTCATGGCGATCTTGCGGTTTCTGACCCGGTTCCAACTCACGTTCAATTTCCATCCACTTCGGATTGCATGTGAACGTAATAAATAAATCGGGAGTTCCATAATTTCGTACGTATGTCATAGCGTCTTGAGCGTATTCATGCATGTGGCGTGGGCTTCCGATATAAGATGATGGGAGAATCGTCAGACGTCCAACACTCTCAACATCACCATCTGAATGAATAGCATCACGCAAGTGTATATAGTCCTCAGATCGTAGCTTTGCCTGATTGAATCGGATGAACGCTAAACGTTCTGTCTCGACTTTGACATACATGTCGACAGCGAATTGCTGGAATAGCCGACGGCACTTCAGAATGACATTCTCCTCATGTGTACGAATCATCATAGTAATTCATTGCGCTTAGATTTTTATTCGTTGATACGCCTGAAAATGCAAAATTAAATGAATTGTTAATGGAAACCAATAATAGCAATAATTAGTGTGTGAATATTGTACTTGTAATTGGATCGACCATCTTACTTGTAATTGGATCGACCATCTTCAACGTGATATCGTATCCGTCTTGCCCTTGCCAATAAATGATTGGATATTGTAACGCATCGTACAAACGATGTGTCTCGTTTACACGATGCATGATATTGCTTCTTCGCTGAACGACAATGTCTCGCGATTTAGTTGGATCGCCAACAATAATTGCAGCAACATCATTAACGGTGGGTGCATTGAATCTTCGCACATGTTCACCTGTTGGGGTACAATCCGCTCTTATGACAAATTTGTGGCATTCGTTCCAATGCTGTTTTGAACATATTAACCACAGCGTTATTAGCGTGAAAAAATGCTTGCAACTGTTCAATAATTCGTCTCTTTAACTGTTCTGTTCCCTGTATATTGCACCGCACATTCAGCTGATCCACCATCGACGAAATGAAATATATTTGCAGAAATTGATGCGGTTCATCTGGTGTTGGCACCATTGAACCATGCAAATGATATATTTGTCCTTGTATCTGTAATTGCAAACAATCATTTGTTAAAGAATATGGTGTAACTTTTGATCGTGTGTGTTGTATCTTTTACCTTGCAAGTCGGCATGAAGCCGCCTTCTCGAATGATATTAGCTCCAAAGGAAGTCATGCGAAAGCAGTTATTGTATTCAAGGATGTGTTGAAGAAAATGGCTGGAATCGGGATCATTTCCATCGAACAATGCTTTCAGTGGCTGTGGTGGTGTAAGTAATGGATCCAGTTTGACTTTTCCACTTGCGCAGCACAATCCAGCCGTTTCTCTTTTGAACTTTAACGCATTGCAATATCGGCATACAGTCGTCATTGGTCCAATATCTACTTAAATTTTCATCATCACTGTAGTTTGCAGTGGGATCATATTGGAATGCCAAGCGATTGTATGATGCCAATGATCTTCGTGTGCTCACGCGTTGTCTCAATCGTGCATTTTCTCTTATTATATTTTGTCTTTCTTCGCTTAAGTTCTGTGAATACACTTGTTGCTGACTTGCATGTCTTGTGCGGCGGCCGATGTTCGCACGTCGTCCTCTAGGCATTCTGGGCTATAGACAGAGTGGTGAATTTAACCTCAAATGCACGATCCACATAATTTACACAGTTCAACTTACCACCTTAAAGACAAATACCTGCTGTTGAAATTGAATAAAAATGTACACAATACACTTGATTGATTTGATGGTTTCCAATTAAAATGTTAAGAAACGAATAACTAATTTTTTTTACTTTTTTTTCATTATTTCACAGTGTACACAATACCGGTTTGTTACATGAAATTAACTGATAAGAAAACAATAAGTAGCTGTCAAGCAATGTGTCACGCACCGACGCCATCTACTTAAAATATTGGTTTGTAGTACATGCTATGTATCAGAGATGGCGCTGTATTTAAAAAATGATTTTCCCTATTTTCCCGCTTTTCTATTGAAAATTTTCCTAGATTTTCGTTGCTATAAACCTCACGGAGCCCGAGACCTTTCCAACGAATGCAAAACCGTGGAAATCAGTACGTGCTTTCTGGAGTTATAGCGTCAGGAAGGAAAACCCGACTTATTTTTATATAATAGATGTATATGTTTATATGTGTGTATCGTATTATATTATATCAATATTATAAATATATACAATGTGATAGGGTTCGGACTTCTAACCCGTTAAGGCTGAGTACTACATCTAATTTTATGGACAAAAGTCGGGGGTCGAAGGGGTCGAATCCCCTCCCCTTAAAATTATGGCTATTTTAATAATTTTCTTACTTTATGTGATATCAAAGGCTGTATGCGTCGTAGAAACAAAAAAAAACGACAAACGGTAGCTTACCAACGTAGCGACAAACCTTGGCTAACTAATTCATTACTTTTTTCATATGTTTGATAATGTTTTGGTGAGAAAAAAATAATTTCTGAATAATCTTTACCGAAAAAATCGCTATTTTTCAATATTTTCAATTGGGGTTTCAAACCCCCATATTACTTTTTTGTCGATAAAATTAGATGTAGTACTCAGCCTTAACGGGTTAGAAGTCCCACACCTATCACATTGTATACATTGTACTGGTATGTATTATTGTTTATATGTCCGAAATACATCTTATTTTTTCCCATTTTAGATATCTATCATGTTCCATGCACCCGCCTGGTATGTACTCTGCACCACCCAAGGGTCAGACAGGCAGAAAATGCCAACGGCATTATGTCCACCCATGTACATGTGCATAAAGCTTTTTAAATAAATAAATAATTGAACCATAATATATGTTGTTACCCCTTTTAGGCCTCAGCCTCGAATTTTGCGGGCAGCGGGGCGGCGGCGGCGCGGGAGCGGGAGCGGGGCGGCGGCGGCGGACCCGTTCTCGAAACTAGCGGGCAGATCGCGCGGCACTACAGCGGTGTAGTGTTGTGTTCGTGGTTGTGTTGTCGAGATATTTGTTTTTATTAGCGAACGACATCTTTTTGATTCAATTTTATTCCTAACGCTCGATTTACTGTGGGCTAAAGAAGAAGACCTACTATAGGGCAAGGAAAATAAATGGCGAGTTTTATCGAAATTATGAAGAACAGAGACAAAATCCCGACAAATTCTACGACTACACTAGAATGAGTGTAGAAACTTTTGACTATATTCTTGAAACTATCAAGAGTGATTTCAGTTTTTGCTTTAGTCTTCAATATTCAGTTCGTTTTTTATTTCTTCCCATAATTGGTTAATTTTTCTTCTATTTTTATGGTTCACATCTTTGCTGTTCCGTATGGGTGTCCTCTCAAAGATTGCCGAAATCATTTGCTCTTGCACGTCCGAGGACATTTTGATACGTCACAAAAAAATGTAGGTACACAACACTATACTACAATGCAGACGCGCAACGCGGGCGGTCACCGCTTGACTGGAGTGCACCGCTCGTTGCCCGCTCCCGCGCCGCTCCCGCGCCGCTGTTTTCGAAAACCGGTCCATTTGATTATACGCAAAAGATCCTGCCGCTGCCGCGCCGCCGCCGCCGCCGCCCCGCTGCCCGCAAAATTCGAGGCCGAGGCCTTATATTATTGAATTTATATTTACGTTTCCTAATTACACACTTTATTTGATTATCTTTGTATTCTTAAAAATCGTGCCCCTACCCCCTACCCCTAGTTACCTACCTATCGCCTTTTATGTGGGTGTTTTGCATGAATTTCGCAATAAAACGTCACATGAAAGCCGTATAAGACGAAAAACATCAATAAATAATTTTGTCCAGCTAGCATGTTCAGGATGAATCACTGTGCGCCGGCGCGAAACAATTGAAGGTAGTTGTAATTTTTTTGTTGTAAATCGGTTTGTTTTGGTGCGGGTCCCCATCTTGGTTTGTTGATTCGTTTCGAACATTGCCATCTCTCTCACATAATACACACGAGGAGCGCGCACGACAGGGAAACTAAATTTTATCAAATTAGGGATCTGTGTATGCGCAACCATAATTTAATTAAATTGAAGTACGATGTGAGTATATTCTAGAGTACATAATTTGCTTAGAATTGATATTTAGGGTTTACTTGAACAAAATATTACGATACGTAATCCTTTTTCGTAGCGTCTTCAATTTATGTAAGAACAATTCTCGTTTCTTATGGGTTCCTAGTACATATTTTGCATGTTTTTCTATGCATGCTTGCGTGTCTATTTTAAAAATAATAAGCAGTTCGCTAACGGACACGTCCCTATGCTATGCGGCCGACGAGATTTTCGTTACGAATGTCCGGTACATATTATCTTTGTTTTGATGAAAACCTTTCTTCATAAAACAATTTTTAAGAAGAAAAAAAAATGTCAGGAGAAATAAATATCCGGCACCCATTTTTCTTTATTCGTAGAAATACCAGGAGTAAGGGTTTTAATTTTATTAAAGTACATCGAGTGCACTTGCACTGACACCGATCAGCTTATTTCTTGCAAGTGATGTAATGATTTCATTTCCAAATGTAGGATTCCGTGTATTGAAAAAATTGATAACTTCGTTCCATGAAAACATGAGTTTAAAAAACTTTTCCCGTATCGTTTTTCATGTTTACCCCATTTTTGTTACACGTTGTATATTATCCAAATGTACACGGAATTAATGCAATCAATTATTTGAGTTTGAGTTTATTTTTGTTTCGTTTTTTAGAGTAAGTAGTCAACTCGGACCACATACCTTTTTTTTTTTTGTTGACGGGGGGAAACCTTCAAAAGGCGCCTAGTTTTCTGGGAATAAAAGACTAGGGAGTGTGGGATTTTTACTTCACTAAAACCACCCCGGTGGCCACCCTCAGCACCTGTAAGGGGCACCGGGTCCTCTAGTAGACCTGCTCCGGACCTACGGCCCATTTGGGACGAGTTGCAGAAAATAAAATCTATACTTATAATAAATCTGTAGAGAGGTCAATTCTGTACATGAAATATATTTCCAAAATAACTATCAGCGGGTGAATAGTGATCGATACTGACGCCAAAAATGCAATCAGAAATTTTTTTGTCTGTCTGTCTGTCTGTCTGTATGTTCTTTATAGAAACAAAAACCACTCGACAGATTTCAACGAAACTTGGTACAATTGTTCTTCATACTCCTGGGCAGGTTATAGTATAATTTTCATCACGCTACGATCAATAGGAGCAGAGCAGTGAAGGGAAATGTTGGGAAAACAGGAGAACTTACTCCATTTTTAGGGTTCCGTAGCCAAATGGCAAAAAACGGAACCCTTATAGATTCGTCATGTCTGTCTGTCCGTCTGTCCGTCTGTCCGTCCGTATGTCACAGCCATTTATTTCCGAAACTATTGGGCTTACATAATTGAAACTTTGTAGGATGATGTATTTTAATAACCGCTATTTGAATTTTGAATAAAAATTAATAAATTTAAAAATTAAAGGGGGCACTCCGTACATGGAATTGATTCAAAAAATTTTTTTTTTCAGCTAACATATCCGTGATGGATGTCTATGGATAGGTATTTAAAAAAGACATTAAGGTTTCTAAAACCACTTTTCGTTAAAATCAATCGTTTGAAAGTTAGACGCTTCCAAAGTGGAAAAATGAGTGTCCCCCCCTCTAACTTTTAAAATAAGAGTGTGAGAAAACTGAAAAAAATATATGCTGTAGGTTTCAATGGAAACTAACAACGAAAATTAGTTTGAACGAGATATCATTATTAGTTTTTAAGAAATAAAACATTTTCAAAAACCGCAAATAGAACTTTGTCGTTCATACAAACACTATGTAAAACCAAGTTATTTTACAACCTTTTATATTATGTCATCTACTTGCTGTTACGGAACCCTTCATGGGCGAGTCCGACTCGCACTTGGCCGGTTTTTTAAGCTTCCGTCGCGTGTGTAGCCTTAATGGTTAAAGCTATACAGAAATCATGTATCACGGAAATGTTCTCCTTAAAATTGTTTAAAAAATATTCCACGACAGCAAATGTCTATCTCTTATTGTTGACTCATAATAACACGTATAACTCCCGATAGCTTAGCAGTTTGGAGCTTTCTGATTATATTTGTCTACTCTTACGTTTATCTCTCATTCATTAATTCATTTATTTATTCATTAACCCTTCTACAGATTTATTACCTAGCCTTCTACAGAAATAATTCTGTACATTGAGAATATTGAAAGAATAAATAGCAGGGGGTGTTACTACACGGTGGAACACACGGTTGCGGTCTGCCCTGCGTGGGCTGAATACCGCCGTGCCCTCAGGGAAGTGATCGGCGACGGCGACCTCTCGCGTCCAGCTTTGGTTCAGGCCATGGTGCGGAGCGAGGGGGACTGGGATGCCGTCTCCTCCTTCTGCGAAGCAGTCATGCTAGCTAAGGAGGAGGCGGGACGCGTGAGGGAACGAACTTCCTCACGCCCCAGCCGACGCGAAAGACACTCCGGACGTCGGGGATCGCGTGACGATCTCCGGCCACCGTAAGTGCGGGTCTGCGGACGGCGAGCAAGGGTAGCTCGCCGCCCGACCAGAACCAGACCCGTGCGTGCGGCGCGTTGCGTTCCGCGCGCGCCTCAAAGAGCCATCAGACCACCACAGATGGGGCCCAGTAGGGCTGATGCTTAATCCGGAGCTGCGGACTACTTAACGGGTTTACCGGGGCTCCGGCTCGACAAGCAGGAGTAGGAACGGGGTGGTTTTTAGTCAGTAAGAGTCTGACACTCCCTCTCGCTTTGCCCTGGCGAGAGGAGTCATTGGATGATTTTCCCCCCTGAAAAAAAAGGGAGTGTTACTGGATCGATACCAAACCCAAAAAATGTGATTAAAAATGTTTTTGTCTGTCTGTCACTTGAAAACTAACGGTTTGATATCGATGAAACTTAGTATAATTATACCTTATTATCCTGGGCATAAAATAGGATACTTTTTATCCTCGAAAAATACGAAGAAAAAAAAATCTTTATTTTTCAGTTTTATTCTACAGAACGCGAGCTCAGCAGCAGTAGCTCAAAAGAGGGATCTCCTTAATTATTATGGGCCTCGCTATTATCATCATCATCATCATCAGCCTATAGCAGTCCACTGCTGGACATAGGCCTCCCCAATTGTTCGCCACTTTGCTCTATCACTAGCCTCGCTATATTTGGGTCCAATAGATATTTATAAGATGTCATTGTCAGAGTTACTCAAAATGGAGAAATAAAATTTCCACGCGAAGACCGACATCCGCGCGGACGGAGTCGCGGGCGTACGGAGTAGTGGTCAACTCGTCCCTCGTCACTACCACAATGAGATAAGGTACAGTCAGTAGCAAAAGGGTTAGTGTGGAAATAATAAAGTTCTATTACTTTGTTGAAAACTAACGATTTTCTAGGAACTTCACATTCATAAGTGACCGCCATGACCATCGTTTAAGCCACACATGTTTACTGTTCTTAGTAATTTTGGATAACACATGAATTTGTGCGATTGTTAAAAAAAAATAGGTAATAAATTATTTAATTTGTCCTAAAAAAAGAGGTTCTTACTTCGTAAGGATTTTTTAATATGAAATAATCTATGAACAAAACGAAAATAAAGAAAAAATCTATAAAAAATATTTTTAATCTTGTGTTGCTAACTGTACCAAACATTGATAAAGTTAAAAAATCCATACAAAAAAGTGGGACGAGTTGACCACTAAAAACTTAATTTATTTTTAATTTCCCCAACTCGTCCCAAATGGGCCGTAGGTATGTGGTCCGAGTTGACTACTTACTCGTTTTTTATGTTGAGACTGTTGTGAGATGTTTAAGTTTGATGAACATTTTATATTTAGAATTGAATTAGTATTTGAACGATCGAACGATTAAATGATCCGGTATTGCGACCCCTAAAAAATAGGGCAGAATGGGTAAAATAAGGGGATGAATGGTCATATGGAAATTCGTCATTTTTAAAGCTGTGACAGTGAAACTTTGTATTTAGACACTTTATGATAAACGAAAGAACATAAACTACTCTTAATTGCAAAAAATAGGGGAGAGTAGGTAAAAATAAGGGGATGAATGGTCATATGGAAATTCGTAATTTTTAAAGCTGTAACAGTGAAACTTTGTATTTAGACACATAATGACAAGCCGTACTAACAGCAGGATGCAGCGTTCCTTATCTGTCGTTGAGTTGGCTCAACGACAGATAAGGAACCGGTTTGCGGCGTTGTTTACTAACACGTGAGTTACCTATGAACCTAAGTACATAGGCTGCCGTTCGACGCAGCCGATTGAATGAAGAAAATCTATTCAAATCTACTAAACAATAATTATTCTCATTACTACACACCATACTCACATGTTGAACCTTAAATTCGGGCAATTTTCGTTATCTATGACAACATTATTTGACCATTCAATGTCATGTCTCTGTAAAAAGGCTGGCCCGTGCCACCACAGATCATTTATTTATTTTATTTATTTATTTATTTAATTCAAAAGTTACAACGGTAGACAACCAATTAAAGCAACTTATATACATAACTAAAACATAATTAAACAGAAATTAACAGCATTCATAAGTTCGCCTCGCAGTACTTCAGGCATTCCGACAAAATCTCCTTCCATCCATCCACGAACAGATCATTTGTTGGATTTGCATCCAAGAGACCATTGAGCGCGGCCAGAGTGCGAGGAATCGGTGACTTAGCACGTGCGACAGTACGACATGAAGGCACGGCAAATAGTCGGTGCTTTTTACCTCGGCAGTAGTTATCCGGGACGTACAAGCGCGATAATGCCTCTAGTAGATCCGGAGCGTCAATAGAGCCACGAAGCGTTTTACAGGCTATTGCAAGTTGGTTTCTTGCTCTCCTTACCTCTAGCGAATTGTATCCTAGGCAACCTAACAAAAATGTTGTCGGATAGAGGTAAGGATAGTACCCGTGCAGTCGCTTGTACAGGTTCCTAAGGAAAGCTTTTTGGACTTTCTCCAAGACTAGGACATAAGAAGTTTCGTGTGGGTTCCACACACACGAGCTGGTTTCCAACTTGCTACGAACCAGAGCATTAAATATAACCTTAATGGCATGCGCGGTGCGGAAATCACGACAATTACGCAAAACAAAACCTAACCTTTGGAAGGATTGCTTCGCTACCGTGGCTATATGGTCATGGAAAGTAAGTTTTTGGTCGAATGTGACTCCCAGGTCTTTCATGTTTGTTGACTTCGTAATGCTGCTTTTATTTAAATTATATTCGAAATCAATTGGGTTCCGCTTTCGACCAAATGTCATGGCATAGCACTTGGATGAATTAAACTCCATCTTATTATCTAAACTCCAATTGTATACTGCATCAATATCTTGCTGCAGTGCCATGCTATCACGTTCAGAGTTTATTTCTAAGTAAAGCTTCAGGTCATCCGCATACAAAAGGCATTTTGCATGTCGTAGAATTGCGGGAAGATCATTGACCATGATAAGAAACAACAAAGGCCCCAATATCGAGCCCTGGCTTACACCAGTCGATCTCCATCATTGTCTTGGAGTTCGATTAAATGGAGGCCCCTCGACACAATATCTGCCGGATTATCCGTGCCTTTAATATGCAACCAAATCGCGTCACCCGTAAGATCATTTATTTGGGACACTCGATTTTGGACAAACGTTTTTAAACTATGAGGAGGCATTCTAATCCAGTCCATAACTATGGTGGAATCTGTCTAAAAGCAAACTTTAGTAAACTAAACTAACTAGTACAACTAAACTCGAAAAAGAACCAGTCCCTCATTTTAGCGAGCAAGCGATAACTACGTGTTCTTACTACGAAGGAATGCTTAAGACTAATACTATTCTATCTAGCAAGGCCCTTCAAAAAGGAGCAGGTATACGAACGTCGCCACGTGGACAATGGAATATCAAACAGATGTTGCTCAAGGCCGTACGGTCATATAAAATGAGGGACTGGTTCTTTTTCGAGTCTATATTTTTATAACTGTATAATATGTATGTATACGCTACGAAAATAAATATTTTTACTTATATTATCGCTCTGTAAAGTATATTACAGTAATTGACATGCATATTATGAAGAATACAACTTTTTCAACATTTTGCATCGCTGTACCTTCGAAATGGCGATTCTTAGGAAAAAATGTGTAGGAACAATTTTTATAGATAATTGCATGATGAATCATTTTTGTCTCACCTATTTTTATTATAAAACTTACCGTTTAGCTGAAAAACTCAAAAAACCGATTTTTGCATCATTTGACCTTGAATAAATTTTTTACACACTCCGGATTGATGTGGATAATTGACAAATTGTGTATAATAGGGTTCCCAACAACCATGCCAAAGGAGATTGTCCAAATCTGGCTATTTTTGAACAGGCTGCTCAACAAAAATGTAATTTACCAATAATTTTATTTATATTTTAGTAAATGTCTGACGCTAATAACTTTGTATCAATTTGTACTTAAAAAAAATCGATTTTTATTGGTATTTGTTATGATAAGACCAAGTATTTGTAGTAGTTGGCTTTGAATTTGACTTTAGTGCTGCCAATCTGCTGTCAATCTGTTATGTTTTTCGTCAAAATGACAGATATTATTCGCTTTGTTCTTTTGCATTGTGAGTGTTGAAACTCCAATTTATTGCGTGGGAAAATACAAAGTAGACACATTAGTAGGAAAACATATTTTGTATATATTTTATATGAAAATAACACTAAAGGCAGGACAGCCATAAAACATTATTGCTGCAACTGCATGGTGGGTCATAGAACAGTAGGTTGATGTGCACATATAATAACTATTATTTGGTTTTTAAGCTGGGCAAGGTATCAGAAAATTATGAATCCACCTGCCGAGTTCCTTGACCATATTTTAATTACATATGAATCGGATTAATAATGCAATTTAATAGAAAAATAATGTTTTATTTCACGTATAACCAATTTCAATAAAATGTAAAAAAATATCTAAATATAAATCTTGATACAAAACTAAGTTTGTATCTTCATTCTTACTGATATGAACTAATAAATCAAACATATATTATTAGCTGAAGTGCTTGTTCAAAAATAGCCAAAGTCCCATACAAGTTGGTCAATCCCCTTTTAGGAAGGTGCGAATTAATGTAACCTTACCCCTATTTTTAATGCCGGACTAAATACATAGTTGGTATTGTTGATCGAAGAACTTGCTAGACAAAATTGTGATTCCTCGGTTAATATATATGTTATAAAAATAATTTATAGCCTATAGCACTCAGGAATAATGTAGCTTGCTACCAGTGAAATTTTTAGGATTGGATCATTAGTTCCAGAGATTATCCATTACATACAAACTTACAGACTTTACCTCTTTATAATATTAGTATAGATATTTTTTTATTATTGTTGTATCAGTATACATTAATAATTAATAATGTTTTTACATTTAACTTCTTGCACAGTATATGAGACAATAGAAAACACATTGTGTCTCGCGTAGATCTGCGCTCCCGGCATAATATGGGTTATTAATGAATATCAGTAATATTGTTTGACTATTTATTTACTTCCATTAGTTTTTGCAATTTACACATTAGTATTTGTTTGTTATATTAAATAAGTATTGTATTTTATCATTTTATATAAGTTTTTTTTTTATGAAACACGCCGGTAATCGAACAGGCGTATTACCTGATGGTAAGCAATCGCCGCCGCCCATAGACACTTGAAACACCAGGGGCATTACAAGTGCGTTGCCTGCTTTTTGGGAGTTAGGAATTTAAGGGTTTTGGTTCGGGAATGGGGATGGGGAAGATTGGGAAGGAGAGAATTGGGCCTCCGGTAACCTCACAACGAAACACAACGCAAGCGTTGTTTCACGTGGGTTTTCTTTATAAGTATCATGTTAAGTATCATTTTATTGACATTTTAGTAATTTGTTTTGTTGTTTTAGGTGTATGTACTTGTGTTATTATGTTATTTAACTATATATGTACAAATAAGTATTAATACTGTGGTTATGATTATCTGCATAACTAGTATCTCATTTACCATTGTTTTATTCTAAATATTTTTTGGCAGTGTAAATGATAAATGATAATTATTTTGTGCAAATAGGTTATAAAATAACACTTTTACACGTCAATCTCTTAAATAACTAGATGAGGCCGGCATTTCCTATCCTGAGTACCGACTACTCTGAGAAGAAATGCCGAAACAAACTCAGAGGTCATAGTCTCTTTTAAAGTCCAGACAAAATCAATTAAAGATGTCGGAGAACCGTGCAAGTTGATTCTGTAATGGTATTTTGAGGAAAGAACCACAGCAGTTTGAGCGGACCTGTTCAGATGGCAGCACGCATGTGTCAGTTTACAATCAGCTCAGCTGACCGCTGTTGCTGAATGATCCGACGAACAACACCAACCAAAAGAACATTTGGGTAGGCCACACAAATGCTCAAACTGTCAGAATATAATTTACTAAAAATAAAATGACTAGCAAAAGTCTCACACGGTCCTCAAACTAACAATTTTAAAAGGAAATATAAAAATATAAAAGGAAAAAAAATATATAAAACAATGTCAAATTATGTTAATGTCAAATTGTATAAAAAATGTAACTATATGTTACAAACATGTCAGCAAGACCTGTGTGGACATTATAGCAGTTCATTCCCAAGCCTGACTATCCTCCAAGTAGTCTTTTATTTTATAAAAAGCTTTACTACATAGTTTTTCTTTAATAACATTTTTAAATTTACTTAGGTGTAAAAGCACTTCTGTATTAGATATTATTTTAGTTTTCTGTTAAATGTATTAAATTTGGGTTCTTCTTTAATTTCTAATTCTCAAATCCATCAAGCCGTTTACATACATATTCTCGAAAAACATAACCCTCCTTCTGGCGCAGTCGGGTAACTAGTGGTGTAGCTATAAAGGAGATTGTCCAAAGCTGGCCATTTTTAAACAGGCTGCTCAACTGCTGCTGCCGATTTGCTGTCAATATTTTGTGTTTTTCGTCAAAATGACTTTTGAATGAAATTTGTTCTTTTGCATTGTGTGTGTTGCAACTGCAGTTTATCGCGTGGGAAAATACAAAATAGACACATTATACCCTTTGCGCTCTAACAAGGTGCGGCTGACAGATTCAGTAACGTTTCGTATCACTCTTGAAAGTGCTGCAATTTAAAAATTATGCCTTTGTATTTTAACTGTATCACATTCGTATTATGTCAAATCATTCGGAAGTGTAGTTAATTAAATTAAATCCAACCGGAATGTTCTAGTCTTTAAATAAAATCTAATGAAATCAAAAATAAAGTAAAGTGTTATGCGTATAACGTAAAGCCATAGTCGTGTTTAGTGATGGGATGTACTGCTACGATGGATAGGTAGTCGATGTTTTTTTAGAATATAAAACGAAAATCATGCGTCGTTCAATTATCACTCTTAAAAACCTTTAATTATGCGGGTAAATCTACTGTAGACGCGGCTCTCTCTGCCCGAACCACAGTGACTTTATCTGAGCACAAATATATAGTAGACATTTCCGGCGCCTTTGATAATGCGTGGTGGTACTTAATCTGAAAGATCGTGGTTGCTTTAGTAACATATACAAACTAATATACACTTATATTCTTCACGGTTCTGTAAAACTGAAACTCTGAAACACCTCAGGGCTCGGTCATAAAATATTTATTTTGACAAGTATATACACGTAGTTAGACTGCACAACTAAATAACACACACATTTAATAAAAAAATTAAAGAGAATTAAATGTATGCTGCGAGTATCGATAGCGATAAAAAAAGGGCGTTGGCCGTCATGTTTACATCGGCTCCGTGTATAAAAAATATTAAAAATAGAAAAGTTATTAAATTTGCCGTAATTTTATGTTCAATATATTTAATTAGACTCAGTGCACCAGTGAAAGTGAAGACAACAATAATCCTAAACTCTTTCGTGGTTAAACAATTGTTAAAAATAGTTGAAAGTGATCAACGTAAAAATAATATAAAAACACAAAATAAACATTTAAACCTAGTGTTACAACATATAGTTTCACGAATCTCATTGAAACCAATGTAAAGTGCAACACATTAAGTGAAGAAAATATGTGTATACAAGTGCAAAACTAAAAACTGAAAAGTGTAAACAACTTTTTAAAAAAAGGCGCGTACCCTTAACGGTGTAATTTTCAAAAAAAGAGAAAACCTCGAATAAGAACCTAAATTCTGTCAATAGACTATAACACACGGTAGCAGTTTTAGTGTTGGGACAGTCTGCCGAGTGAAGCGTCGTGAGATCGATCCCGACTCGCTGCAATTATTTTTGTGCATTTTGTATTTTTTTTTTTGCAGGAATCTAAGATTTCACAACTAACAAAAATATGCTCTACAACCAGCACACCTATACAAACTCCATTACGCCAAAAAAAGAAACGTAAGACAATTAATGTGGACCACGAGTATGAAATAAGTGCCATCGCGTGTAACAGTACTCAAGACGAGTGTAATCAAAACTATTTGTTACAAAAGACGACTATAGATGGCGACACCACCGCAGTGTACAAGGACTCCGAGAAAGAAGTTGATAACGGAAACACATTAAGCCCAAAAACGTCAAGAGATGGCGCTAGTAGTACAGACAAAAATGAAAATGTTCGTAAGATATACGTGTTTGGAGGTAAGCAATGTACTGGATTAGGAGAAAAACTTGCCCGTACGAGAATAAATACAAAATACGAAGAGTATAAAGTATCATCGATAGTTAAACCATGGGCTCAATCATCTGAAATACTAAAAGGCTATCAGAACGTAGAAGATTCAGCGGAAAATTATTTGATTCTTAGCATTGGGGAGAGTGATTCGAATCCCACTAAGATAACACTTGATATAGCAGCATTGTTAAGTAAATTTAAACATATTAATATTATAATACTACAGATAATTTTCAACCCTTTCTTAAACGAATGGAAACTAAATAATTTACTAAAAAATATTTGTAATAACGATAGTAAATGTTCTTTTCTATCTTTGTCCAACTTAACTAGAAACAAAAATAAGTTCTTGTATGATACCTGTAAAAAAATTAATTATCTAATTGATAGCAAAGATTATGAGAATAAATTCCTTCTAAAAACTTGCAGCCGTCAGCAAGCAAACTATGTTATAGAAGCCGGACCTAAAAAAGGTACAATTCCTTTTTACTTTCAAACAATTAGTAAACCTAAGAACATTAGCGTAGATCATTTTCCTAAAAATTGTATAGAGTCAACCCAAACATATAATGTAGAACATGGTAATTATAACAATTTATTTCGCTAGTAATCAAGTTATATCACGAAATTCGGCAACTTTACTGCATCAAAACATAGCAGGTCTACTAAACAAAAGAGAGTTAATTGAGGTATGTTTAAATGAATATTGTAACAAAGATCGTAGTATAGATATCTTGTGTTTTTCGGAAACGTTCATAAAGTCTGGTGATGAGGTAAATT
The DNA here is from genome assembly GCF_023101765.2 of Spodoptera frugiperda. Taxonomy (NCBI): domain Eukaryota; kingdom Metazoa; phylum Arthropoda; class Insecta; order Lepidoptera; family Noctuidae; genus Spodoptera; species Spodoptera frugiperda. Next base: position 21,058,934 of record NC_064236.1, read on the forward strand.
TAACATTTAAGAAATACAATTTAGCTGCTTGTTTTTCGAGGCAAGAAACCAAACGAGGTGGTGTATGTATCTTGACGCATAAATCACTGGACTTTAAGAACATAAATTACTTGAAAGACCTTTGTTGTGAAAAAATATTTGAGTGTTGTGGAATAGAGATTCCAGCTTTTCAATGCATAGTCATATGTTTGTATAGAATACCAAAGTCAAGTGCAATAATTTTTTTGAAAAGTTAGAGTCGTTACTATATAAGCTACAGTTAAAACATCATAAGAAAATAATTATAACTGGCGATTTAAATATTGACACACTAAAAGACAATAAAGACTCATCAAAACTCATTGATTTGATGTCTAATTACGGGTATCAGATACACATTAACAATCCAACACGACTCAATGCATGTATCGATCACATCATAAGTAATATTGATAAAGCAGTAGGTACTACTCATGAACTTTTTCTATCTGATCATAATACTTGTCAGATGCTTAAGTTTCCAATACAAGAGCAGAAACCTAATTTAGATTTTTGGTACTGTATGGTTAGAGATTACTCATATGAAAATATAACAAAGTTTAAAGAAGCAATTGGGTCGCTATCATGGAGTGATGTATATTGTGATACTGATGCCAATAGAGCTTTCAATACTTTCCATGATTTATTTACTTTATTCTATAATTTGTGTTTTCCTTTAAAAAAATTAAAAATAATTGCTAATGTAACCTCACCCAAATGGATCACTAAAGGTATCAGAATATCATCTAAAAAAAAGAGAGAACTTAAAAGAAAATGTCATCAAAAAAATAACAATCATGCAAAAGAAATGTATACAAAATACTGTAAAATATTCAAAAAATCTATGTCATTGGGCGGAATCTGACCCGGTCGCGGACACGAATGAAAATGATATCAAATGAAAGAGTATAAATTTATTTAACATTAGGTATGATTATTTTTTTAATCCATGGGACAAAAAAGTTAGAACCAAAAATAGACGAAATTAAGTCGCAACTTTGACATACTTCCCAAATCGATTAATGAAGCTGAAAATTGGCATAGATGTTAACTACATGATTATAAACAAAATGTCAAAAATCCCCATCGATTAGACTTTTACCAAATGAAATATTCAAGGTCAAAAGGTCAAAATTACGGTTTTTTCTATTTTTCTCGAAAAGGACAAGTTTTATCGTACAAATATGTTCAACAGAGTTGTAGATCTTACAAGTTTTTACAAAAATGGTTCATCACTTTTACCCTTACGACTGTCCATTCGTGAGATATCGCGGTTTTAATGAAATAAAACGTATTTTATATAATACTCGCAGGGTTTTACTGCTGCTCGGCTCCTATTAATTGTAGGTAGCATGATGTTTTATAGCTTATAGCATAATTCGATAAATGGACTAACTAACTCGGAAAAAAAAACACTTCGATTCAGACTACTAGTTCTGGAGATTAGCGTGTTCTATAAACTTTTTGTTCTTCAGCTTAAAATATTAGTACTACTTTTCCGCAGTTTCAATCGATGCTGGCCTTCTATTAAGCATAGCCTAATGTTTCATTAATTATAACCTACCTCAATAATTAATGGACTATCAAACACAAGAGCAATAATTCGATTCGATGTTGTAGTTCTGGAGGTGTGCTCGTTCAAAGATACAAACTCTTTAGCTTATATATTAAGTTACTAAGTATTCCGGCGCTGTTTCAATCGCTCTGCTCAGTACTTGTAGACCATTATTATATTGTATTGAATAATCCATTCATCCAGGAAGCTTATAGGCTATAAAACATCACGCTATGATGATATACTAGGAGCCGAGCAGCGAGTAAAACCGCGGGAGTGGTACTTACGCGCTAATCTCCAGAACTAATACTGCGATTTTTTTTTTGGTTTTGGATAGTCTACTTATCGAGGAAGGTTAAGCTATAAAATATTACGCGACGGTCAACAGGGGCCGAGCAGCGGATGAGACCAAGCAGGAGTTTTACTATTATTTGAAGCTGAAGAGTTTGTTTGAACGCACTAATGTCTAGAACTACTGGTTCGCACCAAATTGTTATTTTTGTGTTGAATAAGTCCATGTATCGAGAAAGGCTATACGCTATAAAACATCTCGCTACAATTAATAGAAGTAGAGTAGCAGATAAAACTATGCGGAAGTAGTATTAATATTTAAAGCAGAAGAATTTGTTTGAACACGCTAATCTCAAGAACTATTGACCTGCATCGAATTATTCTTTTTGTGTTAAATAGTCCATTTGTTGACTACAATCAATAGGAGGAGGTAAAATCGCGTGGGAGATAGCGAGTCAAACTCATTGAGTTATGTAAACTATGATTTATTTATTTAAAACCGTGATATCTCACGAATGAAAAGTCGTAAGACTAAAAATGATAAACCATTTTTGTAGAAAATTGTATGATATACAACTGTGTCGAACATATTTTAACGATAGAACTTGCCGTTTTCGAGAAAAATTGAAAAAACCATAATTTTGACCTTTTAACCTTGAATATTTTTTTTACCAAAAGTGAGATCGATGAGGATTTTTGACATTTTGTTTATAATGGTGCACTTAACGTTTATGCTATTTTTCAGCTCTATGCGAATTATGTTAAGGATATTAATCACGCCAAATAAATAATTATGTAAAAGTTTATTTTTCTCCACTCTCCCACATCCCACAAGAAAGCGACCCTTACCATGATAAACTAGACACATTTTATTCATATATCCTGACAATTTCATTTCTGTCCGCCGTGGGTTTTTTTTCATACTATTTGCCCATTGACCATTGGGTTCTTCTTTAATTTCTAATTCTCAAATCCATCAAGCCGTTTACATACATATTCTCGAAAAACATAACCCTCCTTCTGGCGCAGTCGGGTAACTAGTGGTGTAGCTATAAAGGAGATTGTCCAAAGCTGGCCATTTTTAAACAGGTTGCTCAACAAAAATGTTATTTACCAATAATTTTATTTACATTATTTTTAGTAAATGTCTGTTGCTAATAACTTTGTACGAATTAGCATTATAAAAAATCGTTTTTTTTTGGTATTTGTTATGATAAGACCAAGTCAGTTGGCTTAGAATTTGACTTCAGTGCTGCCGATCTGCTGTCAATCTTTTGTGTTTTTCGTCAAAATGACTTTTGAATGTTTGTTCTTTTGCATTGTGTGTGTTGCAACTGCAGTTTAACGCGTGGGAAAAAAACAAAATAGACACATTAGTAGGAAGGGCAGCCATAAAACAATTTTGCTGCAACTGCATGATGGGCCGTAGAACAATAGGTGTGCACTGTGCACATATTGTATTGAATATTATTTGGTTTTTGAGCTGGGCAAGGTACCAGGAAAATATTAATCCACCTGCCCAGTTCCTTGACCATATTTTAATTACATATGAATCGGATTAATAATGCATTTTAATAGAAAAAAAAATATCTATTTCATGCATAACCAGTTTCAATAAAATGTAAAAATATATCTAAATATAAATCTTGATACAAAACAACAAAGTTTGTATCTTCATTCTTACTGAGATGATCTATCAAATCAAACATTTATTATTAGCTGAACTACTTGTTTAAAAATAGCCAAAGTCCCATATAAGTTGGTCAGTCCCCTTTACTTCAAAGTACCTATCTATACTAATATTATAAAGCTGAAGAGTTTGTTTGTTTGTTTGAACGCGCTAATCTCCGGAACTACTGGTCCGATTTGAAAAAATATTTTTGTGTTGGATAGTGCATTTATTGAGGAAGGCTATAGGCTATTAAACATCACGCTATGATCAATAGGAGCCGAGCAGAGCGGGTGAAACCGCGCGGAAGTAGCTAGTGTATTATAATAACAGAGTATGGAAACTATCATAATTACAAGACGTCATCTGACAGTTAAAAATTCATGTCAAAAGTGCTCCTTATAAGATAACTAGCTTTTGCCCGCAACTTCGTCCGCGTGGTTGTGTCAGTGGTTTGTGATCAAAATGCTGCCGTATGTCATGTAAAATGTAAATTACTTGAGAATATGTTTTACTGTTAGCATTTTTAAAGATATGTATTTCATAGAGACCACGGCCGCCGATTCATCATTTTATAATCATGATGAAAAGTAGCCAAGGTTATCTATATTATTATCCTTTAATTTACCATATATTACCTATCAATAAAAAATACATTGTTTCGTTGTTATATTTCATAAAAAACATTAGTGGAAGCGTAACCTCAAGACAAACAGGGTTACTTTCGCATTCAAAACATTAGTATGGTAGTAGGGATATTGGCGATTAAAATAAGTAGGTACCTAGGTACAAATCGAACGCAAGTGAAGCTGCAGGCAACGTATTAACAAAAATGACGAATTTTCAAGCACACATTAATCTCCTCTAACAACCATTCTACACCTTCTACCCTTTTTATTCGCTATAAATAGTAACCTATGTTCTTTCGTTTCTCATTAAGTGTCTAAATACAAAGTTTCACTGTTACAGCTTTAAAAATGACAAATGTTTATATAACCATTCATCCCCTATTTTTACCCACTCTCCCCTATATTTTTGCAATAAAATGTAGCTTATGTTCTTTCGTTTATCATAAAGTGCCTAAATACAAAGTTGCACTGTTACAGCTTTAAAAATGACGAATTTACATATGAACAGTCATCTCCCCTTTTTACCCATTCTGCCCTATTTTTTTGCAATAAAAAGTAGCCTATGTTGTTCCTCAGGGTCTATTCTATCTCTGTACAGAGACAGTAAAGTAACTCTGTATCTCAGACACAGTTACTTTCGCATTTATAATATTAGTAGGGATTCTGTGCTCCAACGCACACTGCTTTGATATTTTCTCGCCGTAAAAACAATCCTTGAACTTCGACGAATATAAAAAAAAATTGGCCAAATTGGTCCAGGCGTTCTTGAGTTATGCGCTTACCAAAACATTTAGTGATTCATTTTATATTATAGAAGATAACTGTTGCAAAACCTTGCTAAGATTGTGGAAAGTTTGAGTTGGTGGACTCTTTGAGTGTCTGGTGATCTGTGGGAGTGTTGGTGCAGTGATTAATGTAATAAATCGCCCAAAACAAATACATCCAGCGAAGAGCTTATCCAAAAATTGTTTACCACCCTCAACATGTCACACAATTTTGGAAAACGTTTGAACTAAGGGGTGTGGGCAATATACAGCTGCACAAATTGTTAGCGCTTGAGGACAGACCCAGTTGCGACTCATTGCCAGCACATTCTCGGAAGAAATCCCAACATCATCAGCGAGAGTTGCTCGTAGTACCTACTTGTGGCGCTTGCGGAAACAGTGAGACTGCTACGCCGAGTGACTCAAGTTCAAATCTGAGCGGCAGTTACACTTTTTGTCTTCTGTATTTGTTTTATTTTGCTGTTTACATTTTTTATCGCTATTTAATGTCTCAAAATAGTGTTACCTCTTCCAAAGTTAATAATAATTTTCGCCATGCTCAGTCAAAACCTGACATGCATAAATAAATGATAAATGATAAATGATATTTATTTCTGTAAATAGATTATAAAATAACACTTTTACACGTCAATATTTCAAATAGCTAGATGAAGCCGGCATTTCCTATCCGACTACTCTGATTTGTTCTGTTACAGCAGGCCATTCGCCTTTGATCAGTACTGTGGTGCAACTTGGAAAGGTCGTTTCTAGTAACTTATAAAATTAAAACTACGTTTAAAAACCGACTTCCAAAAACTAAAATCCATTTAAAACTCAATTTTTTTTAAATTCCCTAAAACTATTAAACTAAAAAGCAAAAAATAAAATGAAAACTACATACTTTTAAGAAAAACGACGTCCAAAAACTAAAAACCCTAAACTAAAAACCTTAAACTAAAATCCAAAAAATAACTATCATTGTAGGTACTGCTAGTTTAGAAGTCGGTGCCACAAATACTAAACAAAATTATATTAAAACCTAAGCAGATACATATTATTATACAATGTAGGTATAGGTAGTATCGGTAAGTTATATTTTGTTATGAAGTTGTGGGTACCGATGGGTTGTCTATCCTCTCAATAATTAAACTGTAGTAGTGGAAAAAATGTACAAATTTGCGCCTCAGTTCCTACGTGTCCAGGCCCACCATGCCAGAAACAAACAATGACGGATATAAATATGGATAATATCCATATTGACGTTTATATATAAAACGTGCAAACTTACGCTGAATTGTTTTCAATCATAAGTGTATACAACTTTTCTTGTGGATTCCATATAACTAAGTTATATTCCAATTTACTTCGAACATATGCGTTATAGACAAGCTTAATGGTATTTAAGTTACTAAAATTATAAGATGTTCTTATTATATAACCTAAGGCTCTACTAGCATCTTTGGATATTTTAATTATGTGCTCGTGAAAGTTTAATTTACAATCCAGTGTAACGCCCAGATCTCGTATAGTTGCATCGCGTTCAATTGGTGTACCTGCTAATTCATATGACATTATGACAGGAGATCTAAAACGAGTAAACGTAATTGACTTACATTTGGTGATATTAAATGATAACTTATTTCTTTCACTCCACCTAACGACTGCATCAATGTCACTCTGCAACTGCTTACAATCCGAGATATCAGAGATTGAGCGAAATAGTTTTAGATCGTCAACGAACATAAGACACTCTGTATCCGTCAAAACCCTAGGCAAATCATTAATCATGATGAGAAACTGTGTCGGCCCTAATGTACTACCTTGGCTTACTCCCGACCTTGTGTAATATTCTTGTGATCGGAAGTCACCCATTCTCACGTACTGCTTCCGGTCCCTTAGATAATCTGCCATGAACCTAAGGAGTTGCGACGAGAAGCCAACAGATGCAAACTTTGTTAGTAGAATATCATTGTCTACTAGATCGAAGGCTTTAGAAAAATCAAAATATGCTGCATCAATTTGACCACCAGCTATCATTTTATTACTAGCGTAGTCTACAAAATTTATGTGATTAGTTAGTGTCGAACGCGCTCGTCGAAAACCATGCTGGCTATCACTAAGAAGTCCCGACAACTGATTGATCAAAGAGTGATTGACAATGGATTCGAACAACTTTGCAACAACCGATAGAACAGCAATGGGTCTAAAAGTAGTGACTTCCATCGACGATCCATTTTTGGGTACAGGCGTTACCCTTGACACTTTCCATCTATTCGGATAGACACAGCTTTGCAGAGAGAGATTATATAAATGAAGGAGAGGGGATTCGAAACTGGTTAAACAGTCCTTAATCAAGAAGGCAGGTATATTATCAGGACCAAACGCCGATGATGTCTTAAGCCTACGAACAGCCCGTCTTAAGTCAACAGCATTAACATTATTAATAATTATTCTGGATGCCGTGCCACAGTCCGCTGCATCTCTCTCAGCTGCCTCAGGATTCAGTGACGGAACATGATCATAAAACACAGAGCCGAAGTATTGTGCAAATGCGTCGACAGCGTCTTGGCCCATAACAACTTGGTTATTATAAACAAACTCCCTACTCTGTTGTCTCGTTGTTCGCTTGTCTTTCACATACTGCCAAAACGATGATGGATTTGTAGTTATATTATAATATAGAAAATAATTATTTTCTACTGTGCTTATATACTTCTTGTAGGCGGCATTAATTAGCGCTTTTACTCTACTTCTGTAATATTTGAATAATTCCCGGTTGCATAGCAGATTATGGATTTTGAACATTTTTAAATTATAGTGCTTTAATTTGATGTAATGAATTATTTCACCGGTATACCAAACCGGATATACATACTTATTACTTAAATAATTTTTTTTCAGGGGGACATGTTCATTAATGACATTGTTCAATTTATCATAGAATATATCTACTGCTGCATCTATATCTCGTTCCTACAGAACCTCGGACCAATCCGAACCAGCTATGTGAGAATACAGATGCTGGAAATCTGCTTTACGAAAATTCCATTCAATATTTGGGCTATATATACTCGACTTTTAGACACTGGTTTTGCCAATGTCTGTTTTAACGGCAAGAGTGAAATAAATATTTCGAGAGGGGGATGATAAGCGTCCACGGGGACTAGGGGCTCAGCATCAGATATCACGTTAACATTTTGTATGCTTATGTTTGTCAGTACAAAATCCAGAATGCAGCCAAATTTGTTGTGAACATTGTTACATTGACGTAATTTACAGTTATCAAGAAATACATCAAACTGCATCTTGACAGAGTTGTTACACGATTTCAAGTTAAAGTCTCCAACAATTAAAAAAAAATCATAATCTGGATAAGTACCAATAGCATTCTCTATACAAGTTAATACACTTAGATATTGCTTTGTATTGTAACTAGGAAGCAAATACACAATAATAATAAATAGTTTGATATTTTTCCGCGTAACTATAGCAAGTATCAATTCCTTATCCTCAGTTAAATCATCAATATTTGTTATTTCTTTAACCTCATAGCAACTTTTTCCTGCCAACAGAACACCTCCCCAACCAACATCACCATGCCGATCTTTACGTAATACAGTGTAATCAGAAGTGAACACTTGGATTGACGAAGCCATAAAAAACCAAAAACTTATATTTCAATAAAAAAATACACCCTTAAAAACAATGAGTTCCAGTTTGCTGTTTTCGTTTATGGAATGTGATATGTATTTTCTTTTGCCGAATAGTGATTGCGGATGTTCAGATAGGTGAAACCAACAAACAAAGCTATGATACGAATGCAAAAAATGTAGTTTCCATTACATCCAAAAACAAAAAGGGCTGAGAGACTAAACTGTTGATTAAAAATATTTCTCATAGCGTTATGATATTTCGTTGCATTTATTAACCTTGTTTTAAAAATAAAGTATCTCTTTTCTTAGCTGTCAAGCTAGTTTCGAGCCATTGCGCACTGTCGCCTGTATACGATTACCGTTCTGCGCGTACCTCATAGAGGCATCAGACCGCCACAGATGAGGTCTAGTAAGACCCGACCTGGAGCTGCGGACTGCCTGGTGGGGTACTGTGGCAGGAACAAGGTAGTTTTTGTTGAGTAACACAAGTTTAGTTTATTATTTGTTCCTGAAAATTTAACTAGGTGGCATGACTGTTTTTGATTGTCATTGTAACTGTGTCATTCTTGCTATGTATATCTTAATTATAATAAAAAGTTCTTTTTGGATATAAATACTGTTGTTTATTAAGAAATACTCCATAATCTAACAGGTTATGGGCCCAGGTGGTTCTGTAATTGAAATCTAAAAGAAAATAGCAAAGAAAAAGTTACAATCGTATTTTGAGAAATAATCTCAAAATGGAGTCCACGCGATCTATGAACATGGATAAATTTGACGGAAATAACTTCAGACAATGGAAGTTTCAGATAAAATGTGCCCTGAAAGCAAAAGGGATTGATATTTCAGTGCCCAAACCGTCTGAAAATAGTGTTGAATGGACAAAGAACGATGGCATGGCTATGTTCATCATTACATCTTCAATGGAACTCAAACAAATCACTCTAGTGGAAAATTGTGAAACAGCTCAGGAAATTATGACGAAACTAGAATCAATATATGACCAAAAGAGTGAGTTATGTAAAATGTACAACAAAGTGGGTTTTTGCAATTAAAAATCGTTCATGTGCACGAGGTTTTAATCAAATTAAAGACATAGATTATCAAGAAATATTCTCTCCAATATACAACGTGTAATAAAAAGGGGTATACATATCAATTACGGTTTCTAGATAACATAACAAACGATACGGGAAGGGTTTTTTAAACTCATGTTTTCATGGTACCAAGTTATGAATTTTTCAAATCGCGCCGGCTCGCGAATCAAAATTAGGTAGACAGGTACTAGGCGACCAGATTGACAGAAGAAATGTTTCGTAATATTAGCGAGTGATCACTATAGTGTTGTGACACGTTTGTATGATTTGAAATCAAGAACTATCCGATACCAAGTATTTGGTACTAATTTTTTTTTAAACATATTTTAAGCTGAGACTTTGTGTAGAGATTCTATTCAACCTGTATTCATCAGGGCTTCTTGATGTATATGGGTATTTTGTTACACCCTGTATATCCAATACGACTCTATAAGAATTGTTCTTTCTATTGCAGCTAATTTTAATATAAATTAGAAATTCAACAATTTGATGTAAAAACTGCTTTTTTGAATGGGTACTTGGATGAGGATATTTTTATAGAAGTACCAGAAGGAATTACATTTACACATGTATTTTAAAACTTAATAAATCATTGTATGGTCTGAAACAGGCATCCCGTTGTTGGAATAGAAGATTCACTGAATTTTTGGTTAAGTATGGTTTTGTGCAATCTCAGGCTGACTGTTGTGTTTATGTAGGTATTTTCAATGGGGTAAAAGTAATTCTAATAATTTATGTCGATGATGTACGTTTAGTTTCTTCTAGTTCCTCAATGATTAAAATAATTATGAAAGATTTGAAACAAGAATTTAAAATAAGGGAACTGAAATTGAAATATATTGTGGGAATGGAAATAGAGACAGTAAATAATAGTATCTATATTTGTCAAAGGGATTACATAGAACAAATAAATAGAGAAGTTTTGTATGAGTAATCCTGTCAATACCCCGGCAGATGTAAATGTTGTTATTTCAAAAAAAAAAATTGATGAAGATATTGTTAATTTTCCATACAGAGAAGCTATAGGCTCCTTATTATTTTTAAGTTCTGTTTCAAGGCCTGACATTTCTTTTGCTGTAAATGTTTTGAGTAGATATGTAAACAATCCAAGTCAGCAACATGTAAATGCACTTAAACGTGTTATTAGATACCTAATAAATACCAAGGACTTATGTATAACTTATGGAGAAAGTAGTGATCTTACTGGCTATTCAGATTCAGATTTTGCAGGCGATATTAATTCGCGTAAGTCTACTACGGGCTACATTTTCATTTTGAATGGAGGACCAATAACATGGAGACTATATTTTTGGGTATCACACTAGATGACAGATTACAATGGGGGCCCCACATAAAAGCACTTTCGGGGAGACTAAGCTCAGCTGCTTATGCAGTCAGACAAATTAGGCAGTTAACGGATGTAAATACACTGTGCCATATCTCATTAATGTAAGCATGATACATGTATAACTAGGAAAATGATAAATTAGATGACATCGGATAGAGTCAGTGTTTATAATCACAACCAGTTTCAGAGTACCTATTAATATGAACGTAAACATTAACTAAGCACAAATGTACTGTTGACCAAAATTTACACAAACTAATGTAGGTAGAATATGAATATGAAAAGTATAATAGATGACATATTATCAACATTACGTTATCTATAAAGTTATTAAAACATGGTTAACAAAAGTACGGAAGATTATTAGGTCTCTGGTGAGTTTATGTAATATATCAAGGTTACGGATAAGTATTGAGTCTGTGATTTCAGACTTTCTCACAAAGATACGTCCTCCACGCACCCACACAAACTTGTATTTTAGTTCATTTGCCCGTTTGCGAGTAGCAGCATGTAGATGTTTATTTTCCGGCGATAGGTTCTCCACAACATATACAGGATTTTTTTGACTTGTTCCGTATACCAGGTCATGGGTATTTAATTTATCTTGAACATTCTTTTTATTATATGTCAGGACAGCAGATAGAAATGAATCACGGGTACGGGGCGAATTAAATTTAGTAAGAATGGACCGTGGACGGGTACTATCCGGATTCAATTTCGCAATTCTTGCACAATAATGTATATAATTGTCGTTAATCGATACGCTTACCGTTCGACCAATTTGCTTTATGATGTTTATTACATTTTCCGATTTATGTTCCGGGACGCACTGAATTTCTATGTTAGAGGCCCGCGACAATTGGTCTATTTGTATGAGTTTTCCCTTAATCTCGGACATATCCTGACGCAGTTCCTCATTTTCCTTCCTTAATTGGTTAATTTCATTTCGATAAGTTAGGTTATCACGCTTTAATTGGTCAAACTCTTCACTTAAGAAACTCATAGGATCCTTAAAAGCAGTTATGTGTTCATTGATTTCCTTTAAGCTAGCAGAAATTGAAACTTTGAACTCGCCAGTATCCCGCAGCGCACTACGCATTTCTTTTCGTATAATATCTCTTATCTCTGAGCGCAGGGATTCCATTGACTGACCCGATGGCTGCAGGGCGTCAGGCCTAGTCTGGGTTGAAGGTGGCTTGCGACGCGTGGCAATGAAAGTTATGTCAGCCATGGATGTAGGCGTCGATGGACGCACGGGTAAATTGGAATTATCGCTCATTGGCTGTTTACTCAGACACTGCGGGCATACCCAGTTATTCGCCGGTTCCTGATCCTGTATGTTTGCATATGAGAGACCAACACAAAGCAAATGATAGCTTTTAATGCAGCGAACACATTTTATAAAGTCATTGTCTGTAATATCCGCGTTGCAAGCCACACAGGATAACATGTCGATGATGTTTAGTACTGGTGCACTCAAGCGCAATGCGTAGCAGCGCAGCTCTGCGTTAGACCGAGACAGCAATTATGGCAACTATCTCTTATCGTAGCGGTGAGGTGGCGGGCACGCCGCACGCAGCAGTCATTAGCAAGTCACCCACCACCATTCACTACGTTTTGTGGAATTATTTGGCACAAACTTCACACAAAAGTTACTATTGTTTACAAGTAATTAGGCACTACTATCGCTTAAACTTTTGGAATACTTTAAAATGACAAAGCTGCGACACGTCCACTTCTAGCGACAGTCAACGATGGAAAAAAGTATACTATAACTGTATACTATTGTATTGTATTGTATTGTATTGCATACTATAATAGTATGCATATTTGGTAATAATTAAATACTTTAATACTGACATGTAACTAAATACTTTTTGCTTAATGACAATTAATGAAATAAAAGAAAAAAAAAGAAAAATTTGAAATGTCAATATTGTAAAAATATTTTTATTGAAAATATTTTCTATTTTGCGATGTGATTTTGTGATTATTTTCCTAACAAAAAGAAGAACTGTGATGTGGATTGTGCTCTCTTTAAAGTTTGGACCTTTTGTATAAATGTATAACGCAAAAGTTTTTTTAGTTTCATGTTGTTTTATGTATTGGATTTGACCTCATAAAGAAAAGCATTAATTTGCGTATATATCTTGTTTTTAATGAAGAACATCAAACCGAAATAATACAATCATGTCGATGAAGGTAAAACCTACAAAAAGTTTTAGATTTTTGCTTTTAAACCTTTATACATATACAGTCTTACTTATTTACTTATTCAATGAGTAAGGAGTGAATAGCTAGATATACAGCACTTTACTAATGAACAGTGTATAATCCTTGTGTAACTATTTAATTGTTATAATACTAACCGCTGGTAACATTTTGAGAAGTGTTCCGAAACCTTTAAACGATAAAAGCACCACACTTTTCTATTTCTATTATTCTTTTAAGCTTTCGGCCTAAGCTTGTACGTCTGATTGGTTGCATTGTTCAAAACGAAAATCCAACTGAAAATAAAAAGCTCTCATACATTTTCTGTACAACCATGTATACCAAATTGTAGTATTGTGTAGTCATCAAAAGTTACTAAAAATCAATATGAAGCTGTGAACTTACCGTAATTAACAAACACTTATTAGCAAACAAAAAACTTCTCAGTCTTTATAAGTCGAAAAAATATTTGAAAAAATTCTCAGAAATATTGAAAAATATACATTTTTATGTATATCTGCTTAATTCACTTTTCAACCTTTTCAATTGATTAAAAAATATACAGACAATTGTTTATTCACGCTTTTCAAATAGTTTATGCATACATGTTAATCATTATTTACAGTATTTGAAAGGATGGACAACCCTTAGTACAGCGCATGACAAGAAAATCGTACCGTCTACTCCATCTAAATCCGGTCTCCGTCAGTAAGTGCTGTCAAAATGAACATTTTCTGTGGCTACGCAGTTCAAAATTATTTTAATATTTAATCTTAAAATAATATTTTTTGAAAATAGTAAAAAAAATATTAAACACTATTATTATTATATATTATTAAATATTAATCCAGTACTGTATTACAATTTCTACAAAATATTTTGGTTTTCCTTTATTTTCGTACAAATAGTATGCATACTATAATTGTATACTATTGTATTGAATTGTATACTATAATAGTATGCATATTTGGTAATAATTAAATACTTTAATACTGACATGTAACTAAATATTTTATGCTTGATGACAATTAATGAAATAAAAGAAAAAGAACAAAAATTTGAAATGTCAATATTGTAAAAATATTTTTATTGAAAATATTTTCTATTTTGCGACGTGATTTTGTGATTGTGCTCTCTTTAAAGTTTGGACCTTTTGTATAAATGTATATCGCAAAAGTTTTTTTAGTTTCATGTTGTTTTATGTATGTATTGGATTTGACCTCATAAAGAAAAGCATTAATTTGCGTATTTATCTTGTTTTTAATGAAGAACATCAAACCGAAATAATACAATCATGTCGATGAAGGTAAAACCTACAAAAAGTTTTAGATTTTTGCTTTTAAACCTTTATACATATACAGTCTTACTTATTTACTTATTCAATGAGTAAGGAGTGAATAGCTAGATATACAGCACTTTACTAATAAACAGTATATAATTTTATTGTTCCTGACGTCACATCGGGCCATACAACGCATCAGACGTCCCCTCCACCTATCACTCGCTCATCGACACCTTGCGCGCACGCACATAATGTCGGTTGTCTAAATATTTAACCTTTAATACAGTCCTTAAGATTATCGAATCCAAGCAGTTTTATTCTTAGTCAAGACCACTAGCAGCACACCTGGAGCTTGATACTCAACATATGGTCCTTCGAGCTAAAGAAGATCGCCGATTTTTTGTGCTACGCACGCACCTCCTGTGGACTTTGGACTGTCCGTACAACGTGGTTGCCTACGCCGTAGAGGATACTTGAAGGATAGTCTACCCAGAAGGACAGTGCACTGAGTGAGTCCGTTCCGTTATTCCTTCCTACTTTCCTTTCTATTTGCCTATTTTATCCAGGAATTTTAAAATAGTGCTATACGGGTCAGGCTTACATTGATCTCTTCATACATAGCTTACCTACACAGTGGAAAGTTCCATAACTATTTAGTATTCATAGTTAATATCTGCGAGTACGTAGTTTTTATAACATTCCTTCGCTCGCTAACCACACGTGTTTGCTAAACGCGTAAACAAGCTCATTAGTGATTTTATATTTTTTATTCGATATTGATCATATTGCACCGGTGACTCATCGGCTCATCAACGTTATCAGTTTATTTTACCGTAAGCCTTGCCAGCTGTTTACGCAAAATACTTATTATAATTGAAACAACGTTATGCTTTTGCTTTGCCCTTACGACCTATCTACCTAGTCATTATGTCTGATGCAAAAGCACGTGAGCTTATAAAGAGGCGTGGTAGCTACAAAGCAAAGCTAACGCATTTTAGCAACTTTTTAAGGCTATTACCTAGCACGGGAAATGATTTAGATCATTTTCAAACAGCGGAATTAAAAAACCGTCTTAACACAATGGAATCTTTATTCAAGGAATTCGACGTATTACAGACAGTGTTGGAGCTGTTGTCGGAGGATGTGGATGAACCGTATCAAGAAAGGGAGCAGTTCGAGTCGCAGTACTACGCGCTGGTGGCTAGCGCGGGGGCGATCTTCGCCTCTGCGCGCGCCTCCTCGCCCGCGCTCGCGCCTGCCATCTCCGTCGATGACTCCTTGCGCCACTGCTCTGGCTGCAAGCACGACTTCGTTCGGCTGCCAAAGATAGACTTGCCTCACTTCAACGGGGACTATCAGCACTGGCTTGAATTTTGAGATACGTATCTTTCTCTTATTCATAATAATGATAGCATACAAAACATACATAAATTCCATTATTTGCGTGCTGCTTTAACCAACAGCGCTTCTTTAGTAATAAAAAATATTGATTTCACAGCGGATAACTATAGTACAGCTTGGCAATTATTATCCGAAACTTACAACAATGAAAGATCACTTATTAACAATCATGTGCAGGCCTTATTTAATTTTGAACCAATTCAACACGAATCCTATCAATCATTACGGAACATGATCGACATCATTAATAAAAATGTTCGGGCTTTATCCACCTTAAGACAACCTTCAGAACAAGGCGGTCTAGGGGAGACCCTTGTAATACACATGATGTCAGAAAAACTTGACAAGGTCACACGAAGGGAGTGGGAAGAATTTAAAAATAAATTAGATAACATTTCAAGCATAAAAGATTACATATTTTTTTTAACAAACAGAGCTGATTTACTCGAGTCATTAAATTATAATAAAAAAAACATAACCCTCCTTCTGGCGCAGTCGGGTAAATACATCAACAACAACGTTCACAAAAAACACTAACGAACACAACAAAAATAAAAACTTCCTCACAACAACAAAAACAAGAAACAATCACAATACTGTTATTTTTTGTATCGACAATATCAGTTTGTGAACTAGTGGCGCCATCTATTATATAACATGTGAGCTATATTGTATCTGTGCAATAAAAGTTTAGTTTCCCGCGTGTCGTTCAAGCGTTTCATTATAACAGGTTATGGGCCCAGTGATTTATAGCTTTTCTCGCAAATTTTCGTGGAAATCCCTTGTGAAAATAGACTTTGCAGATTGAGATAAACTTTGATAATGACGACAAACTATCTTATCAGTGTGCCCAAATTAAAGGGGCGTGAAAATTACAATGAATGGGCCTTTGCGGCTGAGAATTTCCTAGTGCTGGAGGGAATGTCTGATTGCATCAAGTCGGAGACTGTACCAGCAGAAATAGGAGCAGCAGGTGACGCAAAAACACGAGCCAAACTGATTCTGACAATAGATTCGTCGCTGTAAGTTCACATCAAAGTGTACAAACGACACATAAACTGTGGAAGAAATTGAAAAACCTATTTGATGACTCAGGATTCCCGAGGAGAATCAGTTTACTGAGGAGTTTGATTTCCATTAGACTTGAAAATAGCAGTTCAATGACTTCGTATTTTCGTTCGTGACTTCGTATCGTAATAACACAATGATATAATTGTCGAATTGATTTCACGCATGTTGCTTTGAAATTTCCTTGGTTCCTGTCGGTCATCTTCCAATACAGCAGTTTCTAACATGTGGTATGCAAAATATGTTCCACCAAACATAGTTAAATCGAAAATATTAGTTATTGAAAAATATAAATAGATGCTTTCACGTATGAAAAAGTCGGTGAGTGCCGCAACTACGGTAGTAATAGTTTGTCGCTATAGCAACGGCTAAACTACAAGTTTAGTTTTACTCATGGTACCAATATTGTTTGAAAATAATGAACGATCATAGCTAAACGACAGTCATTGATGTGTGGGTGAACTGAGGGACCACATTGGGAATTGTAGTATAGTAATCTATGACATTGATAGTTAGAGCAACTCATAATACCAATTTTGGTGCTTAAACTATCCACTAGAGGCGCTGTTCCAGTTTGCATACATTTTTTCAACTACAGTGTCTGCGGAAATTTTACAAGGCAAACTCATGGTAGAGGTACTGGATACGAAATCAAATAATTCTAATGCGTTTTCCGCATTATTTTTACGCGGAAACGTCAAGAAAAATGATTGGTATTTGGATTCCGTTGCAAATGTGCACATAACCTCAAATGTAAACAATATCCAGAATTCTTCAGAAAACACGAGTATAAAGGAGATTACAGCGGCTAACAATGGAGTGATGGCTGTATTATGCTCGGGTGATGTGGATATTGTTACGATCACGTCGGAATGCAAATATAATATCACAGTGAAGGACGTGTTATGTGTGCCTAGTATAGCTATCAGTGAGTAAATTGATTCAAAATGGAAACAGCGTGGACTTTCAGAAAAAATGTTGCTATATTTACAACAGTAGAAATCAACTGGTAGTCCGGTCAAATTAGACCAAAAAATTAGGGTGAAATTACATAAATTCGCAACAAGCTGAATTTTGGTACAATTGTTCAAAACACGATTATAAACAATAGCTGAAAGTTCCCCATCATTCCCGTGTGTGGAAAAAAAATTATTCAAGGTTATATGTCAAAAAAATGAGTTTTTCGCGATTTTCAGCAAAACGGTAAGTTTTATCAGGAAATACCTCAGACTAAAATTGTAGATCATTAAATTATTATAAATATACCAATACTTTTTTCACACGGGACACCGTTTCGGAGATATCGCAGTGTGGGAGAGGCTACATTAGTTGATGGTGTTTATAAACTTAAAGTGGAAAATAGACATGACTGTTTGTTTACAACATTTTGACAATGAGAAAAGCGAACTGTGGCATCGAAGAATGGGTCACTTAAATAGCACTGACCTGAATAAAATGAAAGAAGGTGCAGCTGTGGGTATAGAATTCAAGGATAAGGCTGTCATCAATAAAAGTACATGTGTGGTGTGCTGTCAAGGGAAGCAATCACGATTGCCGTTCAACCATGTGGCTACGAGAAGCAGTGAGGTACTCAATATAATTCATGCCGACGTGTGTGGACCCATGGAGGTGGCGTCAATTGGTGGCAGCAGGTATTTCCTCATTTTTGTAGATGATCACACACGCATGACTTTTGTTTACTTTTTGTTTCAAAGAATTTAAAGCCTTAGTTGAAAATCAACAGAATAAGAAGTTAAAGATTTTTAGAACTGATAATGGCCTAGAATTTTGCAATAAAGAGTTTGACCGATATTTAGCGGAAGCTGGTATAGTCCATCAAAAGACCAATACATATACCCCGGAGCAAAATGCTATTAGTGAGCGAATGAACCGGACATTAGTAGAGAGAGCTCGTTGTATGTTGTTTGATGCTGGACTAGGTTTTGGGCTGAGGCAGTAAATACAGCCGTTTATCTTAGAAATAGATCACCAGCATCGGGTTTACAAAACATAACACCGATTGAGCTCTGGACTAACAGAAAACCAGATGTTAGTCATATACGGATTTTTAGGAGCCAGATCATGATGCATATCCCAAAGGAAAAACGAATTAAGTGGGATACTAAGTCTAAACCACATATACTTGTTGGCTATGCTGACAATGTCAAAGGATATAGGATTTATGACCCAGACAAGAAATGTGTGTCTGTAAGCAGGGATGTCATAATCCAAGAAAATATCAAGACTAATATTGTGAAAGATGATGAGACATCAGGTCCAGTGGGGGAAATCTTCGATACGCAACCAGTTAGGAGTGAAACAGATGAGTCTGTCGATATAGTTGTTAATCCAGAACCTAATGAGAACACTGATCAGACTGTTATGAACTCTGTGTTGCAGAATGTAAACGAGACTACACCCACAGAACCTACCAAAAGAATCAGGAGAGCACCACAACGCTATGGCTTCTCAAACTCGTGTGTGTCATCAAATCAGAGATTGAAAGTGATCCATTGAACATCCAGCAAGCCTTGCAAGGCTGTGATAAAGAAAAATGGATAGCTGCAATGGAAGAAGAGCTTAAGGCATTTGAAGACAATAATGCCTGGGCAGTAGTGAGTGAAGTGCCTCCCGGTAAAACATTAGTGCAGTGTAAATGGGTTTATAAGAAAAAGTTAGATAGTGACAGTGTACGCTATCGTGCTCGCTTGGTAGCTAAGGGTTTCACCCAAAAACCAGGACTCGATTATGATGAAACTTTCTCACCTGTAGTGCGTCACTCTACTTTAAGATTATTATTTGCATTGTCTGTACAATTAGATTTAAATGTCACTCATTTGGATGTCAGAACAGCTTTTTTAAACGGTGATCTGAAGGAGGATATTTACATGGCTCATCCAAATGTCAATTTAGATGACAAGAATAATTGTAAAATTGTTAAATTGAACAAAGCTATTTATGGTCTAAGGTCTAGGTTTTAATAGAAGTGTCATAGAACCTTGTGTGTTTACCAAATTTCATGAAGATGTTAAAATAATTGTTGCTCTGTATGTAGATGATTTCTTTGTGTATTCGAATTGTAAATCTGAGACTGATAATTTCATCTCTGTATTGGGTTCTAAGTTTAATATTAAAAATCTTGGGCAGGTTAAGCAGTGCTTAGGAATGAGAGTAAGAATTGAGAATAATTCTTGTACTTTGGATCAGGAACAATACATAAATCAGTTATTAGCTAAGTTCAATATGTTAAATTGTAAAGAGGCTAGTACACCTATGGAACCTAAGTTAAATCTAGATAAAAATGTCAATGTTTGTGATACTGATGTACCTTATCAACAGTTAATAGGTAGTCTCATGTATTTGTCTGTCCTGACTAGGCCTGATATAGCCTTTAGTGTTAGTTTCCTAAGTCAGTTTAACAATTGTCATAATAACACTCATTGGAACTATGTTAAACGCATTCTTATGTATTTAAAGCATACTAAAGATTATTGTATAAAGTATGTAAAAGGTAACTCTGAGTTGTCTGGGTTTGCTGATGCTGACTGGGGAAATGGTACAGATAGGAAATCATATACGGGTTATTGTTTTACCTTATCAGGGGGTGCCATATCGTGGGAAAGCAGGAAGCAGAGGACCGTGGCTCTTTCTAGCATGGAAGCCGAGTATATGTCGATGGCAGAGGCTTATAAAGAGTTAATGTACTTAAGAGTTTTACTTTCTGAAGTTACTAATCAAAATGTAAAATCTATTACCTTATACAATGATAATCAGAGTGCACAAAAATTTATTGTTAATCATTCTCTACATAGAAGAAGTAAACATATTGATATTCGTTATCATTTTTTAAGGGATGCTCTTAGTAATAATGTATTGAATGTTGTGTTTGTTCCTTCTGATTATATGCCAGCCGATATATTAACAAAGGCACTTGGGCCAACGAAACATTATAAATGTGTTGAATCTCTAGGCATTGTTGATTCTTAAAAAACTAAGTTTGATTGTTTCATGTGATGTAGTGGGGGTATCTATATATTAATACGTGATGCAAAAACTTTAGAACTCTTTTTACGAATATTGCGCGGACGTAGGAGCATAAAATTTGGTACACTTATAGTTTATGTGTAGGAGAAGTGCAGAACGCTAATATTTTTCAAAAATAATGCTTATAAAGTACATTAAATCAATAAATAAAACATTACATACACTACCATGCATAGTATCGTATTTGACAAAACGTCAAAATTGTCAAACATTGCGATGATATTCTCACGTCTCATATGAAAAGAGGTTTCTCATTGAAGGAGGTTTGGTTATTCATGATGCGCCGAAATATACTAATTTGAATTTTACAAAAATAAGTAATAGTAATTCGTTAAATAAAAATTATCCTTGAACGTATGTAAAGTGGTATATGGTCGAATTTCGTCCACTAGGCGACCACTAGTTGTAATAATTTAGATAACATCTCTTGAAACAAGTAACGCCATCTATTGGCAATAATAGATATTAAGTGCTAATTGTTTCCTGATTGGTTGTAATTGTTACTAATGAATGTATGTATGTGTTTCCTGTTACTTCCGGAATTATAGTTTGCTGTTCGCCACTTTGGAAGTAACGTGTTTTATTAATAAAAATTACTAAACGTAACATTTTGTCATTGATAAGTCAGGTGTTTGATCCAATTGGCCTCGTCGGGCCATGCATAGTTCAGGCTAAACTTATGCTGCAGCAGCTGTGGATACTCAAATGTAACTGGGACGAAGAAGTACCAATAGAAATAAAATCTCAATTCCTTGAATTCACCCAGTCACTCACAGCTCTCAACTCAATTCATATACCTCGTTGGGTATCTTGTAGCAATGCTCGTTTGGTGGAGCTACATACTTTTACAGACGCTTCAGAACGCGCCTATGGTGCGTGTATTTATGTCAGAACGGTAACACATGATGGAAAAGTTTGCGTTCGCCTTTTAGCTTCCAAGAATAAGGTCGCCCCTATAAAGGCCACAAACATACCAAGGTTGGAGTTGTGTGGTGCTTTACTTGGCACAAGACTTTTTATAAAGGTACGTAAATCACTTACTCTAGAGTTTAACCACTGTTTCTTTTGGTGTGACTCGACGATCGTGCTTGGATGGCTATCTACATTGCCAAGTAAACTCGATCAATTCGTACGCAATAGAGTGAGTGAAATCCAAGAAGCTACGACCGGACAGACGTGGAGCTATGTGCCATCCAAAAGCAACCCTTTTTTTTTTTTTTTTGAGGGGGAAAATCATCCAATGACTTTTCCCGCCTTGGGCGAGGCGAGAGGGAGTGTCAGACTCTTACTGACTAAAAACCACCCCGTTCCTTCTCCTGCTTTTCGAGCCGGAGCCCCGGTAAACCCGCTAGGTAGTCCGCAGCTCCGGATCAGGCATCAGCCCTGCTGGGCCCCATCGAACCCTGCTGATCTCGCATCTCAAGGGGTGAAGGCTGATTCCATCAGCGCTTTCACTCTTTGGTGGTCGAGTCCCAATTTATTAAATCACAAAGAAATCAAATTTCTTAAATCACCCAATACACAAATTCACATTCCACCACAAACATCTTTACATACAAGTACTGGCACACATAAACAAAATTACAACATATTTTCAAACTTAATTCATAAAAAAATCATCATTTACATCACTCATAAGAATAGTTGCATACATACAGAGATTTATTTACAATTGTCAAAACCAAAATAATAAAAAATCATCTTATTTAACATTATCAGAATTACAATCATCACATAATTTTATATTACAGATTTCTCAACAGGAAATGTTTCCTGAGGAATATTAATGTCTTAAAAATAACCAGGCCTTACATAAAAAAAATGTTTGATTAGTCTTTCTCCGTTCATTGATTCAGACAACTTAATACGCGTAGGTGGACGTCTAAACAACTCTAACTATAGTTACAATGTTAAACATCCCTTCCTTTTATGTAGCAAACATCACTTAACAAAAATAATATTCGAACGAGAGCATAAAACACTGTTCCACGCAGGGCCACAATTACTTTTAGCTCACATTAGACTCACCTACTGGCCGCTCGCAGGCAGAAACCTAGCTAAGCAGGTAATACGTAACTGCGTTCGCTGAACTCGCTTCAAAGCTCAGCCTATTCGGTCATCATGGGCAACCTACCAAGCGATATGACTAGTCTAGAGTACCCTTTTTTGAACACAGGGCTTGACTATGCTGGGCCATTGCTGATAGCCGACCGTAGGGGCAGGGGATGCAAGCTGATTAAATCTTATATTTGTGTTTTTGTGTGCTTTGCAGTCAGAGCCGTGCATCTGGAGCTAGTCTCCGACCTCACCAAAGAAGCCTTTCTTGCGGCCTTCAGCCGATTCATTAGTCGTCGGGGCAAGCCTCAACGTGTGTACTCCGACAACTGCACTACGTTTGTGGGAGCTTTCAATGAGCTTTCACGCTTCTTAAAGGTTTCAACTAGCGATATAGTCGAATTTTGCGGGCAAGGACATCGAATTTAAATTTATACCTGCCTACAGCCCACACATTGGTGGGATATGGGAAAGTGCAGTAAAGTCCACCAAACATTTATTGCGTAGGGTTATGAGCTTAACTCATTTAACCTATGAAGAGCTCTCAACATGTCTGATCCACATGGAGGACGACCACTCACGTCAGTTCCTCGTCCTCAAATCACGGACGTCAACATCCAGCGGCTACAACGCTTCGATCGCATCGAGAAATTACGGCAACATTTTTGGCAGCGTTTCTCTAATGAGTACGTGTCTCTCCTTCAGCAGAAAACCAAATGGCAGACAGCTGGGCAAGAGCTTAAGACAGGCACCATGGTCTTGGTGAGAAACGCCAATCTTCCTCCTCTTCTATGGCTGCTGGGCAGAGTGGTCGCAGTGGAGACTGGCTCTGACGGGCATTCTCGAGTCGCCGATATCCTGACGAAGAAGGGCATCATTACACGGGCATACAACAACATATGTTCGCTTCCAGTCTCCTCAGCATCATCTTGAAGATCTCTCAGCTCTTCAACGCGGGGAATATGTTCCTGACGTCACATCGGGCCATACAACGCATCAGACGTCCCCTCCACCTATCACTCGCTCATCGACACCTTGCGCGCACGCACATAATGTCGGTTGTCTAAATATTTAACCTTTAATACAGTCCTTAAGATTATCGAATCCAAGCAGTTTTATTCTTAGTCAAGACCACTAGCAGCACACCTGGAGCTTGATACTCAACAATAATCCTTGTGTAACTATTTAATTGTTATAACACTAACCGCTGGTAACATTTTGAGAAGTGTTCCGAAACCTTTAAACGATAAAAACACCACATTTTTCTATTTCTATTTTTCTTTCACATTTACATGATCTTATTTACCAGTGACTAGAAAATAAGAAATGAACAATTTCTGTTTATTACAAAATATTTTCAGTATACATACATACAAAATGTTAAATAAAATAATTTAAATATCTACATATTTAAATTATTTTATTATTAACATTTTCCAATCAGTAAAATGTTATCTATAATAATTAAGAACATGTTTTGAACGGGCTTTGAAACGTCAAATGTCATTTTCCGCAAAATAGACAAACTCGTCGTGTTGTTTTTCAACAATTGTTTTCAGAAATGGAAACTGAAAACATTTGTATTGTAGCAAAAAAGAGGAAGCGGGCTGCTAATTGGGATTCCTTAGAAAAGGTATTTATTAACAAAATATTATTTCAACAAGTCTTTATACCATATTTTTACTACAATAATAATTGTTCTCTAACATTGCATTGTTTTAGAATTTATTACTTAATTGCATTAAAGAACATATATCGGTGATTGAAAATAAAAATACAGATACAAACACCAACAAGGCCAAACTAAGAGCATGGCAGAAAATTACTCAAAGGTTTGAGAAATAAAATTATATATTTTTCAATAAAAGCTATTCTTGTATAGAGACAATGTACCTACACATGTACACATATTATAACTTTTAAGATAACATGTCGCATATGTAAGTTTAAGCAGTAAGGTAAAGCTTTGATGTTTTTAAAAATATATGATTATATTCATATTTCCTTTCGGTCGAGTGGTCGCAAGTGTGACACAAGTTGGAGACCTTTTTATTACCTACAACTTTGCACCATCTAACTTTTTTTATAGAACTTGTAGTTTCGCCGAAAATTCCGATAAACCGATTTTTACTCTTAAAATCTTCCCCTCCCCACTTCCCGAACTCGGATGGACTAGAATTTTTATTTTTTTCCATTTTTAGCATATTTTCTTCCATTTCCAATAGGTTTCATTCTACTATATTTTTTTTTTGTTTCAAAACTTATTTGCACTGGTCTACAGTTCATTTGACTATTTTGTCCTATTGCATTCTCATTTTATCGAACAATAATTGAAATTCTTCATCCATGTTGTCAAATGGAATGTGTTTAAAAGGAAACGTAGAGTTGGTAAAAAATATTTATTTACGATGGCAGAACTCACGTTGTCAATGTCGACCTCGCCAACTGACAGTTAGGGTAATGTCTAGTTTACTGGCTGTTTTTTTTTTTTGAGGGGGAAAAATCATCCAATGACTTCTTTCGCCTTGGGCGAGGCGAGAGGGAGTGTCAGACTCTTAGGGACTAAAAACCACCCCGTTCCTTCTCCTGCTTTTCGAGCCGGAGCCCCGGTAAACCCGCTAGGTAGTCCGCAGCTCCGGAGGTAGTCCGCAGCTCCGGAGGTAGTCCGCAGCTCCGGATCAAGAAGGCGTTGGATTCAGTAGATTGTATGGTATTGCAAATTCTAACCTTAATTATTGTGAATGTACCATTGAGCTTCGGTTTTGATGTTTTGAACTTGAATTATCCCAGGATTACAGTACTCTCAACGGATCTTGGCACTACGAACTACGTGCAGAAGGCTGCGCAATAAGTCTTTTTTAGAACCAAATGGTGGCATGAGGCGAGGTGCGGGGGGCGGTGATCTAGGCTAGAGATTGACCATTTCTAAATACAATTGACCCTTTATCGATCAAATATCGCAATCGATATTTTTATTTAGAGTTTATTGTTTTTTTTTATGAAAAATTAAGTATTTTCTCAATTGAAAGTTATGATTTACTCGAATATCAATTGAACCACCAATTGGAAGAAGGGAATAAATCCAAAAAACAAGAATGGAGATAATAAAAAAAAACTTTATAACTTTTTACTCTCAACTTATAGGCTCATGTGACATCACTGATATTAAAGAAAATATAAATTCTTACTTATTTACTAATAGATCTGGCTGAAATATATAATACTTATTTATATATACCTATGTATTTAAAAGTGTTGGATTTATTCCCTTCTTCCAATTTATAACATCTATATACAAAATAATTTAACAAAATAGACATTATGATCACAAAAACTTCTTTATTAATTAGAAAAACGTAAGAACACTCTATTATACATCTATTTCTTCATTCTCGGTACTTGTAGTTGGCCAGGTGAGAATATTATCATAAAAATCTTTGAATTCCTCAGGGATGTATTGGGTTATTTTATTTATGTCGTTCATTTTTTTCTCATTTATGAGTATATATATATATACAATGTGATAGGGGCGAGACTTCTAACCCGTTAAGGCTGAGTTCTACACCTAATTTTATCGACAAAAGTCGGGGGTCGAAGTGGTCGAATCCCCTCCCCTAAAAGTTATGGCTATTTTAATATTTTTTTTACTTTTTTTGATATCAAAGGTTGTATGCGTCGTAGAAACAAAAAAAAAACAACAAACGGTAGCTAATAACCTTGGCTAACTAATTCATTACTTTTTTCATATGTTTGATAATGTTTTGGTGAGAAAAAAAATCATTTGTGAATTATTTTTACCGAAAAAATCACTATTTTTCAATATTTTCAATTAGGGGTTCAACCCCCATATTATTTTTTTTGTCGATATTGCAAATTGACCAATTAGATGTAGTACTCAGCCTTAACGGGTTAGAAGTCTCGCCCCTATCACATTGTATATATACATATGTGCATGTATAGTCAGGATTTATTCCGTTCTTCCAACTAACGTTTTTCATGGCCGCATGAATTTATACGAAGCAAGTGGTTTTTGCTACTTTCTACGAACTCACAATATAGCGCTACGTCTATAGAATATAATAAGTGTAAAAAACTGAATAAGTCAAAAAGTGGCATTTATTCCCTTCTTCCAATTGGTGGTTCAATTAAATTATGGGTAGTTCTTCAGAGACAAAATTTTCGATGTCTATGGGAATATTTTTGAAACCAACTAACAAAACGGCATGTAATATTTTTTTTAGTATAGTTTAGCTATATCAGTTACTAGGACAAATAATATTTTTTAAATAATTGCAGTCTAGGTACAAAATATTTTTTTTTAAAGCTTGTTCTTCTGATTCATATGGCGTGTCCGTTTGCCATTTTCCGGAACAAAGTAGTCGATTTCGCATTTTCCCTTTGATACTTCAATATAAATTATAATTACACCGAAAGTTGTCCTCTTCAAAAAAAAATATGCATTCGTTATAACTATGTTAGTATGATTATCACTACATAGTATAAAACAAAGTCGCTTTTTCTGTCATGTTGTATGTCCCTATGAACGCTTAAATCTTTAAAACTACGCAACGGATTTTGATGCGGTTTTTTTTAATAGATAGAGTAACTCATAAGGAAGGTTTTTATGTATAATACAGGTATAATATATCACCATTGCACCCATGCGAAGCTGGGGCGGGTCGCTAGTAAATAAATAAATAAAAAGTGTCCGGCGTATAATACTGATTAATATGGCGTAAGCTGCGAATGACCATACTTGGTCGGGTATTAATAATGAGAGTCTGGCTTCCTGTGTGGGGGGAAACCAGGCGTGCAACGGACAAGCTAGGAGGCGTACGTGCGGCTGGTTGGCTTAGATCCAGGTGTTACTAAGGTAAATATCTGATTCATCTGTGTTTGGTTTACATGGCATCCTGATTACAATGCCTATTTTATAAAATTAACTTTACAGTTTTAAAACTTCAATCTATGTTTCGTGTGAAGCTTTATGGTTATACATTCGTGTAGAAAAATGACAAGAATGAAGTCTGTATATACGACGAGTTATGCATGATTGTAAGCAAAATCCTGATTCATCTGTGCCTGATTCGTATGGTCAAAACCGCATATGAATCATAAAATAAATTATTGAATCTTCTGTACATTTTTTTACTAGTCTTATTTTTAAATTAACTTAGCTATAAAGGTTATAGCTATAATTTAAAAACTTTTTTTTTGAGGAATGTAATTAATATGAGTCTGAAAATGCTAATCCGCCCTGAGCAAGCGTGATGATGAATGCTCGTGACTTTTCTGTGCGAAAGTACTCGAAAATGGTATGATAAAAAGAAATTAAAAGAACGTGAAATTAAAATAAATACAGAGCTCATTTACATACAATTTTCAATTGTTCAACAGATTCATCTGTAACAATTTCTGATTCATCTGGGCAGAAAATATGCGAACGTCGATATCTCGAAAACTATTTTTTAAAAACGAGTCCCTCATTCGAATATACGTTATTTGGTATACCTATTTTCATATGAACACATGTTACAGATCTTAAAGTGGAATTAAATTTTGGCCATATGAATCAGTCGAAGAATCGAATTTCGAAGAACTACCCTTATCATTAACGACTATTTGAGTAACGACTGTTTAAGAAAATTTAAAACATCAATATCACATTGAAAATAAATATATTTTTGTGTGATAAGCAATTTGTCTCGCAGTAATCGATTTTAAGAAAATCGATTAAACAACACCCTC
This sequence comes from Spodoptera frugiperda, assembly GCF_023101765.2. Lineage (NCBI taxonomy): Eukaryota > Metazoa > Arthropoda > Insecta > Lepidoptera > Noctuidae > Spodoptera > Spodoptera frugiperda. The sequence goes on from NC_064236.1 coordinate 21,087,767, forward strand.
ACGCACGCCACTTGGACATCCCTTTTTGGTTACTTCGTGAATCTTCGTGCTTGTTCGGCAATACTCGGTACCCGGTAATATGTCTCTGTCACACGTTAGGATCGGCGTTGTGTTAGTGTCACTGTCTCTTTCTGAGTGCAGTCGGTAACAAAACTTTTCGTATATTTCGTTATTACTGTTGTTAATTTTTATTGTTAAGTTTTTAAGTATTTTGTTAGTTTTTGTTTAGTGTTTAAGTTTGCAATTAATTTGTGCAAATGTCAGTTGGCACTTATATTATTAAATATGCCACCAATACAATAGAGTTTTAAATCGCCAAGCGAGAAAACTCATTTATGATTTAACGCAGTTTATGAATGAAATTATAATTATACAGGGTGTAACAAAATACCCATATACATCAAGAAGCACTGAAGAATACAGGTTTAATAGAATCTCTACACAAAGTTTCAGCCTAAAATTCGTTTAAAAAAAAATTGGTACCAAATTCTTGATGTCGTATGATTCTTGATTTTAAATCATACAAACGTGTCACAACACTATAGGGGTCGAGACATTTCTTCTGTAAATCTGATCGCCTAGTACCTATCTACCTAATTTTGATTCGCGCGGCGACGGTGCGTGCGTACATTAGACGCTTTGTTTGCCTAGTACCTGTATGCTAAAACTTGCCTAAACATTAAAATGAAATAGCTAAAATTTGCCTAAACATTAAAATGAAAAATTTATTTAACTTACATTTTTAAAGATATGGTTCGATGTGACTACCGTGATAGTGAATACACAACACACTTTTGCTTGCTTGTAAAACAAATCTCAATCACAATCACAACAATATCAAACACCTTCTGAATGCTACGTTAAATCTTCTCTCTTACAAACACTGTTACAATACCAACGAAAGATAATTCAACTCCACATTAAAGAAATTGATAATATTTTTTCGTAAAACTAAAATTCTAATATTTTTCCGAAATACTGAGATGACTGAAACGTTGATGACAATATTATGTCAACCCTGACAACTAGGGCTGGCGATCTGAGATCTTCTTCCCGCGAACCAAAAAGGTTGATACCTATTTAAAATCGGTTCACATTATTATTGAATCGGTAATGTAAATTAGATTAGGAATGATATTTCTATGTATTCCACTGTAAAGAAATGCATTGAATAGTAGCCAATTAAAACACAACATGTGTGTTTTATCTATTAATTTAATCAAGTACGTATTTTAGAAATAAACGTCGAATTTGACTACAGGCTCTTATTAGCCCTGAAAAAGTTAACAACTTAGCCTTAGTTTACAAGTAACTAATGTAGTTACAAATAATATTTGATTTTTACAGTGTCCTTTTAACTATTACGAAATACATCGAACCAAGAACGATAAATCGTATTTTCTTTAAATCGGTTTCTTTCGGAGCGAGTCCCCCATCCTCAATGACAATTCCTATGTACTGAGAGAGAGAGAGAGACATCCAAAGAGAGTAGCCAACAGACGATGACAACATTTCCATCTCTCTCACATAATACACTCAAGCAACGCGTGCGACTGGGAAATAAGATTTTATCGTATTTAATGAAATTAGGGATCTGTGAGTGCGTAACCGTTTTCCAATTTATGTAATGACACTTCTCGTTTCTTATGGATTCCTAGTACTTTTGCATGTTAACTAAACTAAGCTGCTGAGTTTTTCGTGAAATTTTGTCTATCTATTTGCAAATTCTGTCGATAATTTAATTAAAATGAAGAACGGAACCCCCTGTGAGTTTATTTGTACTAGGAGACACATAATTTGCTTAGAATTGATGTTTAGGGTTCAAATATTACGATATGAAATCCTTTTTCGTAGCGTCTTCAATTATTGTAATAACAATTCTCGTTTCTTATGGGTTCCTAGTATTTTTACAGGTTTTTCTCATTAAGACTAAGCTAATTTGCTGAGTTTTTTTTTAAATTCTGTCAATCTCTCTAAACGCCTCCAAGTAAAAACGTTTATTAAAAAATTATTCAAGAACGGAACCCACTGGGAGTTTTTTGTACTAGGACACACATAACTTGCATAGAATTGATATTTAGGGTTCAGTTGAACACAATATTATGATATGAAACCCTTTTTCGTAACGTCTTCAATGTATGTAATAATAATTCTCGTTTCTTATGGGTTCCTGGTACTTTTGCATGTTTTTCTCATTAAGACTAGATAAGGTAGGTAAGAGTAGGAGGTACCCACAACAGAGAGATAGGAGACAGAGATTGACAGAAGTTCACGAAAAGCTCAGCAAGTTAGTTTAGTCTTAATGAGAAAAACATGCAAAGGTAGATTACTTCACTCATTTGTTTGAGACCATCTTATCCAAGTAAAACAAAAAAAAAAACGGTATCTCTTTGTATCACGTAAAGACCAGATATTCTTTGTTTTTTATGAAAACCTTTCTTCTTAAAACAATTTTTACGAAGAAAAAAAAATGTTACGAAAAATAAATATCCGGAACCCTTTTTTCATTTATTCGAAGAAATACCAGGAGTAAGGGTTTTGATTTTATTTAAGTACATTGAGTGCACTTGCACTGACACCGATCAGCTGATTTCTTGCAAGTGATGTAATGATTTCATTTCCAAATGTAGGATTTCATGTATCTTATGTATTGGAAAAATTCATAACTTCGTTCCATGCAAACATGAGTTTAAAAAACCCTTCCCGTATCGTTTGTTATGTTGTCTAGAAACCGTGCACTTGATGTGTATACCCCCTTTTTGTTACACGTTGTATATGAAATTTTCTGATCTTCAAATTATGTCTGAGGTAATTTTGCGATAAAACTTACCGTTTTCAAGAAAATCGCGAAAAACCCATTTTTTGGATATTCTTACCCCGCTTTTTTTTCCTTAAACGGAATCAATTGGGACTTTTGACTTAATGTATATAATTGTGATTTGAACATTTGTACCAATTTTCAGCTAGGTGTGAATTTGTCGTGGCTTTACTGATTTTTTGGTCTAATTTGACCGGACTAGTACTGCAGTTTCCAAAGTGTTCGTGTAACAATTTTTAATCAGTGATTTATTGGCGTCGAATAGCACAGACCTGTTGACACTTCAACGACCGGAAACGGAAAGTCAATTAATGGATCCACTAAATACTAATTGTCAGATGCCCATAGTAACTTTGGCTCAATATTAATTTGTCACGGACAGTGAATATTCTTACGTTTCCTAGTATTGTTTAATGTCAAAAGCATTTCTGTGATTTCCACTTTTACATTGAACGTCTACAAAAGAAGTTATTCAAATATTTGTAATTGGAGGTTATGTTTGTATTCTGGTAATATGAATCGTACTTTACCTCAGAAAGTGAAGTCCATTGCCGTAACAATGAACGGACATCGTCAGATTCAACTAAATGCAAACTAAATAATAGTTAATACTAAAACTACATAAAATCATTATAAATTGTGGCCTATGTGTTATTCTCATGAATAACCTATATTACAGTAAAGTTTCCGTTCAGTAGTTTTTCCGTGAAAGAGTAACAAACATATATCCATCCTCACAAACTTTCGCATTTATAATATTCGTAGGAATAGGATTATAAGAAAAAATCGATAAGCAGAAAAATGACCGTAGTTTTATAACTACGGTCATTTTTCTGACTACGGAAATTTCTGGAAATTTCTGACTACGGAAATTTCAATAATTTGGATAGCTTTATAGCTATCCAAATTATTGAAATTTCCTCGAACACGCTTCGGATTACACGAACCGAGGCAAACGTCATATGACCAAAATACTTTGCGAATTAGGGTTATGAATACCCATCCGCGTATTTGGAGTTGACCTGATTGAAGTTAACCAGAATCGTATGGATCCCCTCTATCTGTCAAAAGCTTTTATTTGGCATTTTAGTTTATTTTATTTATTTTACAGCATATAACGGGTGATTTTTTAAGTGGTTAGGATTTGACTTTCAAAAAAAAACACAAAAGTAATGCAACATTTGATGAAATCTTTATTGAAATCGATACAACTATCAATATAATTTAATATTTAATGATGATTTATTTTCATCCAAATGCTGGCCGCGGCCCTGGTTTAGATGGCCCATTTGGAAGGCCCAACGACAATGGTCGAAACGTTACTGTGAATGGGTCGCGCTACCGTGTGATGACTGGCAATTTTTTTTTGGTCAAAATGCAAGAATTGGACATTCCTGACATGTGGTTTCAACAAGACGGTGCCACATGACACACGACACGCGAAGCAATGAGAGCCGCCTTCGGTAAACAGTTTGGGCCCGTCAGTTGGCCGCCTAGATCGTGGGATCTAACGCATTTGGACTATTTCTTGTAGGGCCATGTTAACACTCATGTCTACAGGGATAAACCAGCAACGATTGACGCACTGGGTTGGCTCCCAGTGCGTCAAATAATCATTAAACATTAAATTATATTGATCGTTCTATCGATTCCAATAAAGATTTCATTAAGTTTTTCATTATGTTTGTGTTTTTTTTTTGAAAATCAAGTCCTAGCCACTTAAAAAATCACCCGTCACAACATTACAGCTTACGCCAATACGTTATACAGCCAAAATAAGAAATTAAAAACTAATACAATTCTCAACAAAAGAGATACAATTAAAAACAAAAAAAGACCTAATTAAACATAAACACAAAACAGAAATACATCTTTACAAAATACATAATATTATTTTTTATTACCTAACATCCATCCTCTCACAAAATCTCAAACATTCACGACACACATCCATCTCATTGCAAACAAATTACACTCCGATGCTGAAGTCAGGAGAGAATTGAGCATGGTGAGTACTCGGACTAGCGGAGAATTAGCATGTGCCACAGTACGCGCTTCCGAGACAGCCAATAAGAGATGCTGACGCGGTCTAAGTTGGCATAACAGACGCATACTTTTAGCCCAAGAGCTACTGAACCCTCCGACTAACGGAGTTCCTGTAAGGCTAGAATTTTTTTTTTCTTTTTTAAAAAACGTTGCCCCACACTAGGATTTTCTCCTGTGTCGTGGGTGCGTTTACAAACATACAAGTTCACAGACACATGACACCCAGACCCGAAACAACAATTTGTGGATCACACAAAGAGTTGCTCCGTGCGGGAATCGAACCCGCTACCCGTTGCGCGGCAGCCAGTTGCCCAGCCACCGCACCAACCGTGCAGTCGAAATTTGTGGAGTGATGATTCATAGTACACCAAGGCCAATAACAATCAACCCTTTTGTGTTTTAAAATGTAAAATTGTGCAGGAAGGTGGTCAATCGTCTTCTTTCGTCGTTGAAGAGGATATTGGCTTTGATGAAAAGACTGATGATGATGAACTGAGATTTTAATGATGATAAAATGGTTACAATGGTTTCGAGAAATAGTGGTAGTAGCCCGGTCGCGGGTGGGTATATACTCAAAAGTGCCCCATGCTTTTTGTCGAATGAGAATGATTCGGAATTTTCTATTCTACCTCCTACTCTGATTATATTGTGCTCGTCTAAAAATATATTTAAATTAGAAATATTACGAGGACACTTTAAAGGTTTTTTACTAATTAAGTTATCATAAATAGTTGGAAAAGACTCTTGTTGTGCAATACGCGTTAAATTATTGTTGACGTGTTTAATTCATCTACCGTCAAACTTATCTATGAGGCGCCGAGATTTTATTTTATATTGACAATTATTCAGAAAACGAATTATGTAAGCCACCGCACGTAGCATACGATAAAAATTTGAAAACCTTTCGAAAGGAAAATTACTCGGTATCGTTTGATTTACTAATGTGACTTTTGTGGATTTTAATTCGGGTAATTTATCAAAATTAATATTTGGATTGTTACTATGTTTACCTTCCATTTCATGAACGTGTAAGAAAGAAGGTCCTCGCCACCACATATCTAAAGAATTCAACACATCCAATTGCACTCCACGAGATAATAAGTCAGCTGGATTTTGTTTACCACTAACGTGAAGCCACGTTTTATCACCCGTTAGTTCGCTCACTTCCACAACACGGTTTTGCACGAGTGGTTTTAATTGATTCGGTGGCATTTTAAGCCATCCTAGCACTACGGTAGTGTCTGACCAGAAATATATTTTATTAAAGGTTAATCGTAACGAACTAAATTATCCTTTTGTAAAGTCTCGCGCCTACTACCGCGCCGCACAGTTCTAAGCGTGGAATGGAAACCAGTTTCACCGGTGCTACTTTACTTTTCGCGCATAACAAACGGACGGTTATCACTGTATCTGTATAGCTACGTATATACGCACATGCCTAGTATGCATCTTTCGATGAATCGGTAAGAATGTGTAACTCGACTGTGTGTGCGTTATCTCCTATCACATAACGAGGTATGCGCAAATGTTGTAAATAATGTAGCTTGTTAACGTTAACAAAATTGTGCCAATCCAATAAAATATTCTTAGGATTAGGATCATCCTAACCTATCTTAGCTAGCCACAGTTTTTGAAGTATTATCTTGGCAATGACTATCATCGGGGTGAGTAGACCCAAAGTGTCGTATATTTGTGCGATGGTGGAAAGAATGCTGCGCTTAGTCGCATGAGTTAAAGTATGTTCATGTTGAGAGTTGAAGTACAGTTCGTCCGAAGAATTAAACCACCCCAATCCTAACGTTTTGGTGTGACATGAGTCTCCTAACGATCTAGACACACCGGCCGTGGGTTATATTACACGAACCATTTCGGGCCAAGTTCGACCCACCTATAACTCAAAATCTATTTTATCTACGCATATGATATTTCTAGTATCTGTCGAGATATACTTACTTATCTAAAATACAAAATTTCATTAATGTACCTATTGTAGGTCTTGAGATATTGACGTCAGAAAATCGCTATTTTTACTATACATTCACTGACTGACTGACTGACTCACTCACTCATCAAAAACCTAGACCACTTCCAATGGTCGTATTGACTTGAAATTTGGCATGGAGGTAGGTCTTTAGGTCAAGGTAAAGGAAAAAATCTGAAAATGGCCAAGTGTGAGTCGGTTTTAAAAATAATGAAGGTGTAAATTCAAACCCCTAAGGAATTAAAACAAAAAAATTATCTATATCTTCCAATGGTCGTACCGACCTAAAATTCGTTACGAAAGTTTGTATTTAGTCAAAGTAAAGTAAAATAAGAAAAAAAGAAAATAAACCTTACAAAAATAAATGAAATCCCACCCAAAACATAAATGTGAAAGGCTGCCAAGTTCGATAATATTGGAATGCTATATATACTCATTGCGTTTAGTAGGTTTATAACAAAGTGTGTGAAAACTTGCCAAGTTTGTTTTACTTTCTATGTACAAGTTTTCACACACTTTTGTCACCAAGTTTTCACGCAATGAGTCAAGTATATAATTTTCTATTAAAACTTGCCAAGTTATATCATTTTTAACTGAAGTCTGTGTATGGAACTTGGTACTTATTTAGATCTCACTTCTTTTATAGGCGAAGCATTCCAATATTATCGAACTTGGCAGCCTTTCACATTTATGTTTTGGGTGGGATAATTCTTTAAACGTAGATTCTAATTGGGTTTGCGAAGGTTTTGCATTCAGCCGATTCTAGAACTTTAGACACACCAGTACATATCTCTAGTAATTTTTGTTTTTTTTTTATTCGACAAAAACTAATGCTTGACTACAATCCCACCTGATGGTAAGTAGTGATGTAATCGTTGATGGTGAGGCGCACTAGTTTCTTAAGAGCCTATTCACTCTAGACTTGATCTGGGGCCTTAGTCTGCTATTACAATTGTGTCAGAATGGTCGACCACTGAGCAGTGCAAGAGGGACGGAGCTATGTAGGTTGTATAGCTCTACTAAGGTCCCTGGGTGGTTTAATTCTTCGGACGAACTGTACTTCAACACTCAACATGATCCTCATGTCCCGTTATTAAGTTGTCCACGTAAAAGTCGTCATTAATGACTTGGGCAATGACGTCATCATCGCATTCCGATGCGAGTTGTTTAAGGCACCGAATACTTAAATTAGGCGTGGATGCCATCCCATAGGTGACGGTGTTAAGTTGATATATGCCAAGGGGTTCCGACGGCTTCTCCCTCGAAAGAATTAATTGTAATTGTCTTTGGTGTGGCTGAATCAATATCTGACGGTACATTTTCTCTATGTCGGCACATGCGGCATACTCAAATTGCCAGGACCGTAATAGAATAGCGAATATGTCATTTTGTAAAGACGGACCAGTAAACTGTTTGTCGTTTAAAGACTTCCCTGACATTGACTTAGCACTCACGTCGAACACCACTCTAAGTTTTGTAGTTGTACTGTGTTCTCTAAAGACACCGTGATGAGGCAGGAAATAATAAGGCGGCGTATATTCTGTGATACGGCTCATGTGTGCCCTAAACTTAAATATTCTTTCATAAAATTGCAACACATTTGCCTGTAACTAGGTGAACTTCGAATTAGTTTGCGCTCGAGTTCCAAGAACCGGTTCTCGGCCACTGAAAACGTATCGCGCAGCTCATCGGCTGATTCCTTTAGTGGAATACGCACGGAAAAACGACCCTTATGGTCAAGCAAAGTGGTGTCTTTAAACAATTTTTCGCATGCGATTTCTTCCTTTGTCATTATTTGTTTGTTACAGGTGATTTCTTCGAGTTCCCAGAAACGTTTAAGTTCGATATCTAATGCTCGTGTGAAATTACATTGTGTACGAGTATTATTTGAATTGTGTTTAATTCGGTTTTGTGTTTTTAATTCGGTTTTGTTTTGTTTAAGGACCTTTAGGCAAACGAATTAGGCCTTCGTTTAGCAGATCCCAGAACTTGTCGGCACTAATTAATAAATTAATTTCATTACTTGAATGAAAGTCAGGGTCCGCAAGTTGTATGTTATTAGGAATTTCGATTTTATGATCGTTGCCTAGTCTCAAATTACAGCACAATTGCTGTAATTTGAGACAGCACTAAGCAATTGTGTGTGTGTTATAGGAGCTTGCTTTAGATCGCAGTTTTATTTTACATAATTGTGTGGATTGCGTCACGGAGTTGCCTACCCCAATGACTTGAATAGTGGACTGTATCGTTGGAATGTTAAGAGTTTTGCAAAGCTTTTCGGATATAAAACAGTGCTGGCTCCCATTGTCAAGAAGAGCACGGGTAGTGTAATATTTGTTTTCTGCATCCGCAATCTCCACTAGTGCTGTCGATAATAATACTTGATCATAAAAATAGCGTGTATCAAGATTATCAACTTTGTAAGGCGTGTGAGTCATGTGAGAATGAGATGCAGTGAAAGAATCTATATTTTTGTGTGTGACTTCTGTAGTGGACTCTGGTTGTGCCACTATTTGTACTGTATGTGAAACAGTAGACGAATCGTTAGCGTCAACGAATTCACTGTGTATTAATGTATTGTGCTTTTTATTACAGTGCTTGCACGGCCCGAACCAGCAATCACCTAACGCGTGTCCAGCACGTAAACAGTTACGGCACAGATTCTTTTCGTCGATTAACTTTAAATTTATCTTTAGATGATAAAAGAAGGAACTTATCGCACGAAAAAATAGAATGATTTGAGCTGCACAAATTGCACTTGTAACGTGGCGACTTTGTGTTACTATCCGATTTCTTTCTATCTTTCTGAGTAGAAACATGACTATGATGTGTTTTTACCAACCCTAATAGCTCTAAAAACATATTAAATATAATTTCTACTATGCTAATGGCAGTGTTATCCAACCCTGCTCAAACCGTATCTGACCACGTCGCACATATTAATAAAATTCCGTCCTTTAACGCTCCTTCAGTGGAACACGAGGAGTACTCTTCCCAAGAAGAGTGACCTCTCCTTTTTAATTTCTGAGACATGGTTTCTTCCGGATACTAATTTCGGGATCCCATGTTTCAGCGTTGTTAGAAATGACAGATCTGATGGTTATGGTGGTTGTGCTTTGTTAGGTAATAACAAAGTACCCTTCTCCCAGATCCCTCTACCCTTCGTTGGCGATGACATAAATGTTGTCGCTGTTAAGGCTGAGGATATAAATATTTTTGTGTTTTATATTGCGCACCCACTTATTTCTCATTTGGATTTAATTAAAAATTTATTAATGTCCGTAAGTGGCCCATTACTTGTAATGGGTGACTTCAACCACCACTATAGATGGGGTTCAGACTATCGACTGGAATGGCTGGTAGAAAGTCGGAGGCTGCTTCTGGCGACTCAATTCGGCTTCGGGAAGGGTCTAGGTACGGCTGATACTCTCACGTCTTCTGTACGATTAGCCCTTAGCAGGGATGAGTCGTTGGTGGCGGTCTTTCTGGACGTTTCAGCGGCCTATGACTCGGTCCTCTTACCCCTTCTCAGGCAGAAACTGCAAAAGCTGAGAATCCCGAATAGGATTTGCCAGATTATAGGCTGTATCCTTTCCAACCGCACCCTCCAACTGAGAACTCCTGAGGATAACCCAGTACAGAGGACGGCCTGGAGAGGTTTACCTCAGGGGTCAGTCCTAAGTCCCATATTATATAATATTACACGCATGACCTTCCTTCCTGTCTAAATTATGATTGCAGTGCCCTACAGTATGCGGACGATATCGCATTAATGGTCACTGGTAGCTCCATTACAGATGAATGTTTCAATGCCAATCGATGAATGTTTGTTTAACCTCATTATACCAATGGCTACTTAGTCATGGATTGTCTCTAAGCGCTCCAAAAAGCTCAGCTGTCATTTTTACACGCAGTGGTCGCATTCCAGATCTCCGTTTGGAGATTGATGGTCAGGGTATTCCCATTAAGGGTAGTGCTAGATTCCTGGGAGTCACTCTCGACTCTAAGATGTCGGGGGTGGATCACATAGACACCGTAATTAGAAGATGCGAAAGGTCAGTATCCATACTCAGAGCTCTGGCCGGGGTATGGTGGGGTATACATTGAAGCTCATATACAATGCATTGGTCAGAAATGTAATGGACTATTGCTGCTTCCTTGCGCACCCTGCAATAAGCAAGCACTAAAAAAACTAGACCCCATTCAGGCCAAATGCCTTAGAGTAATTATTGGAGCTATGAAATCATCCCCCATAAATGCTTTGCAAGTTGAATGTGCGGAGCCTCCCCTTAACCTTCGAAGACAATACCTGGCAAACCGTTTCATCTCAAAAATCCTTTCCCTTTCAACACATCCCCTCCTTCCTATTTTAGGTCAGGTCCACAGTTCATACGATTCCTCTGCGTATTGGAATCATAAATCTGTCCCCCCGGTAATTGTTAGGTACAGGGAGCTTAAAAACCTCTCTGCACCCATCAGTCAGTATCCTACACTTCCTGTTTTCTCTTCCGCATATGAGGTCGTACATTTCAGGCCAAGGCTTGTTCTGGGGCTTGGCATCTCCAAATCTTCTGTAGACGCTAAAGGTGAATTTGAACGCGCGCTGAGCAAGTACTGGAAAGGCTGGAACGTGGTTTACACGGACGCCTTCAAATTGTCCCGAAATGGATGCACAGGTGTGGCAGCATACTACCAGAATTCCAGAATTGCTTTGCTCTTCAAATGTCCCCCTGAGGCCTCTGTCTACACTGGTGAATGTGCTGGCATTTTAGAATCTATAAAGTTTATTAAATCGCATAACCTTAGTAACTCCGTATTTTTTTTCAGACTCCCGTAGTAGTATTAAATCCCTTTGTCAGGACCAGCTTCATTCCCGGATCTATAGTAGTCTAATCATTGAAATTAAAACATTACTTCTCGCCTGCTAAAAAGATGGCCTTAATGTGGAGATCGCATGGATTCCTGGCCACTCTGGTATATGCGGCAACGAATGTGCAGACACGTTAGCTAAGTTTGCGGTCTCTAACAATGTTGAACGTCAACACCACATCGTATGTGGATACGACATACGTGCCGATACCAAACATAAATTGTTCAACTCGTGGGCTGCAGTGTGGGCGGACTCCTCCAAACGCAAAAGAGTTTTTTACGCCAGCATTCAAACCGACGCCGAAGCCTTGATTTTCCAAGTACAAAAAGTTCCCTCGACACACTGTTACGTCCTTATGTAGACTCCGTCTAGACCACTGTTGTAGTCCGGTCTTCCTAAAGGTCTCAGCACACATATGGGATCGGAAAGGGATCGTAACCGTAACGCCTTTTGCCTCGCTGTCAACCAGGCGTCAACGTATGCACGTAACGAAAGCGTATCAGCAGCGCCTGTACGTCAACTCGGCTACGGCTAGGCGACACCGCGCTTACGCCTCGCCGTCCCGTCGCGGGAGGGGAAAGGGGAAAGGGTGGACGAAGAGATGTGAGCTCGGGTACGGAGAGACGTAAGCGCGGGGACGGAGAAACGTAAGCGCGGGGACGATGAGCCGTAAGCGCGGGAATTCAAGTTCGGGGCCTGTTCCGAGGCGAGGCGATTACGTTATTATTCCGATTAGTGTGCGTTGCAGTGCGGAGTTTAATACAAACCATTCTGAACGGCTCGAGGCGATACGGTGACGATCCCTTTCCGATCCCATATGTGTGCTGAGACTAGAGAATGCAAATCCGCCGTGTTTTGAAAATCCGGATTTTTAAGAACGGATTTTTGGTCCAATCCGGATTATCCGGATTTTACGGATTTTTCATGAAAATAAACAAATCTACTTATGTTAGTTTAATAATATGAAGTTTTTTATATCCAACATCAGAAATCGATGAAATATCCTGTGACTGTAATGAACCTGTACTTCTTAATACACCAGAAATAAATCCGTTAGCGTCCGATCCAATCGATGTACCAAACTTAGGAGATTTTGAAGAATCCAGTGTTTCTAGCAGTAATTAGGCAGGAAATTATTTTTGAGCAACAAATAAAAAACTAAATGACTGATTAGGAATTAAAAAAATAACTAAGCATAAAAAAATTAATTACCAAAAATTTATGTAAATAGCTGATTGAAAATTTTTAAATAGACCAGAGGGGGCCTACTCCGGTTCTCGAATCCGAAATTTCGTTTAATCTTCAGCCGTAGGTTTTCTTGATTTACTAATAGAATTACTTGAAATAACGTTTTATTTTTAATTTCATATCAAAACCTATTTATTTATCTTCATTTCATTCGTTTATTTTGGTTCCCGTAAGTTCGCAATAAATAGAATAAAATTGTAGTACGAAATCTGCGAAGTTTTGGACAAAACTTCGTTTTCTTTGAATTAGAGTAGACCTACAGAATAGTTTTAAAGTGCACATTTATTTACTACTAGCTACTTCCAAGCGGTTTCACCCGCTCTGCTTGGCTCCTATTGGTCATAGCGTGATGTTTTATAGTCTATAGCCTTCCTCAATAAATGCACTATTCAACACAAAAAGAATTATTCAAATCGGACCAGTAGTTCTGGAGATTAGCGCGTTCAAACAAACAAACAAACTCTTCATTCAGCTTTATAATATTATAAGTGGAGCATACAGTAGCGGTGTGCCCTGCATGGGCTGAGCACCGCCGTGTTCTTAGGGATGTGATCGGCGACGGTGACCTCTCGCGTCCGGCTCTGGTTCAGGCCATGGTGCGGAGCGAGGGGGGATGGGACGCCGTCTCCTCCTTTTGCGAAGCAGTCATGCTAGCTAAGGAGGAGACGGAGCGCGTGAGAGAACGATCCTCCTCACGTCCTAGCCGCCGCAGTAGACTCCGGACTCCGGGCGTCGGGGATCGCGTGACGATCTCCGGCCACCGTAAGTGCGGGTCTGCGGACGGCGAGCAAGGGTAGCTCGCCGCCCGACCAGAACCAGACCCGTGCGTGCGGCGCGTCGCGTTCCGCGCGCGCCTCAAAGAGCCAGACCACCACAGATGAGGCCCAGCAGGGCTGATGCCCGACCCGGAGCTGCGGACAACGTAAAAGGTTACCGGGGCTCCGGTTCAAAGCAGAAGAAGACACTCCCTCTCGCCTCACCTAGGGCGGGAGAAGTCATTGGATGATTTTCCCCCTCAAAAAAAAAAAAAAAAAAGATAAAGAAAGATGATGAAAATTAAGTCTAATCTGACATTACTAAGCCTGAAAACCATGAAGGGAAGTTTCCAATCACTAAAATAACATTAACAGTATCATCCATAGTTGGCTATTAATGACTATTAACTGTTTTTAATCGATTTATTAGCCGAATTATATTAAGCGGAATAACCAACACTACCTCTGGAGGACGCGAGCCGAACATACGCGTGATAATGTCATTGCGAATTACGATTTCTTATTATTCAGAAAATCCGCGGATTTGATTTTCGAATCCGGATTGACAACTCGAGTAAAAATGTACGGATATCCGGATTTTTCGGATTACGGATAGTCCGGATTGGATTCCCTAGCTGAGACCTTTAACAAGATCCGTGTCCGTGACAGTTCACTGTGCAAATTGATGAGGGTAGTCTGGATCAGTTACTTTTTTCCTGCCCTCTGAATTCCCAGTCCTTCAGACTATATATGAAAAACTCCCCAATATCCAAATCCCTCTTCCAATAAATTTCCACTCCCTCCTAACTTATTATTCACATAAGGTTATTAAATGTCTATCCAAATTCCTTAATGAAAATAATTTGAAAATACGGTGTGTAGTATTGTTAATATTGCATTACTAACAACTACCAGATAGTTAAAGTTCGATGGTTTATTAATCTGGGTGACATGGACACTGGATTGAACTCGGTTGCCAATAAAGAAAAAAAAATTATACATATTTACATTCGAAATCGAAATTGATTTTACACAATATTTTCATATCGAATTGACACACAGCTTATTGTTATTATTCACAACTGTTGATTGACATTATTTCGTCAATAAAATGGATTTCAATGAAACATATACGTCAATGAAGGATCCAAAATATTGTTTTGTGCCTGTAAAAACAACAACACTGGCACTACGTGTTTCTGCAATATTATAGCATTCATTTTCGTGCATATATTGCAATAGCATTAAATAGTCAACTTTCGGCAAGTTTCTGCAATCGGCAACTAGGAATCATATAATTATAACAACACAAATAACAAAATCTGAAATCACACAAACACAAGCGCGCCAACGAGTTTGACAAGCTTGCCAACTTAATTTTTATCAGCTCACCAAAAGAGTACGTGAAATCCATCAGAAACCACAAACAACCAGAATTCCTCAAGATCATTACACAATCTAGAAAAAAGGGATAATGAATAATATTTTCATGCTCCCCTTTACTCTTTCAATAACTACGCACATTATTTAAAAGGGTTTTATTTTAATTGCATTATTAGATTTTTGTGCTTAATATAATCTACATATAATATATTTTAAAATATTCTTTATATAAACTGACTTTTTAGACATACTAATGAGACATTTGAGATTGCAAATTTTGTATAAATGCTTCAAAAAGTCTTGATTCTGTTATTGCCTGTGCAGAAGCCAAAATTTGGGTTCTGTAAGTATGATGGGAAATTAAAATACTGAATTCTGTTTTTCATGAGTTTTAAGTTTTCGAACAATCTAAGGCGCAGTCCTTCTTCCTGATCAGGCGGTAGTACTTTCTGTTTCATAGATGTTAAGTGAATTTCAAATCGGTACCCCAAATAGCATTTCATATCTACAAAATCTTTAATATTGTGCGTAAAAATATTTACCTTCTGAGTAGGCAATTTATTATCTTAATTATTATAACACACGACGCGGCGATTGTCACGCTGCTACGTAGCAGCGTGACAATCGCCGCGTCGTATGTCGCGAAATGCTCCTCATGAATATGAGCCTCTTGCATGGCTTGAAACTAGTCGAGTTAATCGTCAAAACAGTACGTGAGTAAGCCGATAACATAATAATTAATTTAGTATGTCTCACGAAAGTTACAATAAAATTTATTATCTTGCCAACAAGTGTATCAATTAAGTATATTTAACTAGAAATCATACAGCATTTTACTTACCACTAACTGAAACAATCTAGTCCACTAAAAAATCCACTAGCCACTAAATCAATATTTTCCCGCTAAAATACTTGTCTAAACCACCGGATCTAGTGGAAATTCCACTGAGTTGGCAACACTGGACAAGCTGTCAATGACAGTACATTTGACATCTACTAGGTTTTTTAGGGATCTCAGTGATAAAAGGATAGTAAGAGGCAAAATTCAACCTGGGGCCTACATAGTAAACAACACAGACACTATATCAGCCTTAGAACCAACTGACTTATACAAATATTTAGGTTACACGCAACTAAAAGGACTCGACCATGTGAAAATAAAAAATGCACTCACCGTAGAATATTATAAAAGAAGAATATACGCCATTAGCAAAACACAACTTTTCTGGAAAATACTTAGTAAAAGCTATAAACACTATCGCTATTCCCATACTAACTTACTCATTTGGAATAATTAAAGGGACAAAAACAGATACAGAACAACTCGAACGCACAATACGCCCTACACTCACAAAGCACAATAATCTACATCCTAAATCAGCAATACAGAGATTACATTTAAAGGCAGAATGGTAGAAGAGGGCTAATAGATATACATACATTACCTCTGGCAAAAACAAATAAGTAAATTGAAAACATATATTATATATCGTAGGTGACCCGGTTGTGGCCATCGACCCCTTTGTGGCCATTTGGACCTTCAAATATTTATAACTAAGGCATGCACAAATAAATTACTCTGTCATGTACAGTATTTAAAATATTGAATATTGTAGACACTGATACCGTTGGCAGCTATGATTTGTCAAACTTCACTTCGATGCAACAAGTCATTATTTTTAGTTGAGGGTGAAATTGTTAAGATCTTAACAAAAAAGCTAAGGCGAGCGGGTGAGGATTAGGTTTTTATTTTTAAAATCTTTGTTTATTTTTTTGGATGTTTATATTAATACTACATGAAGAATACATATATTGTCTAAGTGAAACTTAAGTTATTTTGTCGCCATTTGTTTCTGAAGTGAGGTTATTAGAAGGTCACTAATGGAGACAAAATTATGAATTTCTCCATCTTTGGCCACATGGCTGACCAAAACTGGTGTACATAGATACCCCACTTCTGGCCATTTATCGTAATTTATTTATTTTATCGTGGTTTTTTTCCTTGCCTTTACATATCAACAAATACATATTTTTCATTTTCACTGATGCAATAAAATGCCTTCACACAAAGGGAAGGTCAGTTTACTTTGCAACTTTTACCTACGTCATATAAATGTTGATATCTTTATTTGTAAGTTAAATTCAAGTGAAGTTATAATATTTCATATTTTCCTAACTAAATAAAAACCATTGTTTGTAAAATGTCAAATTTGATTAATAAATTTTGATTACTTTTATTGTATTTTTTGATGGCCAGAACTGGCACACGACCGTGGCCAGAAATGGCACGAATCTGGCCAAAAATGGCACAAACTCCCTTTTTTTTTCTTTTTTGTACCATTTTTTTTTATTGGACATACTTTAAAATAAGGGTTTTCTTAGGCAAGGTTAATATATGTTAAATGACTTTTTACAAGAAATATGTTCGTGATAACAAAAACTATAAGTTAAGAAAGCCGTAAAGTCGACAAAATTCTTAAAGTGGCCAAAACGGGACCACCTGCCCTATACCGTATGACTGGTGAGATACCTTCAATACTTATGGACCACAAAATCGAAAAGTTCCTGCGAGCTGTCAACGGCCAACGGACGAAACAAATATTCAATTTAAAACATAAAACCAGGGGAGTATTAGCGATAATCATTACATAATAATATAAAAACCACCGTAATATTAATTAAAATCATACATAACTGTCCTCAGTTTGCGTGAAAAGTTATAAACACGACGATAAGAACTTTCACCATGTAACAAAGAAATATTACAAAAACTTAACTAAGTTTGTTACTTAAGAAAACTATTACAAAAAAAAAAAAAAAAAAATTATATTCTTAAGTGTAAGAAACGATTAGGTAATAGCACTACTAGTAGTGTTATTAATGTTGTTAGGGCTTATTTATACCTAGCTCAAGTTTAAATAACTAAAATTTAAATATAGTTCCTTAGTACCTACCCACTACCTACATTATTAAATTATAAATTAATATTCATCATACTTGTCTAAAAATTTAAATTAAAGCTTTCAATCTACTTTTTCTCCAGTTCTTCTTATAAGATCTTGTAGATAGATCCACTAATTTCCATAATTTCCATTATTTCAAGTCATTTTCCCTATCTTTTTGCTGTTCTTTTTCTTTTACTTTCAGTATCTCATCCATATTCAGTATGATGACCAGAGGAAAGGAAACCGAGGGCAAACTGAGAGCAGCACTTAAGGAGCTGGAGTCATCCAAGCACCTTTGTAGTCAGCTGTTACAGGAACGTGACGACAGTGAAGTGGAAGTTACAAAAATTATTAATAAAAACACTAAACTTAAATCGGAATTGGCTGAACTTCATATGTGTCACACAGACCTACTACAACAACATGATTTATTGATTCAAAAGGTTACTACCTTCCAGCAGTGCACCGACACTCATGAACATGCCTTAACACGCATTTCACAACTAGAGCATGAATTAAGAGAAGCCTACAACTCAATACGTTCATTAGAGGCAGTTAAACAGTCAGTAGTGACAGACAACACTCAAAGTTTATATGAGGAGTTAGTCGGGAGTGGGTCTGGTGACGCATGTGAGCCAGCCATTGTAATAGACTTAACGGGTGATGATGCCATTACGGTGCCGACCGCGTGCCCCATGCTAAACAGCCACAATAAAATTAAAAAATATATTAAATTAAACAAAACTATTAAAAAACTTAAAAAGAGGCAAAATCTATCTAAATTAAATCTAACTTTAAGAAAACAAAAAGTACAACTAATTAGTGAGATAAAATCTTGTCATAATGAATTAGAACAAAGTAAAACTATATATGACTTAGATATTCAAGCTCTCAGACAAGAATTACTACAGAGAGAAATGTTCCTAAATCAGATGTTTGAAAAATATGAATCCGCTCAATCAGAAATTAATAAACACATGATTGAGGCGGGTAAACTAGTAGACTTAGTAACTTATAGTGCTGAGAGATATGAATCACTGGCAAATAACCTTTCTTGTAGTTGTACCCACACCCTGCCTCCTGAGCCGGAACATAATACATCTGTTCCACATATGGTTACCCGGCCAGGTACTGATAAGAATGCTTGTGTATTCACTGACTCAATAGGAGCGGGTATTGGGTCTCTTATTTCAAATTGCCTCAATTATAATTATAGTATGACCAATTACTGTTATAATGACATCAAATTTTCACAGATGATACAAAAAATAAAACAACAATGTATCACACAAAATCAGCCTATAGTGTTATTGATGGGTGATAGTACTGGGGTTAAAAAGCGGGATGTATTGGATGGTATCGAAACCTTATTGAATTTAGATATAGGAATGAGGGTAATATGTGCCTTCCCATATTCTGACACTTTGTCAGAAACACAAAACAAAAATATTCATTACCTGAATAATTTAATGTTCACATTGACATGTTGTCATAAGGACAAATTATTGTTTTTCGACACTAACAAATTTGTTAGTGGATTTAATTTGACAAAGGAATATATTCATATTCCTAGGAAATGTAAAGTATTACTTGCTAGATTGCTAGCAAATAATATTAATTTAGTTTTAGATAATTTAAGTGACAAATCTATATTATATAGACAATCTAATAATATAGAGATAAGTAGTATATATAATAGTACGAAGGAGACTCATCATTTGATGGCAAATGTGGGTGGCACTCCTGATAATATTTTAAACTAAATTCTAAGACAACAGAAGATATCAAATTAAATTCTATGAATGTTACATGCATTGGAAAGGTATCTTCTGGCAGTTTAATTAAATCTAAATCTAAGAAAATAGTACATAAGAAGAATACACAAGATAATTTGTTACAATTGTTTTATCAAAATATGCAGGGCTTTTCATCAAAAACTCTAGAAATTGAATTGTTTTTAGAAAAATTTAAGTATGATATTGTTTGTATAACTGAACATTGGCTGAAAAGTTATCAAGTAGAATCTATTAATTTTAAAAACTATTGTGTTGGCAACTTTTTTTGCCGTCAATCAATGATACATGGTGGTAGCTTGATCTTAGTGAAAGAGTCAGTGAAATATAAAGAAAGACAAGATATTACATTACTATCAGTAGAGCACACAATAGAGTTGTCCTGTGTTGAGCTGGATAGGCATATTGTAGTGTGTGTTTATAGGCCTCCTATTTTGCAGAATCTTAGTATTTTCAATTCAGTAATGGAAGATGTACTACAGAAAACATGTTCCAGTAGTAAACATGTTATAGTATGTGGCGATTTTAATGTTGATCTCCTGGAAAAGAACAATAATTGTACTAATTTGTTGAGTCTCTTTAAATCATTTGATTTGTCTAATATTTTCCTAGAGCCCACCCGAGTAACATCCACCTCGGCGACATGTATAGATAATATTTTTTGCAACTGTGATTATTTACATAAGGACATTGTAAATAGATTACCATCTGATCACAGTGGGCTGACAGTCAACTTTAACACTGTCACGACTGTACAAAATAGGGAAATTATGTTCAGACAATTCACAAATAAAAAAATTGAGTTATTAAATCACAACTTAAAAAATGAATTAGGCAACCAAATACATGCTAGTGAATACCCGAGTGAGATTTATGACAACTTATTATCCATTATTAAAACACAGTATGATAAATTGTTCCCTTTAAAACGTAAACACATTCAATGTAAGTTTGTTTTTTGTGACTGGGCTACACCAGGTATTCGTATAAGTAGGGAAAAGTTGTTTGAACTTTACGGCATGAAACCATTTAATAGTAGTGAGGCTTTCCACAGTCATGTCTCCAGGTACTCAAAAATATTTAAATCGGTTTGTAAGCATGCTAAAGCACTTCATATTAGCAGTAAAATTAAGACCGCGGAAAACAAAATAAAAACTACCTGGAATATAATTAATAACGAGACAGGTAGAAATAAACCACGTAATGTTGAATTTAATTTAAATACTGAAAACGGACGCATCAGTACAAATTTAAAAGTTGCTCAGGAATTCGAAAGTTTCTTTAAGAATATTCCGCTAAAAACTACGGAAGCATTGAAATCGTCTCCATCTCTTTCTATCGAGCTTCTTAAAAGTAATGTTAAAGAATGCACTTCTGATTTCCGATTTCAATACACAAACCCACAAGCAGTCATCAAAGCATTTAAAGATATTAAAGTTAAGTCGACTGAAGATCTCTGGGGAATGTCGGTTAGGATATGATTTCCGATTTCAATAGGTCTTTTAGGTCTTTTATAGAGACTATAGCGCCTCATCTAGCTTTAATTTTTAACAAAAGTGTAGATCAAGGAGTTTTTCCAAATTTAATGAAACATAGTAAAGTAGTTCCATTATTTAAATCCGGTGATAGTGCAGAACCCAATAACTATAGGCCGGTCTCTATTTTACCAGTACTCAGTAAAGTATTTGAAAAACTGATACTTACTCAGATGCTGCGTCACTTTAACATGAATTCTATCTTTCATGATCAACAATACGGGTTTACCAAAGGACGCTCTACTACTGACGCGGGGGTAGCTCTGATTAAACGGATTTTCGCCTCGTGGGAAGAAGCTCAGGACGCTATCGGAATATTTTGTGACCTTTCGAAGGCATTTGACTGTGTTGAGCATGGGACTTTGTTGCTGAAGCTAGAACACTACGGCATTCGAGGGGTATCGCTAAATCTATTAAAGTCATACCTTCAGGATAGGCAACTTAAAGTTCAAATAAACAAAGTAAACTCACATGGGGCTAGCGTATCTATGGGTGTACCTCAGGGATCAATACTAGGTCCATTCCTATTTTTGGCATATATAAATGACTTGCCCCATTTATTCAAAAATGAACCTCAAATGGTATTATTTGCTGATGACACATCACTAGTTTTTAAAATAAACAGACGAACAAATAATTATGACGACGTAAATGATGCTCTAATGAAGGTTCAGAATTGGTTTACAGTCAATAACTTAGTCTTAAACGATAAAAAGACAAAATGTATTAGATTTGTTTTGCCAAATGTTAAAAGTAATAAATGTGACATATTATTGAATCGTGAAAAATTAGAATTTGTAAAAGAGACTACTTTCCTGGGAATCACCGTAGACGACAAATTGCAATGGGGTCCTCACATTACATCTCTAGCGGGACGATTAAGCTCTGCAGCTTATGCTGTCTGGAAAATCCGACAGTTAACCGACATAGACACGGCAAGACTAGTGTACTTCAGTTACTTCCATAGCATCATGTCGTACGGCATTTTACTGTGGGGACAGGCTGCTGACATTGAGTCTATTTTTATTTTACAAAAGCGCGCCGTCAGAGCTATCTACAATCTTGGTCGTCGCGAATCTCTCAGGGAAAAGTTTAAGGAGATCAATATTATGACCGTTCCATGTCAATTTATCTATGAAAACATTATGTATGTTAGGAAAAATCTAAACTTGTTTGACAAAGTGTCTGACAGACACAATTATGAAACTAGACATAAGGATAGATTGAGCCAGCCATTCTTTAGATTGTCAAAAATAAGTAAGTCGTTCATGGGATTCGGTGTTAAATGTTATAACAAAATTCCAGAGGAAATAAAACACCTAAATGAAAGACAATTTAAATTATGTATTAAAAAAACGATGTGTAGATTAGCATACTACAAATTGAATGATTATATAGAGGATAAAAATGCTTGGAGGCAGGCTGGTCCAGCTCCACAGGGTAACGAAAAAATAAAGTAATTCCAATAATGTAATAATAAAACCATGTTATTTCAATTTGTTCTGTTAAATTAGATACAATCATTGTAAATGTGAGAGCCCTGTAATTAGCTAAAACTGTATTAGACTAGTAGAATGCACTTGTGTCAGCTTGGAGTTGTCATGCTCACTCAAAGGTCTCATTGGCGGTGGCACGGGCATTGGATCGCTCGATTCCCTGCAACATGGTTGAGTTGGGCGGTGCTGGTGTACGTGTCATGTTCGTGAACGGGCGCTGTCAACTGGGACTGGTCAGCTCCAGACTGCATTAAGATTGTTGTCCTCAGGGTTATTTTCTTTTTCTATCACTTTGACTAAATATTAGTTTTACATTGTTCTCACATAGTTGAAGCAATCGAAACAATGTAACCATGAATTGTATTGTGAATCTGATTGGAAAAGAGTAACCAAAGGATGTTTTTGTTGGTATCACTTATAGGAGTGGCACAGGAAGACAATTCACCAACAACTACCGCAAACAACAAGTGATTCAAGGGTAAGTTTACGAGGCTTCTTTTATCCCACATTGCTACTACACGCAGACTATAATAGGTACATTGAATACACAACAATGGTTCATTCGATTAATAATTACCTTCAAGGTTAACGTACGGCTACTTCCTCGCGAGGGGTCGGAGCCAGTATCGATGGCGGCGGTGGCGACACATATGTGCTCGTTGCCCTGAACCACGTAGCGCCAGTACAACTCTTCTTTCTGTTCGAGACTCATAGGATTGTTCTCTCGAGTAATTCCATAACCATAAACGATACTGTATGTAGACTCGGCGAGCTGCAAAGTAATGGATCTCTTTAGTGCAAAATTTATGTTTTTTTATTTATTTTTTTTAAACGTTACCCCACACTAGTATTTTCTCCTGTGTCGTGGGTGCGTTTACAATCATACAAGTTCACATACACATGACACACAGACCCGAAACAACAATTTGTGGATAACACAAAGTGTTGCTCCGTGCGAGAATCGAACCCGCTACACGTTGCGCGGCAGCCAGTTGCCCAGCCACCGCGCCAACCGTGCAATCAAGTCCTTGTTTCCCTGACAGTTATAATTATTTTATTGAAATGTTTGTAGTGATAGAAGAGGATCTAAGTTAAAATAAGGGCCTGAACAAGATATTTTTGTCGGGCGATGATAAAAATTCAAATTGAAAATAATGGAATAAGACCCACAGTGAATTTAATCCAAATCTGTCATAGAAAGTACCCCATGTAGTTCACAGGGAAAGTGAATTATTAATTTATACAAAGATATTTACCTCTTTGAACCTAGTGTAGTTCATGATTGGGCCTCGAACGATGCAATCTTCTGCCTCTTTGACAGCATTCATAACAGAAGACTGTTCTTCGGGTTCTTCTTCACTGTCAGTCAATCCCATCAGACGTCCCTGTGCACGCAAGGGGTTCAGTGCGCGGTCCAACAACCTTTGATTTTTCCGAGTCCATGCCTTTTCTATCATTCCAAAGATTTCCCGTCTTTCGGCTTTAAAAAACAAATCAACGCCATTTAAGAGATCAATTATTCACTGTGACCATAAAACAATAACAACAAGAAACTTGATATTTAAAGACAAATATCAGATACATATTTTGGTAAAAATTATAACTGGTTATAACTTTACTGAACAGTGAACAACTTACTTGGCGATAGAGAATCATAGGGTAGGAGGTACTTCGAGTAGAGATGGTCCAGCCTATTCATTAAGTTGATATTCGTAGACAAGTTCATGTCGCGCCCAATTTTCCCCCAACGTTTCTTATTAAGTAGTCCACCGTGTCGTTGCACGCTATGGTACAACTTAGGCAAATTAACTTCCATGCCTCCAATCTGTAAAATACGACGTGATATTACTCCTACGATTAAAAAAACAAACTAGCTTAGGAGTGCCTTTGTTGGATTTTAATGAAATGATTTTAGGAGGTATTCCACATTGTGCACACGTTTAACCCGTGAGAAGGCCCTATGAGCAATTTGCTCACACAAAAATTTAATCCCATAATTTTTAGTCTTACCCTAGGTATACCGTTTCAAGCGCCTCAGTACCCTCCTAACTAGTCATTGCCTGTCCACAAACGCAAATATCGAGGTGGTTAGTTGTTTTGCGACTGCACAGGGAAGCGGTAATGTAGGCCGTATATCGTCTTGCGGCAATTTGCTCACCACGCCCCACCCGTGAAAGTTAAAATTTTTGTGGTGTTAAAAAGTAAAGTTATGTTTTCTTTCATATTCGTTTTTTTTTTATTTATATTCATAGATTATTATTTAAACAATCTTTAGTAATAACTTTATTCTTATTATTTCATTTCTAACTACGCCACACATACCAAATGGATGATCGAGTGCAAGCACAAATTAGTTCTAGTTGGTTGGGAGAGGATTTTGTTGACGAATTGGACACATATTTTGATAATAAAGAATGTAGACACCATAGAAAGCGATAGTTCGGGTATTCACAGTCCAAATGCAATGATACGGAAGAATTTAAGTGTGGGAGGGCCATGCTTCGGCACGAATGGGCCGGCTCAACCGGAGTGATACTACGGCCTCACAGAAAACCGGCGTGAAACAACGCTTGCGTTGTGTGAGTGAGGTTACCGGTGCCCCAAATACCCCCCCTTTCCCAATCTCCGATTCCCCAATAACCCTTAAATTCCTAACACCCAACAGGCCTAAGTATCTACTTTATGTACAGGTGCCAGCCATATGTGGAATAAAATATAAAATTTAAAAATATTCCACAAATGGCACCCACGAAAACAACATCATCGGTGCCATTAGCTTGGGTGCCATTTAAACGGGTGCCCAATGTGGAATACCTCGATTTTAGTTTCAACATGTTACATATTAAAATAATTTTGTTCGAGCTTATGTGTTTGGTGCATAATGGTCTCTAACCATTATGCACCGGAGGACTTGCTTTCAAAAGTTTTTAATTATAGCAGCAATGCTTACCATTGGAGTGCTACAAGGAAAGCCATTAGAGCGCGATGCACAAAACTTTATACAAGCCAATTCTCGCATTGCTGTACCCCATCTGTTGTACATACGAGAGACGTACTGTTTCGCGACATCAAACCTTATTCCATCACAACTCTGACTCTTCGGTCTCCATCCTGGAGGTGGAATTATTTTACAAATACCAAATTCACTCGCTTCGTCCCATATCTTCATAAAATACTCTAAAGGATTCTGAAATGAAAAATAAATGTGCAGTTGTATGATGGAGTAGTATCTATATCGGTAGTAATATAAAAACTTTGTTTATTTTGTACACGCTAATATCAGGAACTACTGGCCCGAATTAAATAATTCGTTTTATATTGGATAGTGCATTTACCAAAGAATGCTATATATACGGTGTAACAAAAAGGGGGTATACATATCTTGTGCATGATTTCTAGATAACGTAACAAACGATACGGGAAGGGTTTTTAAACTCATGTTTTCATGGAATGAAGTTATGAATTTGTCCAATACATAAAATTCTAGAAAGCAAACATTTGGAAATTAAATCAATACATAACTAACAAGAAGTCAGCTGATCGGTGTCAGTGCAAGTGCACTCACTGTTCTTAAATAAAAACAAACCCCTTACTCCTGATATTTCTCCGAACAAAGAAAAAAAGGTCCCGGATATTTATTTTTCGGAAAATATTCTTTTTTCTTATAAATAGTTTTAAGAAGAAAGTTCTTCATAAAAAACTAAGAATAGTAGACAAACTAAGCCAAAACCTAGAGCGAGTACAATTTCGGACATTAATTGTAAAGAAAAGTTTAATTGTGGGAGAGCCATGCTTCGGCACGAATGGGCCGGCTCGACCGGAGTGATACCATGACCTCACAGAAAACCGACGTGAAACAACGCTTGCGTTGTTTCGTTGTGTGAGTGAGGTTACCGGAGGCCCAATTCCCCCCTTCCCAATCTTCCCAATCCCCGATTCCCGAACTACAACCCTTAAATTCCTAACCCCCAAAAAGCCGGCAACGCACTTGTAACGCCTCTGGTGTTTCAAGTGTCCATGAGCAGCGGCGATTGCCTACCTTCAGGTAATACGTCTGTTTTTTTCATAGAAAAAAAAAAGAAAATCCCGTCGACCGCATAGGGTCTTATTCGTTAGCGCGCTGCTTATTATTATTTTCTAAATAGAAACGCTAGCATGCGAATCGTGCGATCCACACCAATTTTAAAGGACGCTAAGTACATAGACAAGGGTATCCGTAAAGATATGGAATAATTAAGTACCTATCTGGTCCCTGCGTGATACAAAGAGATAGCAATTTTTTGGTTTATTTTACCAATTTTTAGGCTATATAACATTATACTACAATCATAAATTAATTTAGTATGTCTCACCTTAATTATTTTAATAAAAATAGATATAACTAATCTTACGATTAGAGGGTCCATTTCACAACCTTCCGATATAATTCGTGTGGCAAATAAATCAATAATGTAGACTAACAAGTTTAACTAACAAGTTATCTAGGAACAGGTCGGATTATATACATAATACAATACTCACTTGGAATTCTTCCTTTGTGGGTCTAAATACTGGACCTTCGTGCAATACGCCGCCTACAGCATGCGTCTGAGTAGTATCTGCGCTAGATTCGTTTAAGTCATCGTCACTAATCCGTTCATCCCTTTCTCTGCGGTCGTAGTTGTCATCCTCCACTTCATTTTCGGAATTGGCTTCGATGTCGGCGTCGTCGCCCTCTTCGTAAACGTTGTTTAGCGTGTGGCGCTCAACAATCCGACTCTGAACAGTGGCTTGGGTTGCCGCAACGCTAGCTCGGGGCATTTCAACGTTAGCTTGGGGTTGGGATGGCTCAACGTTAGTGCGGCATGCTTCAGCGTTAGCTTGGGGGACCTCGACATTAGCAGCACAGGATGCCTCAACGTTAGCGCGGGGTCGCTCAACAGGATGTGCACGTTCAGGGTTGTGTTGATGGTCAAGATTAGATATTATACCTTGAAGTCTTTCAAATGTATTTACATTCAAAGGTTCATATTTTAACATTTCACTCGGTAAACTGATAGATAGAGTATTAATTAGTTGATCTAATAGATGTTCCTTCTCTTCAAGCAAGAAATCCTCATTATTTTTACGGGCGTCATTCTTTGGTATCAGGCACGCCGATAGAAGTTGTTTTCCGTGGACCTCGTGTATGCGGAGCTTCATCATGAGACGCGGATGTTTCGGAAGCAGGTCGAGATATATATGGCCCGTATCTGTGTCTGGCAACTTGGGTTCATCACAATCGTACCCTTCATGATTTTCAGGTTCAGATCTTGCGGATGATTGATTGGTTCCAGTTAAATCAAATTGATAAAGTAGTTTTGATAATTGTTTTAGTTTATCTATTCTTGAACAAGCAACGCATAATCTACAGCGAGTGTCCATTTCAACTTTAGGTGCATTAATGACTTGTTGTACAGTTCTCCATTTTGCCGCGAGGCAAATTTCTGCTCCAGATTGTAATACTTGCCTAGAGACTCCAGAATTCCGTAACACTCTTTTTTGTTGTCCACTAGGTCCGACCATTCGTGCCGATGTTACCCTTTGTAACCCACTAGGTCTGGCCATTCGTGCCGATGTTACCCTTTGTAGTCCACTAGGTCCAGCCACTGGTGCCGATGTTACCCTTTGTAGTCCACTAGGTCCAGCCACTGGTGCCGATGTTACCCTTTGTAGTCCACTAGGTCCAGCCACTGGTGCCGATGTTACCCTTTGTAGTCCACTAGGTCCCGCCACTGATGTCGATATTACCGTTTGTTGTCCACTAGGTTCAGGCAATGGTGCCGATGTTACCCTTTGTGGTCCACTTGGTCCCGCCACTGATACTGATGTTAATCTTTCTGATCCACTAGGTCCCGATACTGCATTCGTGGTTACCCTTTGTAGCCCACTAGGTCCCTGCACTGATGCCGATGTTACCCTTTGTGGTCCACTTGGTCCCGCCACTGGATTCGTGGTTACCCTTTGTAATCCACTAGGTCCGGCCACAGGCTCTAATATTGTCTTTTGTAGTCCACTAGGTCCAGCGACAGGTTCTGCCGGATGGCTTGGTAACTGATTCGGTATCAGGTCTGGCAGGGGTGATGGCACATCGGTGTCTATTATAATCCTCTTTGGATGACTCGGTGCAGCAAATAACATATCTAAAACATAAACAAAGACAAATAAACTGTAAAAAATACAAGCAAATATTGAAACCTGATGGTGTATGTTCAGTACTACTACATAGTACAATATTGTTTAATAGGAACGAAAACAAAAATAGGGAAATTGTATTTTTGTGTGTGTGTGTTGTAAAGTTTTCATAGAGGTAATGCTGATTAACAAATTGTTAAATTGAATAAATCAACATTTTTTCGTACCTGGAGTGGAAGGGTCACTAGTATGGCCTCGTTTATTTGATGATTTCTTATTGGTTTTCTTATTCTGGATGTAGTATGTGAGTGGGCGATTATCATCGATCGAGAATTCCGATGTTGGAGAATTTCGTTGAGAAGAATCCGTTTTCTTTTTATTCGTCGTTATGTTTTTACCTTTCAATGTTCGTAACTTTTTGGCGGTAGTTGCACAAACCTTACCGTTATTTAAACGCCGTTGGCGCAAAGACATTACATGTTTATTTTGTGCGCTTTTATCTTTCTTCTTTTGCAAGGCCCGCAGGACAGAGGCCAATGACTTATCGTCATTAATTCTGGGCTGTTTTCCCTTATTACTGAATACTTCACTAACGCCATTACCCTTAGCACGGGATCCTTTACCTTTATTACTGGTTTTATCTTTAGTACAGGTTTTTCCTTTAGTGTTTGATTTGCATTTAGTACTGGATGCCTTAATAAGTAGTTTGCTCTTCCCACTAGACTCTTTGCCCACAGCGTAAAGCTCTGTGACATTAACATCTTTAGTTGACTTATGTTGTTCATTAGTCTCAGGTACCTGGTTTCTACTTTTAGATTGAATCAAGTTCTTTAAGGTTTGGTCGTCTACAAGAGGACAAGATCCATCACTTTCTTCAATTAAATGGCCATTTGTGTAGTTTTTATCTCCTTCATTACAGAAATTTACATCATCAAGACTAGACGACTTATTGCTTATAGAACTTCCCCTTAATCGCAGTTGCGTATCTGCTTTATTATATTCATTGCCCACAGAAAGGGGACCATCTGTCTCGTCCATAACAAGTTCACGAGGTTTAGTGACCATTTCTATTTCGTCTCTGCACTGGTTTGTTTCACGGAGTCTCTCAACAATGACTACAGGTTGCAAGTGAGTATGAAGACCTGTAATACAGATGTTTCTGTTCAACTTAAATATTATCAGAAAATCCCCCTTTCACTTTTAAAATAAGAGAGTGAGAAAAATATATGCCGTAGATTTCAATGGAAACTTTCAAAGAAAATTGGGTGTAGGCTCAGCTCGCCCCTTGGATCTCGCCCCTGATTGCCTAAGTGCATCAACTCGCCCCTTAAATTATTAGATACTCCAACTCGCCCCCGATTGTTGGTTAGTTAAAAGTACTGTCAGCACTCTAAGTTTATAAAATATTTAAATGAATATTTTTTCTTAAAACTTCAATAATGCCTTGGGATTTAATAGTGAAAATTGAAATAAAACTGCATGTGTAATAAAAACGGGGCGAGTGGAACATTTTAATCGGAAGGGGCAAGATCCAGGGGGCGAGCTGATACTACACCCATAAAAGGACCCTTTTGTTACAGTAGGTAAGCCAGGTAATAAAACTATCACAAGTGGTTAAATTACTTACCAGTTTTGTTTACTGTACATTTTTCTGAATTTACCTTTTTTAGTTAAATTTCAAAGGGAATGCCGCAAGGGGCGAGTCGATGCATCAAAATAATTATTTAATTGTTAAATTTTTCACTCGCCCCGTAAGGGTTTTCGTAAGGGGCGAACCACAACTCCAAATTAATAAAAACGGGGCGAGTGGAACATTTTAATCGGAAGGGGCAAGATCCAGGGGGCGAGCTGATACTACACCGAAAATTGGTTTGAACGAGAATATCATTATTAGTTTTTAAGGTATAATACATTTTCAAAAAAAGCATGTAAGTACAACTTTGTCGTTCATTCAAACACTATATATGTCGCAGGGATATGATAAAACCAGGGTTATTATATCCCTGCGACATAATATATATAGTGTTTGAAGTGTCATATGTTTGGTCAAATCTCTAAGGGATTTGATCAAACCATGGAGGATGTCAAAATAACAACATGACTTTATCATTTCCCTAAACAAAATCTGGTGATTTGACAAATCCCTAAATTGATTCAGTGAAATGATAATGCTAGTGAAGTGACAGAACCGAATCGCTGCAAAACCGACTGCATGTAGTCTTGTCTACCCCATCCCTAGAGTGTAATTTAAAATGGTGTAGGTGCGGAGGGGCCATGTCTCTGGTGTCAATGATTGTCATTAAAATTATTGAAAATAAGCCGAGCAGTCGAGAATCGATGTGTGATACTAAACACCCTCAAGAGATACCTTCTAAATATTAGGTATAGGAGTTCAATCAAAGATTGTATGGCAACTAATTTTGAAGTTAGAAATCTGGGATGTACGATGTGAAGGTACATTTAAAATTGGTGTTAAATTTATAATAATTATCTGACATGTGTTGCTTGGGATGCCATTATAGTTTCTACTAGTACTTGTTTTGAATACTGACCTTGAAGTGAGACGACGTCAAGTAAGTTCGATGCAGTCATG
Source organism: Spodoptera frugiperda (assembly GCF_023101765.2). Classification (NCBI taxonomy): domain Eukaryota; kingdom Metazoa; phylum Arthropoda; class Insecta; order Lepidoptera; family Noctuidae; genus Spodoptera; species Spodoptera frugiperda. Next base: position 21,119,383 of record NC_064236.1, read on the forward strand.
TTATTGATGGTCACATTGCGCGCGTCTTGGACAGCGTCGCGTCTGTTATCCGCGGCTGCCGCCGCTGGTGCCATTGGAGGTACATACGCACCCTGAGCAAACTTTCTTTGAGCTTGTACACGACGCGAACGTGACCTGAAATATAGCAGACTTAAATTAGGTACAATTCTCTGCTTAGCTTACTACATTACTCAAAGTAAGTATAACTTGCAATTCATAACTGTAGAACTGTATTTGTATAATATAGAGTTACATGTACAATAAAATATCAGAGTATGGTAAACTTGGTAAAAGTTATTACAATCCTGTCAGTCCCCTTGCTCTTCAAAGCATGGAATTAACCCCTTAGCCATAGGCGCTAGTTTCGGTAGGTTCCTGTTCCTTATTGGGCGGGAGGAAACGCCTGGATGTCATCACTGTGAGGACCGCCCAGAGGACACGGTAGAACATACGGTGGCGGTGTGCCCTGCGTAGGCTGGGCGCCGCCAAGTCCTCAGGGATGTGGTCGGCGACGGCGACCTCTCGCGCCCGGCACTGGTTCAGGCCATGGTGCGGAGCGAGAGGGACTGGGATGCAGTCTCCTCCTTCTGCGAAGCAGTCATGCTAGCTAAGGAGGAAGCGGGGCGCGTGAGAGAACAAACCTCCTCACGCCCCAGCCGTCGCGAGAGACACTCCGGGCGTAGGGGATCGCGAGACGATCTCCGGCCACCGTAAGTGCGGGCCTGCGGACGGCGAGCAAGGGTAGCTTACCGCCCGAACAGAACCAGACCCGTGCAGAACAGATGGGGCCCAGCTGGGCTGATACCTGATCCGGAGCTGCGGACTACCGGGTTTACCGGGGCTCCGGCTCGAAAAGCAGGAGAAGGAACGGGGTGGTTTTTAGTCAGTAAGAGGTCTAACACTCCGTCTCGCCTCGCCCAAGGCGGGAGAAGTAATTGGATAATTTTTCCCCTCAAAAAAAAAAGCCGTAGGCGCTGGCTCCACAAGCGAGAGAATCGCGACGAGCCCACCCTTATATCGTCGGAAAATCTCCACGAACGAGCGATAATCATGCTCATGGAGCCAGCGCCATAGTCTATTAAACTGCTTTATGCTGTACATGATGTCTAACTCCAACTAGCTTATGATACCCTAGTACTTCAAAACATACAAATGCTATAGGTTTCACTTGATGAATGATATATTAAACACTCTATGGATCATATTCGATATTATTTAACGTGCTGATAAACGTAAACTTCTCAACACTAGTATCTACTTATGCACAGGTGCCATATGTGGAATAAAGTAAATATAAAATTAAAAGTTATTCCACAAATGGCACCCACGAAAAATACCTATGGGTGCCCAATGTGGTACATCATCGGTGCCATTAGCTTGGGTGCCATTTAAACAGGTGCCTAATGTGGAATACCTCAAAACTAATTCACAGAGCCTTCGCAAAATTATTGGTAGTTGATGAGATATTATATTTTGATATTTACATTGTAGTAGGCCTTTTATTATTACATTTTATTTACACAGCTATAAACAGTAATAATTTAATTTAGTAAGTATAATAATTTAGCAATATTACAAGTAACAATGGTCTAATTTTGCTTGTGTTGTTTATTGTAACATTTTTTCTAATTTGTTTTATATAATTCTTTTACAGTAGAACTCCAATTATCCGAATTAATGGGGACCGGGACCCATTCGGATAATCAAATATAATCGGAATTTTTTGCCATTGAAGAGAATAAAAGCTACGTTTTGATATTGCACTATTTTTTTATTGAATTAAATTGCGGGGGGAAGTCAGTGTAGGCACAACGGCAAGTTAAGACAAGTCAAGTCAAGACTTGACGCGCAAACACTGGCTTTGCGGGGTGAGAATAATAGCGCACTTAGACTTTTTTGACAATTTTTGTGATTCGGATAATCGGCGATTCGGATAGTCGGAGTTCGGATAATTGGAGTTCTACTGTAGTTTATAATATACCTACATATGTATAGATCTAAAGTTTTTTATGATTTTATTCCAATTAAACCATATAAAATGTCACCAAAGAAATAAACAATAGTCTGTCAGTCTGTCAGTGAAGATAGGTGCTTGTTCCAAAGTGTAGCCTCAAATGTAGAAGAACGAGCAAGAATCTCCATTTGTTACTCTTTTAAAAATATGTTTACAATTTCTCTGATACATTTTTCCAATCAGTAATTTGTACATATTATATTATTATGTGGGAACAATGCAGAGACATTGCAATGCGCAACACAGATGGTAGAACTTACTATACTGAGGGACCCTTTCATCTAACATGGTCCACACAAATACTGACAATATCAAAGAGTGCTTCTATACAAAAAAATAATGTCATAAAAATTTAATTTGCCAGAAGAATTGAGCATTGAAGGCTAGATCGGAATTTGAGCAAACTTCTGACTATATTTTAGTATTATCCAGTGGAGCTGGACAAACATGCTGCCAAGCATTCTTATCTTCCAGATAATCTGTTAGTTTGTAGTATGCTTGTTTACATAATCTACGTTTAATATAAGTTTTATAAATTTCCTTTCATTAAGATCTAGTATATTAATTTATTGGTATTTTGTCATAACCATTTAACACCTAACTCCATGAACGATTTCTGTACCTTGGACAGCCCAACAGATTTAATATGAAGTGATAACTAACTTAACACATTAGAAAAATCTTCCTTCAACCCTTTGGTACTTTTACTATTTTACCAACATTTCACATGAAAAATGGCAGTCATAATAAAAAACATTTGAACCAAATCAGTTAATATTATGTACCGCACCAGTACTAATCGCGATAACACATTAACAATTCACTCACAATTCGCTAGCCGTAATCATAGAAATTCAAAATACAATACATAAACAAACGCATGCGTAATTGATCACAACAAAACAAAATCAAACGCCGGTATACTTATTGTTGGTTCTGTAGAAACTCGAAAAATAAATACCATTCGGCTAAAAACGTTTGAGGTCAATTAAAATTATCTTAATTACCCAACATAAGTTCCATTCCATCTAATTGAAAACATTGAAATTGCAAACAAAATACATAATGGCAGAAGCGTCACAAATAAAGGGAATAGACACCAAATCTAGACAAATCGCAGAGATAGTCGGTGGTAATGCTAAAGAAAACGAGAATTATGATCATAAAATGACTTACGCGCTCATGTTTAATCGTATTTTTTTACTTTCTTGTTGAATTTTAATTAAAATACGGTCGCACTGCTGTGTCAACCTCCAACACTTCACGCGCAGCGCAAGGCCCAAACTGCTGGCTCAACTAACTTCAACTTAGTTGATAGTAAAGCAAGTGGCCCACAGTGTTGTCAACCCTAATTTTAGAAAATTAGTAGAATATGTGACGAAAATCGGTAGAAGTTGGTAGATCTACCATACTATCTAATTTATTAGGATTTTTACCCGACTGCGCCAGAAGGAGAGATGTTTTTTTTCGAGAGTATGTATGTATGTATGTATGTATGTACGTATGTATGTATGTATGTATATATGTATAATTGTTTGGCACGCTCTGCAGCCTGAACGCCTTGATGGATTTTTGCTTGAGAGGTGTCGTTAGATTCGTATTTACTGTGAGAGTGACACTGGATATATCAAAATAGCTACTTCCGCGCGGTTTCACCCGCTCTGCTCGGTTCCTATTGATCGTAGCGTGATGATTTACCCTATAACCTTCCTCGATAAATGCACTATCCAACAAAAAAAGAATTATTAAAATCGGACACGTAGTTCCTGAGATTAGCGCGTTCAAACAAACAAACAAACTCTTCAGCTTTATAATATTATAAGTAATAAGTATAGATAGATAATAAAAAACAAAATGGCGGATTTTTGACGCCAAATTCGAATATTGCTGACTCTCTAGCCTGAACGACTCGAAGCATTTTGATGGGGTCGTTTGATTCGTATTTACTGTGAGAGTGACACTAGATATATCAAAATATAAAAATAATAAAACTAAAAGAAAATAAAATAAAAATAGGTATTTTAAAAAACTAAAAAAAAACCCTAAAATAAGAATACAAGAAAAATTGAAGCAGTCGGGACCCATTCTAAATATGAAGACTTAGTTAAAAATTCATTTTCGTATTATAAAGAACCGCAGTACCTATTTTTTAGTTAAAAATTCATTAATACCGCAAGACAGCTTGTGGCGAGCTGTTGGGCAGTGGCGACCCCACGGACCTTACACCCGGGCGAGGTCCTATTTTTCGACTCCGGTTAGTACCTGTGACTAACCGGAGAGGCCTCTCCTACCTCATTCTTGCCTTAACCGGCTGGTTTGAGTGGAGATTCGCAAGAGTGGAGTTGCCTTCAACTCTTACTCGGGAGAAGGATGTATCCCAGTAAGATACTGGTAGGGGTCTTGACCGTACTTCCGGGATTGCTCTGATAGCCGTGGGATGCCTCTCCTTCCTCAAGCAGCTCAACGTATGTTGCCCTCTTGACGCTACATGCTAGCAGCCGTTTTCGGGGGCCCAGTAATTGAGTTTGCTAGTCACATCCTGCCTGTTTATCGGTATGTATCAATATTGGTCAGGGGCAGGGGCCATAGTACCATAGTTAACCGGTTAACTATTCCACAGCCACCCACACCCATATCCCTATCATTTCTTTTTACCATATCTCACAATAGTCCTGCATCAGCCGGGGATTGTCCTTTGGTGTATTCCTATAGTGCATACAGGGATAATCGCCGGCTGATGTCCCATTACATTTAGATTAAAATTGTTCAACGGGCCTCTGCGAGTTGGCTTCGGCCCCTCGTACGCCTTCCAAAGGTCCGGGACCCTGTGGTCCCGTGATTATGTAAAGAACAAACATAATATTTTTTTTTATTTATTTTTTGTTTTTAATGAAAAGTCTTGAATGATTACTACACCAAATTCAACTCAATATTTTGATGTAATGCTAACAAACAGCTCAAATGCTTCAAATGCGGTTTATGCGGTAGGTACCGAAGTGTCAATGTTATTGTCAACTGTCAAATGTAAGTGTTTTTATTCGCTGTTGAGCTTATATAAGTCACAAAGCCATACCGCCTTATCCAAATGAAGAAAATTAAGTAAGGAAAAAAATGTTTTGAACAAATGGCGTGGAAATTGTGTTTTACTTGTAATTCTTTTATTTATAAATACAATATATATACATTTATGTGTCAAAAATGATTAAAATAAGAAAATAAAAAGACACATGAGTTTTTTTTTAAATAGGTAAATATGAGGCTTATGTTGGTAGACAGGTAGACTGAGGGCAAAGTTGGTAGATCTACCTAAAAGTTGGTAGATGTGGCAACACTGCATCAAACTCCAACCGACCAAAGAGTACAAAATTATATACATACTGTACATATTATAATAAGTATAGGGGAACCAAACTCCCAATGACCAAAGATTCATAGGGAAAGGAGTTGTCACTTGTCAAAATTTATGTCAACCAAATAATCAACCAATTTAAAATGACATCTGAATTTTGCATCCGAGTAAATCTTTTTTTTATCAAGCGTTACAGACATTATTCTAATTATAGCTATAGCAATATACCTTGTAGGTTGGTGCATTGTAGGAAAAGCCTGGCCAACGAAAGCTAACCAAAAAATGCGGGGGCAAATTAAAAAAATCTGGCTATAGGCTGCCTAAACGATCTTGATGTTTTTATTATTATATTTAGAGTCTGACCAACGAAAGCTGTCCACGGGTTAATTTCCAAACTTTTGATATGGCAATAATTTAGTACTGTCAAAACATGATTGGATAGGATAAAACTAGTATTAGTACTTTAAAGTACTTGTCACGTTTAAAAGTTTTATACATGGATTAATGACCAGCATGCTTTCCTTGCATTTTATTCATTACTAGCTACTTCCGCGCGGTTTCACCCGCTCTGCTCGGCTCCTATTGGTCATAGCGTGATGTTTTATAGCCTATAGCCTTCCTCTATAAATGCACTATCCAACATAAAAAGAATTATTCAATTCGGACCAGTAGTACCGGAGATTAGCGCGTTCAAACAAACAAACAAACAATCAAACAAACAAACTCTTCAGCTTTATAATATTAGTATAGTATAGATAGTTTTGAATTGTATGACTGAGTACAATATTATACGGTCTAGTTTATTTTATTATATTGTTACATAGTTTGTTATCTTCAGATGTAAGTGTGAAACCTCTCAGAAGAATAATTCCAGAAACTATTCTATAAGTGACATGATTGAATTCAGTAAAATGAAAAAGTCAACAGATATGGTATTTTGTTTTGGTCTGTTGGCCAATATGTTGGTTCTCCGTGCGAAATGCATTGAAGATTGAGATCAATAGTGGCGTTATACAACTGTCTGCCTCTAGGGTTCATCAGTCTCGATCCCCAGTGCTTAGAGTTCCAGTCGCCTCCACAGACAAAAGTTGGACCTAGCTTGTTGAAAAATTCCTTGAATTCATTTGTCTCGATTTTGAACCGTGGTGTTGGTGGTTTACGCTTGACCGCTATCTCACCTTACTTTAAGTGACTGTACTGAATAAATTATGTATGGCGCTAGTAGTGGCAAATTTCACCAAAGTTGGCGCATTTAGTAAGGATTCTAAAGTGTTATACAAAAGGGTGTCCCAACAAGAACGCAATATTTAAATATTAAATAAAACGCAGATATTTAAATAAAAATCGTGATAGCTTTTTTATATCGTAAAGTAGAAACGATGAGGTTATCTATGGAACAATATATCGGGCAGAAGGCCGCCGCGGCTTTGCTGGCAAATACGCGATCTTTCAATGACCGTTTTGCATAAATGCTGCGGTATTTTATTAATACAGCTTCCAATTTCCTTTTTTAAGGCTTGAATCGTCGTCGGCTTATTCGCATAAACCATCGACTTTAAGAAACTCCAAAGAAAAAAGTCTAATGGTGATAAATTACATGATCTAGGCAGCCAATTCTGATCTCCAAAGCGTGAAATAATACGACCGGGACATGACTGATGCAGCAAATCAATTGTTTCTCTGTATGACATGTGGCGCCATCTTGTTGAAACCACATGCCCTCCACATTCATTTCTTCAATCCGAGCCACGAAAAAACTGGTTATCATTTTACGATACCGAACACCATTGACTCAGTGGCGTAGCGTGAGTGTCGGCCGCCCGGGGCGGAAGACAATTTTCATCATCATCAGCCGAGAGACGTCCACTGCTGAACAAAGGCCTCCCCCTTGGTCCTCCACGTAGAACGACAAGTCGCCACCTGCATCCACTGGCTCCCCGCCACTCTGACGATGTCGTCGGTCCACCTAGTGGGAGACAATTTTGCCGCCCCCTTATTTAGGTATTTTAATTTAATGTATACTACACATTACATACATTCATAAAAGAGAACTTTTCGGCGAGAACAGTCATGAATCAGAGCACTCCCCGTGGTATAGGCGATATAATGTACAACGAAGCTACATCTCTACGCATTGCCAAAGTGTCAATCGGTTTTAAATTTCCTGCCACTCAACAATGCGATTCGCACGCCGCTGAACGCGGTCCAGAGGATGAACCTGGTACTGAGGTGCCCCCACCCACAGATGACACTAGTATTCCATATGGGAATGTACCTGCGCCTTATATAGAAGCAGGCGATGGGCTGGAGTGAAATACTGCCTTGATCCACGGATATGGACGTCGCTCGAAATGTTGATGCCAAGTATCCCAATTCTAATACCGGACTAAACACGCCGACCTGTGTCTTAGTAGGGTTAAACTGAAACAAATTAAGTTCACCCCAATCTGAGATTCTCCGCAAAGAAGTCTCGATTTCAGACACAAGTCTGTTTCGGTTCTCGATGACGTTTTCCCGAGAAATGTTAGCGCGGCCGGTATAATAGGCATCACCTGTACTGTCATCCGCATAACAATGAATGCTGCTGATTTGCAACATATCATTGATATGGAGGAGGAACAAGGTAGGTGATAGCACGCAGCCTTGAGGGACACCTGCGTTTACAGACAGAGAGTCGGAGCATTTGCCACACAGACGCCTACTCCGGTTCTCGAATCCGAAGTTTCGGTTAATTTTTAGCCGTAGGTTTTATTGATTTGGCCATGGTGCGTAGCGAGAGGGGATGGGATGCAGTCTCCTCCTTTTGCGAAGCAGTCATGCTAGCTAAGGAGGAGGCGGAGCGCGTGAGGGAACGATCCTCCTCACGCCCCAGCCGCCGCAGAAGACACTCCGGGCGTCGGAGATCGCGTGACGATCTCCGGCCAACGTAAGTGCGGGTCTGCGGACGGCGAGCAAGGGTAGCTCGCCGCCCGACCAGAACCAGTCCCGTGCGTGCGGCGCGTCGCGTTCCGCGCGCGCCTCAAAGAGCCAGACCACCACAGATGGGGCTCAGTAGGGCTGATACCCGATCCGGAGCTGCGGACAACGTAAAAGGTTACCGGGGCTCCGGCTCAAAGCAGGAGAAGGAACGGGGTGGTTTTTAGTCAGTAAAAGTCTGACACTCCCTCTTGCCTCACCTAGGGCGGGAGAAGTCATTGGATGATTTTCCCCCTCAAAAAAAAAGGTTTTATTGATTTACTAACGAAATTATAAAATAACATTTTATTTTTAATTTCAAATCATAACCTATTTATTTATCTTCATTTCATTCGTTCATTTTTGTTCACAAGGAGTAAATAAATGGAATTGTAGTCGAAATTTGCGAAGTTTCGGACGAAACTTCGTTTTTCGTTGATTAAGAGTAGACCCCCAGGTATTGGTCACTTATTTATTTCTGCTAGAAAGTAAATAGATACATTAGTAGGGTAAGTAAACATAACAAAAACAATGGTATACATTGACAAAAAAAAGTTTATTTATCAAATGTTACAGTCGGCAAGGTTACATTATGACAAATACTTTGTACCCGTTAGTCTTGACAGGAAATGAGATTGTTATTCCTCTGAACAAAATATTTTATAACAACCTTAAGTTATCAGATAAGAACAGGCGATGAGTGAGCGTCCTCTCAGCCAACGATCGCATTAACTTGTGGTGGTGCTTCCGCGGCATAAATCATATGATAATATTGTTCGTTTAACTAGATTTCGAGTAAAATTCAGTCTATAGTCACCAGTGGCCCGACACAGTAATAAAGGTCCAACGAGATGGGGCCCGGCAGAGGGAATGTGAACATACACCTACACTTATAAACACTAAATAAGTACGATCACTTACAGTTATAAAGAATTATAAAGTAGAAAATCTCGCGGACGAGTTGTTCTATAATAAAATTGTTATCATACTTAATCGTATACTAGAATGATCGAAGTGAGGTGGGCGTTGGCCGCAGCGCGCCTGATAAAGTGGACAGTTTACTAACATTACATATTTATTACAATAGTGACGACAGATTAATCAACAAGAACAGTCCACGTTGCGTCATTAGACGAATGCATGCTTTCGTCAAACACAATCGTCGTGGACGTGGGACTCAACTGAATCGAATCAGTTGTACATATGAATGAAAACTTAGGTTTTCATATCTACAACGGGTGACAGAACAGCCTGATCATTTTAAAATTGTATTGCTTTGACCTTGCAAAAGCGTCAGCGACGCCCCAATTCACATCTAAAAGAAAAAATAAAGAATTTCATGACGTATCCCATGCAATACCATAGCAGTGATGCGTTTGATTTGTTCGCTAGCGTTAATAAATTTGACAATTCAAGTTCAATGGGGCAGTGCTAGAGAGTGGCTCTCATCAGGTGCAAGCAAATATTAACTTAGTGGTGATCAGGCAGATCTGTCCCCCATTGTACTTCATGTTCGCTACTTGTTCACTTTCTCAGACACTGGCACAAATTTCGCGAGACTGGTTTAACTGAATCCCGGTAATGTATCTATTGTCAATCACAGTGTATATATCTATAATAAAAAGTTAACAGTTTTGGGTGCTCATTTTTTTTGTGGTTGGGATTTTGTCGGTGTTCCAACAAGTGCACAAGTGTTATTAAAACTATTCTCTGACAACATAAACTGAATGCATATACAAATACACCATGGGAATATTCAGTTGTCAGGAAACAATATGTATCGGAACAGTTTGACCATTTATAACTTTGAAGATGTGGTGAGCATAAATATAATAGCAAGCTATGTAAATTATTATTTTAATGGCGTGTTCACGACTTGCACTCTAAAAGTTACTTGTTCATGTGTATTTGTACTGTTTGTCTGGCTATTTATTCTAACTGAGAAAGACCAATAAGTGTGAATGTCTCACGAAATTTGTCTAAGTTCGACATCTTATACACAATAATATATTTATTAAAATTACATACTTCTTGAAAACCGTGTGCGTCACTCCAGCAAGAGAGTAGTACTTAGAGAGATTTGGTATATCCGCCAAATGCAAATATTTGAGTTGCACTTTTTAAGTTTCTTGCTAGAAGGAAATTATTTTATTCCCACAACAGGAATAGTTTTAAAAATATTTTTTAAGCGACAACACATACTATATTTTTAATCACTAATTATAATAATACCACTCAAATTTATCTTGGAGCTACTTAATTGCTGGGGTAACAACACACTTAAAACCTACCTTTTTGCAACAGTAAATACTGAGCAATGCACATCAAAACTTATATTAATAACCATATTTACTAATTATTATTATAAGGTAATTAAAAAGTAAAAAAAACCTCTTCATTTACAATCAAACAATTCGATGGATAATCAGCGTTTGGGACTTTGATGATCGAATGAACGACAAATGATTTTATGTTACAAAATATATTTGAAGACAGGCAAATAACAATGAAATTGCTACAGCTGTCAGTTTGTTAACAGCTCGATGGGGAATAATAAAGATCGGTAAGCGATGGCAGTGAATCTTCTTACTTAACAAGAGCAAGAACGATTTCATCTCGAAACTACAACATGTACGGTTTAGTAAACGATATGCCAGTAGTTAGCTTTGAGCTATGATCTCAGTTGTATTACTCACAAAACTGCAAAATTCTACTAAAACAATGTTATATGTACATACACATACAATCGGAAACAGGAATATAAATAATCATTTATATTTGAAGTAACAGTAGCTATAAAAAACGAGTCGATACGTTTGGGCACAAAGGTCTTAAAAACCATTTTGGCGAAATTGAGTTAATTAAAACCATACAATTGTGAGTGTAAACTTACCAAAACATTTTCATGCTGTGTATTAACCAATATGTTTTCTTAGATACAAATCCACGCTAACTTTTAAAGTTAAGAATACAGATAAGTTTTAATTATCTATTTTCATTAGTAAAAACAAAAAAGACGATTATTTTGGTAAAAATAACTTTTTTTGCTTTCCTGAAAAGTCGGGTTTTGGTTTATACGACCTTTCTACCCAAAAGTAGCAAAGATATATGCGCTTACATTTCAACGTGTTTTCCTGTGGCGAACGTACTGCTTAATGAATTACTACACTCTATGCAATATCTTATTAAACCATGTCTCAAAAACGATTGTACTTTTAGAATTTCAAATAATTTGTAATAGGTATAGGCAGGTCGTTCGACCATCGGAAAACAATCGTTAAATAGCGTATAATATAAACAATTCAACTATAAAAAGGTCTAAATGCAGTCAATTATCTAGCAGCCGAAGTTAGAACAACATTTACTAACTCGAATTACTGAGTAACATGTCACGAAATCATTCATTATCGATAAATCCAAAGCTCAAAAAATTGCAACTAATACCATTACAAAGTTATAAAATCTTACTAGTTAGGAATTATGATACCTACTGGACAACTATTATAATCGACTTCCAAACTAAATTACGATGAAATTTCAATAGGCCGGCTATTGTAAATGTGTCAGCGTGTGTTTGTTGAGAACGGGAGAAACATGTTACATAATCACTCATAACATTCCATAGTTGCTAGGGACAACCATTTTGAAAGGTCGTGTATCGCGTCCCAATCTCAACAAAAACAGCCAGTAATGACTAAGAGGCGACACTAACTACTACATTAATACAGTAAAGGCATGCATAAGGTAACAATACTAAACTTGAAATTTAAATGCTTGTCCATGTTAATTATTTATAGAAGATTCCATTACATACAAACTTTACCTCTTTATAATATTTATATAGATTGTTCTTAGCTTGTGGATAATAGTTAGTTACATTGAATGTCGTCCCTTAGTGAGGTTCGTTTTTGTGTTGTAATTGAGGCAGTTTATGGGTTGAAGGTAGGCATCGAGGCAAGCTTGGCCTTAACCTCCTCGCCGGCGTCGTCACACAGCAGCAGAGTGTGGGAGTAGCCCATAGTGACCTGAGTAATGTTCAGCCCGTCCATACGAGTCACCTCCTTGGGGCGCGCCGACGACTTGTTGATGTCGCCTGTGCCCTGTAATGAAGTAATAATGTGACTAATTATTAAATGGAAAGCTTGACGTATTTTTACAAATATGGACAAGAAATCTTCAGACTGTCACATATGTCTTATTTGACAGTCTGAAGATAGTTTTGTTTATGCTATTTATGGCTTTCATTTAATATATGAGGTGTGTTTATTGCACTACGTGATTGGCATTAATAGTGATTTCCCCCCTCAATAGTGTGAGCAACACCACGATTCAGGACAATTCAGTAGTATCTTAGTTTACCAAAATAAAAATATCTCATATGCATCACACTCTGACCCAGAACCACAGAAAACATGAATGGTGTTTAAACTGTACTTACCAGTTCCCCATAGGTGGGCGACACGCCCCAGGCAACGAGCGAATCGTCCGCTGCGATCACGATCGAAGTGTTGCTGGTGCCGACGCTGCGGATATTCCAGCCTGAGACATTTATAAATCAATGTTAATACGTTTACTATTGAACCCGATCTCCCTACCCCTTATGTCAACCCCTCTTATGAAGAGTAGGCCTTAGTTCAGCAATACTTCACACAAGCCAATACAAGTTAATAATAAAAATGAAAGTTGTATTTTCATCAGTTTTTCGACAGTTTATAAAGAAAGAGAATTTCGAAAACCATTTGTGTGAGGTTAGTGCTTAAATAAAACATATCTCAAGGCTTACCACTTAGGTCTTGCACCGGCTTTGGGTACATGTTCGCCTCACCAGTGCGTTTAGTTTGCCCAAACAGGAAGAGTCCACCTGTGAACATAATATAACTATTGTATTATAATTGGGCTTTGAGAGGAGAGAGGAAATTGGTCGGCAACCAGTGCTGCCCACAGACGTACATCCACATCAGAGACAGGACTTTAGGATAGGATCAGTTAGTAAAAGAATAATGTTTCATTCCGATTCATGGTCTTTGGTATGTGCTTGTAGAAATGTCGCAGTGTTGCCTTGCCTACCTCTATGATATAAAAGTGCGAGTTCAATAATTGTGTAATACTTTATATCAATTACCTGAGCCTGACAGACTTTATATCAAGTATCAGAGTATGCGATATGGCCAGCCATTGTATAAATCTTATTTATTTTTTTTACTTTTCGTCAAATACAACGTGTAACAAAAAGGGGTATACATATCAAGTTGACGGTTTCTAGATAACATAACAAACGATACGGGAAGGGTTTTTTAAACTCATATTTTCGTGGTACCAAGTTATGAATTTTTCCAATCGCGCCGCCTCACGAATCAAAATTAGGTAGACAGGTACTAGGCGATCCGATTGACAGAAGAAATGTTTCGTGATACTAGCTAGTACCCCTGTCTGTAGTATTGTGACACGTTTGTATGATTTGAAATCAAGAACCATGCGATACCAAGTATTTGGTACAATATTTTTTTAAAACGTATTTTAAACTGAAACTTTGTGTAGAGATTCTATTGAACCTGTATACATCAGGGCTTTTTGATGTATATGGGTATTTTGTTACACGTTGTATATGTAATGAAGATCAAAAATTATCGATGAATGTATAAGGAAAGTTACCGAGTTCATTAACAGCGAGACTGTAGGTGCCGCCGCAGTGCACGGAGCGGACGCCGCGCGACTGTGACTCGAAGTACTTGATCATGCGCGGGACGCTCTCGTCCTTCTGCTCCGCGTGACCTAGTCGTCCAAACCCGCCGAAACCCCAGCTGTAAGCACGCTTCCTCGAATCTATAGCCACCTGGAACATTCATTCATAATTATTTTTTGTAAACTATAATATATTGAACCATATTTATTTATTTTATTAACACCTTCATTGCCAACAAAAACTGTTAAAGGCTATTTCTCCACTAGTGTCGGACAGCGTTGTCCGACATGGCGTCTAAGGTGTTAAGGCTTACCAACTAAGATACGTACAGAAAATCTTAAAAATATGGGAAACAACAGTTAGTGTAGGTATGCTGTATGAAGCAATTTAAAGAAATAAATAAATAAAGTTCAAACATAATAAGAACTAAGAGTATTACTAACTAGCCTTGCGGAATTATTAAATTCTTTCACAGTATGCTGTATACCACGGATAGAGTCTTCTTGGGATTTTTTTCTATACTTTTTCAATTAATTGAATGCTATTTTGATACATAGGATACCACACTACGGAGCAGTATTCTATGCTACGTACCAGAGCATAGTAAAGTACTTTTAATGCTATTATTGATTTACATTGTGTAGTATTCCTATTTATAAATGCTAGCATTCTATTTGATTTATCAATTATTGTATCTATATTAGTTGTAAAACGCATTTCCGAAATAATAATAATCCCTAAGTCTCTGACCTGTGTTACACTCTTTAAAGCTTGTCTCTTCATAGTGTAAGATGTTAAGAATTTGTGCTTCTTGCGCGAAAACTTTATGTGATAGCATTTGTTGACAATAAGTTCCATGGCGTTAGTAAGTATCACAACATTCTATCTATTCATTTTTGTAATTTTCGATTTTGACGATTTTTGTAATTTTTAAATGTACGCAGATGATCATCTGCGTACATTTCAAAATAAGAGTGATGAATGCAGTATTTTAAGTCATCTATAAACATAATTAAAAGTTAATTTATATTTTCTTGTCAGCCATTTCTTTAAAATATCTATACTAATATTATAAAGCTGAAGAGTTTGTTTGTTTGAACGCGCTAATCTCCGGAACTACTGGTCCGATTTGAATAATTCTTTTTGTGTTGAATAGTGAATTTATCGAGGAAGGCTATAGGCTATAAAACATCACGCTATGACTAATAGGAGCCAAGCAGAGCGGGTGAAACCGCGCGGAAGTAGCTAGTATTATATATAATCTATTCAACTAGTATTATGGCATTTGCCCAAGAAGACAGTACATACAGAATTTGTATTACAACTTCGTCAAATCAACAGCACAAGATGACTAAACATAGATGATGATGACTGATGCTAAACATAGGCCAAGCCCAATGACTTATAAGGGCTAGAAAGATAGCCAGTTCGAAGTAATGAGACCACACATATAAATTCAGTGGCATCCTGCAACCTTTATCATATAACTTACAGTATGATTATTCCCGCAAGAAAAGTCGACAATCTCTACGTCCTTGACGATGTTGATGTGGCCCTCCTTTGTCTTTTCGAAGAAGTGGGCGACATGCTTCGGAACTGTCTCGAAGTGGAACGACAGCTTCGTTGAGGTCACGAAGTATTTACCGTCGGTGTTGTGACCTGTGTTGCGAATTAATCGTTTATGTTTTTGTAGAGTAAACAAGTAGACAAAACATCTTAATTATACTCTACTTTCTGTGTCACACTAATTTTATGCAAGGGCAGACCTATGCATTAAATATTTACTGCAGTAATGCTTGATTGAGAGTACTTACCGAGCTGGCCATATTCAGGCAGTCCAAATGAGTGCAAAGCTCCGTTACAGTCCAGGATCATGGAGAACTCAGCACCGCAACCAACCTTCACTACTGGAGCACCACTGCAAAACAGATAACATTGTTACAAATAAATATAGGTATCAACTTATTAACCTAATATTATGTCGCACGAATTATATTTTCTCTCTCTCATCGCACTGACTTCCTTCACTCTTCTTTTTTCATTCAAGCTGTTCTTCTGTGGAATGCGCTCCCCAAGGAGATCAGAGTGGCAAAAAATCGCAGTTCCTTTAAATTTAAAGTCCGCGAGCATATAATGAAAGATTGGCAACTCAAGACAATTGAGGAAATTGAGGAAACTTATTTCTCCATTATGTGTATGTATATGTATGTAATGTGTATTACATGTATTGTATGTATTATATATGTATATATATGTATTATATATTGTATTGTATTCTTATATTATTAATTGTACATTGTATTTTTATATTTATTCTTTTGTGCCTGTGTTTTGGCTTCGCATCGATCCGCTTCATTTCTCTGCACTACCCTATGGTTGACTGTTAGAGAATGCCTTAAGGCATTAAGTCCGCCATTCACTGTATTTGTGATGAAGAAATAAATAAAATAAATAAATAAATTTTCGAAAACTATTCATATATGGATGGAT
This sequence comes from Spodoptera frugiperda, assembly GCF_023101765.2. Classification (NCBI taxonomy): domain Eukaryota; kingdom Metazoa; phylum Arthropoda; class Insecta; order Lepidoptera; family Noctuidae; genus Spodoptera; species Spodoptera frugiperda. The sequence goes on from NC_064236.1 coordinate 21,135,874, forward strand.
AATACAGTTGAACGTTAATAATTCATCATCATCAGCCTGAAGACAGAACAAAGGTAGTTAGTTCTCCACGTAGAATAACAGCTCGTCACCTGCATCCATTGCAGTCCCAAGATCCCAGGGCATACTCGCTAGTTTGGCTTTGGTGAAAGGCGGTAGAAAAGTTAGACAAAAACATATTCGAAGTACTGATTTTTATATAATATGAACTGAAAGCCCAAAGATAGGTTTGAACTAATTAAACATTTATTCTAAGTAAGAAAATATAAAAATACCTGGCGGACATTTTGAAGGGAAAACAACCAGCGATTAAAAAACATATTTGACATAGACAAGTCGTGACATCTGTCAGTTGCGTTCACAAATCCTAACAATATGTCACATAGAATATTCCAAATAAATATTTCATATTGACAGACCGTTCCTGTAGGCGCTTATTCCTCCCAGACGCTTCAAACCTCATAAAAAAATAACTGAACTTTTGTTATAGTCGAAGACATGATGCTTAGCATGATGCGAACTATTTTAATACCTTATGTGGACAGCCAGACCAATCCGAAGGGCCAAATATTCTTATAGTCGTGATTTTTTATTTGAAGCGATCCGAGCAGCGAGTGACACCGCGCCGGACTAGTTAGTAGCGTAATATTTTACTTGCCTGTATCGCACTCGTGTGGGTTTCAACACTTGCGGCGTAGTGTTCCCGATGCCGCACTGTCCGCACTTGTTGTCGCCGCAAGCGTACACGGTACCCGTGTCTAGAATAACAGAAACAAAAAATTATAAAAATATTCAGAGTGGCAGTGCGAGAGTTTTAACCTACTTGCTTCTATGACCAGATGCACGAATGTGATGGGACCTTGAGAACTGTCTAAGGAATGTAGTACAAGTGTCGCTTTGTAGTTCTCGTTACCTCTATGTGACGTAGGTAAGTTTACATATGTAAGTACATTACTAAGTTCTTTTCTATTTCATATATTGACGGTGCTCGGGTGCTTATTAAATTATTCCTTCTATTTACCAGACCCATTTACCCATGTTTCTCACTATCCCTAACGCGCCTGCATATTGAAATTCATCATTTAACTGACCTGTGACAAAAAGCGTGTGGTGTCGTCCGACGGCGGCGTGGATGATGTTCTTGCCGCGCAGAGCCGGGACCGGCTCCGGCACATTGCGGGTCACCGTGTCTCCAAACCCAAGTTGACCGCAAGTGTTACGACCTGGTATAAAATAAACAAATAGATTCAGTTATCCAAATCTTAATATTTACTGTACTGCTAAACGGACCCAAGAGAATCAACAGATCCAATTAAGGAACTACATAGGTCAGGTAGCAGCACTATCTGTTTTTTTTTTTTAATTGTGGTCTTCACCCTGTTAGCCAATCATAGATATTATGCAAAACTCGTTTTTGTAGAGGAGGCCCATAGTCCAACGGTAAACTCTGATGACGGGGTGCTTTTTTTTTGAGGTGGGGATATCATCTAATGTCTTCTCTCACCTCGGGCGAGGCGAGAGTGTCAGACTAATACTGACTAAAAACCACCCCGTTCTTACTCCTGCTTGTCGAGCCGGAGCCCCGGTAACCCGCTAGGCAGTCCGCAGCTCTGGGTGACGGGGTGCTAATGCTTTGTCATACTCTTCGTTCACGCTTTACAGACGTAGCAGGTAGACTAATGTAAGATTTTGTCTTCTTGGTTGGGGTTGTCTAACAATGGTAATAAAAATATACTAACCAAAAGTGTACACCTCTCCATGTTCATCCACCAGCACTGAGTGGCCAGCGGAACAGCTACTGGCAATGAACCGGTACTGAAAATAATAATGTTACTTTGTTAATGGCCAATGACTCGGTACTTTGGGTGAAGAAAGAGGGAGTGTCAAACTTACTGACTTTTGATGTTCTATCCTGGATATATAGTTCATACTTATTGTACAAACAAGGACAAAATTAAATAAAACTATTAGTTACCTTGCGATCAGTAAATTTGTGGAAGGTGTAAAGGTTGGGATGCGTCCTCTTAGTGGGGTTGTTGTCGCGGCGCGCGACCAGGTCCCACGAGACCAGGCCAGCTATCATCAACACGCCTGGTGTCTTGTACAGAGCTTTCAGTACCTCCTGTACAAACAAAATGGTGGTTAGTTTTGATTATATGATTAATTAGGTGTGCAGTGACTGCAGAGTAGGGCCAATTCCTCAGCTTCCTAATCCCTAAACCCAAAAGCCTGGCAATGCACTTGTAATTCCTTTGGTGTAAAGGGGGTATCCATGGGCGGCGCGCTTACCATAATAAGGTGATTCGTCTGCTCGTTGACATGTACTATCAAAATACATTTCACATTCATCATAATATATCATCACTCTATCTAGTCTCAGATTGCAGACAGCATTTCGATTTTGGGGAATTCTCACTAATCTTAAAATTTTGAATTCACTACTGTCTTTTTCAACTAGAACAATTCTTAATACATACTTCAGGTAACCGCACAGTGGGTTCCTCTTGCATGGGTGAGGGGCTGCGTTGCTGTTCCTCCTGGGGCTGCTCCTCCACGGGGGAGTCTTCGCTCTCTTCGTCTTCGGAGACTTGCTTCTTCGGCTTCCTGTGCTTGTTGTGACGACTGTTCCGCGGCGCCGAGTGCCGATACGGCAACGGCTTGCCATCCTTCGTCATACTGCCTCTAGGAACTGAGATATATTGTGATTATTAGTACCGTGTAATAAATGGCATGAAAGCCTTGTTAACCATTAAACGGCACTCACAAGTGTGATTCCCGTCAAGGTGTCTCGGGTTCTATGTAGGTACCTATATTTTGGATATGATTGCACGGCAGTCATATTTGGCTAACACAAAAGGTGCACCTATGTCTATACCTTCGGTGGATAATGTTTCTACCTGTAGGTACTATTTCAGTTTCCTGAGTGCTTTCGATACACACTAGGGCTCTTAATCATGAACTACGTCAATGTAATGATTATGTATTACTAAATCTAGTCATTTTTCAGGAGTTATGACAATACATACATAACCGTATTACATAATTATGTAAATATTATTACATATGTCTCTTTCCAGACAAGACAAGAAAAAGAGGTTGCTCTACGCACCGAGAACGCCTTGAAAAGCGATTGGTCCATGGGGGACTTAATGAAAGGCAACCTTTCATTAACACTAAAAAGAAAGCTCTTTCGCAAGCAGCTTCTGCCCATCCTCACCTATGGTGCACAGACCTGGTCTTTGACAAAATATCAGAAGTCCACAAGGTTTGCCTGCGAGCTATGGAGTGCAGTATCTTGAGTCCGTTTATCGGACAGAATAAGAAACTCCACACTGCGCTCCAACTCTCTCAAATCGCTGACGTTGGCTGAAAAAGCCGCAAGCTTGAAGTGGAACTGGGCTGGACATGTCCGCCGCATGTCGGACGAGCGTTGGGCAAAACTCACTACTGACTGGAGCCCACTCAACGTCAATAGGCGTCGCGGCAGGCAAAAAGGAGATGGCGGGATGAACTCGATTCCTATGAAAAGGATTGGCCACAGAAAGCTCTATAAAGAGATGAGTGGAAGGAGGGTAGGGAGGCCTTTGCCCTGCAGTGAGACGACCATGGCTGACAAAAAAAAAAATGTAAATGATTTGAATTGATTTGGATGACGACTATTCGGTGTTTTGAACTATTGCAATCACGTAATTCGGGCTTTACCTTTGCAATTTGTTTGTTTGTAAACTAAACAATGTGTGGACAATAACACGGTATATACAGACTACAGACTTATTATTCTGTGCTACAGACATGACTTTGAATTCGATGAATTCCTCTCGGGAGGTGATAATCCAACTAATTTCCTACAAAATTAGCCCTGAGCCCTAATTCATTTGTTTTTGAGAATTTTGAAAATAATTTTACGTTTCTGGGTAGCTGACAAACCAAGGAATTTTTTCTAATAGTTTGTACGCTTAGTGTCATATATATTTTTTTAAATAAATCTAAGTAGTTTTCTATTGACCAAATTTAATTAGTGACACAAAACAAAATTTGATAAGAATTTACTTGCTATTTGAAAACGAATATTTCTGCCATTATTAGTATTAATAAATGATTACTGTGGTTAATGTAAATGATTACTATTGGTTAAACAACTTAAACCAATATTTTTTTATTTATTGAAGTTTTTGTAGTCAATTCGGGATTTTTTTCCAAAAACCGAATATCTCAGAAACTAGCCACTTTCGGACAGAGACCTCAGGGCAAATTTTGTAGGAAATTAATTGTATTATCACCTCCCGAGAGGAATACGTCAAATTCAAAGTCACCCTGTATACGCTGCAAACCGTCAAACTAGCCTCTTTGTGAACACGAGCGTAACAGACCAGGATGCAGGTACAATATTCGACCTATGTCATTTAACTGTACTGGCTTAATTCCATTTTCATTTGTAAACAAAAGTACTCAAAAACGAAAACTGAGTGAGAAGCGCAAAGTTTGATTAAAATTCAACTAGACGCTAGACATCATTCAGTCTGTCTTTGTGCTGCAGAAAAGAGCAATTCGATCAATTTATAACCTTAGTCACTCTCTTAGGGAACTATTTAAAAATGTTATTAAAGAAAAACTGTACAGTAAAGCGTTTTATAAAATAAAATACTACTTAGATGATAGTCAGGCTTGGGAGTGAGCCACTATAATGTCCACACGGGTCATGTTGACATGATTGAAACATATAGTTACATTTTTATACAATTTGACATAATACTAGACATTAATATCAATAGATATTTTTTAACATATTTTTAAATTGTTAGTTGAGGACCGTGCGAGAGTTTGCTTAGTCATTTCACTTTTAGTTAATTATATTCTGACAGTGTGAGCATTTACGAGACCTACCCAAATGTTCTTTTGGTTGATATTGTTCGTCGGTTCATTCAGCAACAGCCGTTAGCTGAGCTGATTGTAAACTGACACATGCGTACTGCCATCTGAACAGGCCCGCTCATACTGTTGTGGTTCTTTCCTCTAAAGACCACCATAGAATCAACTTGCACGGTTCTCTCACATTATCCTCTATTTCATTGTCTGGACTTTAAAAGAGACTATGTCCTCTGAGTTTGTTTCGGCATTTCTTCTCAGGATAGGCAATGCGTGCCTCATCTAGCTATTTCAAATATTTACGTATAAAAGTGTTATTTTATAACCTACTTATAGAAATAAATATCATTTCATTCCAAGTGGAACAAGCACAGGGGCAAAATTCGTTACAGAATATCGTTATCATAAATAAGTTTTGCATGCAGTGCCCTGGCCGGTACGCAACAAACACTTAACAAGTTAACACGATTACTTATACTGAGAAGCTCGCCCGGGGGCCATGTCCTGCTCCTCGCATAAATTAAATTAATATAGGCAGAATTGAAGCACAAGGGGGCCGTGTTTCAACACACACAAATCACATCTTTGTTTATCAAATGAAAATGTAGCTACTTTTGTAAAATCATAATACAGTCAGGGGACGAAGATACTGAAATATTCATAATGAATTATTGTCCACAGCAGGTTTAAAGCCCTGAGGTCTCGGTCGATTTAAGCGGTGGTCGGTGACATTGATATGCTAAGATGTTAATGTTTGAAAATAAGATAACATAGTTAGCCGCCGACGCTAAATAAGTGTGCCTGGGATAAATTATAGAACCTAATAAACGACTCAGGTACATTGTCTACCGCAGCTTGTCTCGGTGACGACAGATGTCTATGGCCGGAGGCTAGCTTATTATCCTGTGGGCTTGTCGAAATAATAGATATATTCAATAAAGAAGCCCGTACCTACAGATCAATAATCTATTTAAATATACTTGAAAGCCTCGCGACTTAAGTACATATTGCTGTCGCTACATTACACCTTAGATAAACAGAGACAGTGAGATACCTGACGGCACGTAATAATTTAGAAGTTTTTGGGCGTTCTTGTAGGTACTGTACACATTTTTTTGTTTAAAATCACAATACATGTTACCGAAATCCCGTGCAGCTAGTCTAGCTAAATAGAATGCTGTTGATAGAGAATGCTTTCTCAAATTAGTTTTTTTTTGTATTGTCTTTCGCAAAGGCGAATACGATTACCTCGAACGATATCCTCTATGTATGCGAGTACAGTGTACAGTATTGAACGGAACAGGCTAAACTTTAGTTTGGGCAAAGATAATGCTTGGCAACCCATTACAAGTTTGTTAGTTTACATTCTCGTATTCACTGAGCTTACAGTATCAGATTCAAAATACAGATGTAATGGGCATTGTTCATAATTTATAAAATTTCGTAATTGAAAAACCATTTCGAGGAATAGACTTACTAATCATTATGGACTAATTAAAAATTTAAAATATTTATTATGTATTGATATTTCGTTAAAATACGGTTGACCTTGCTTGTCCTTCAAATCGCGTCATAATAGGACGTATACATTAGGATCGTTGCCTCATGTTTCAAAAATTAAAAAGTTTTGAATCAAGCCTACAACTGTCAAATATAAATGTCATGTCAGTTTGTTTCGGTTTTGTTTACAAAAAATACATAGTTTCAAATTCTAAGTTTCTTCTGCATAAAGTGAAAATGGAATACAGAAAGTGCTTTGTTCTAAGTTGCAGCAGTAATTGTAAAAATAGTCCAAACAAAATCTTCGTTCGCAATAGGGATGACTTACGATAGAAGTGGTGTCGAGAAGCTGGTGCGAAATATTACAAAGTTTATACTTTGTATTGTCGCGAAGATCATTTTAATGTAAGTATCACAGAAGTAATATACTCCTATGATATTGTCAGTCCCATTATTGTCTATATCATATGTTAAATTACGTTTTATCACAGGTTTTATTGTTTACAGCCTATATTAAGGTTATTATTATTGACAGTTCTATTCAGACAGCTATTATTGACATTTGTACTTTTTTAATGCAACCACACTATGGCACAGATACTATCGTTCTGTGCCTAATGATGACGTCACCCATATCAAAAAGTGTAAAATCTTAAATAAATATTTTTGAAGTGGTTTCTGATCCTTTAATCAAAATATTCAAATTAGTTTCGTTAAATGGTCTATATTATCGAAAAATTCAATAAAAACACAAGGTAATTTATTTTTAAACAATGCCCATTCAATTAGTGTCTGATACAGAAAGTATCTGTGAAATTAAAATATCAATTATAATAGGGTATTATCCTACTAGTCAAATTCAATACTTTTATCGAAATGTCAAAAACGTTACTTTTCTATGAATTTTGTATGACATTGCAAATTATGACGTCATAATTTTTTTGCGTCAAATAGCATACTTATTACGCAAAAAATAGCAAGAAAAAGGGTAGCTCGCCGCCCGACCAGAACCAGACCCGTGCGTGCGGCGCGTAGCGTTCCGCGCGCGCCTCAAAGAGCCAGACCACCACAGATGGGGCCCAGTAGGGCTGATGCCTGATCTGGAGCTGCGGACAACGTAAATGGTTACCGGGGCTCCGGCTCAAAGCAGGAGAAGGAACGGGGTGGTTTTTAGTCAGTAAGAGTCTAACACTCCCTCCCGCCTCACCCAAGGCGGGAGAAGTAATTGGATAATTTACCCCTCTCAAAAAAAAAGCTGTAGTTAACTTTTTTTATTTCATTGGTGTCTTTAACTCAGAAGAAGGTACTTGTTGAACCTACGGTATTGCGGATTGCATGGGAGTTTACATATTTGCTGAAATTACGTTACTGTTCACCTCTCGATAGAAGAAAGATTGCTACGTACATTATATTACAGACAGACTCAATCATGTCTGAGACGATATACCCTTGAGTTGTCCGCCACTCGACATGTTCAGTGCATTGTATGCCAATTGTATCAAGTGTAAGAAGGACCTAACAATATATCATAGGTGCACTGCACTGCTTGACACGGGTCGATTGACAATGCGCTCGGCCAATTGATCACAATTGCTTATAAGTGACATACTGTCACGCCACCGACTACAAGCACGGTGAACTTTACCTCCGGGCTTACGCTCGAATGGGTTAATTCGAAAGGAATGATACCATGGCCTCTTTGAAGTTGTGTTTCAATCACCTTCGAGAAGGAGGGCAATTTGGGTTTAGTTTCCTAAATTTTTATTTTAATGTCTATCTGTTAATCGAGCCCTGCCCTATTAATCGAGTAGTCACAAGTCCGACTGCCGGGCAAGAGGTATCGGGTTCAATTCCCGGGTCGGGCAAAGAATTGCTGGACATTTTTCAGTTTTTCGTAATTTCTCAGTAGTAACACTAAGCACGGAGTCTGGAAATGTGCTTAGTATATGGCAATTTGCTGACCCCTTTTGCCATGGGACTTACAATAAATGTTGAATAGAGGGTGTACATTGTACAGCTCCGTTCGTTTAATAAGTAAACCTAGTTCACTGTATGCAGGCTGCATTCAGCGAACTGTAACGTACCATAACTGGCATGCAGTTACTCAACAAAACGCATTATAATTTATAAGTAGTTCTGTCGTGAAAATGCAAGAATGGTCGTAAGCGCAGTTGCAGAACATAAGGGTCCGGGTTCGAAAAAATGGTTGGGTTAGTTCGGAGTGACAAAATTAAATGTTGGGTAGATAAATGGTAATAGGATTTTTTTTGTATAGGCATGCTATGTGCTCAATGATATTAATAATTTTAGAGTGACAAATATGTACGTAACCTATAAATCTTCAGCTATCGATCGGTCACGATTCGATATATGTAAATAAATAATAATAATAAACAACTTTATTTCTAACATACATTGAACACATTAAAAGACCCCTGGCTCCCAAACTAGGCCTATTGCCTGTGACTTGGGAGTCAGTTCCTCCAGAAATACAATTACATATTCACATAGATACACATATATATAAAATCAACATTATTAAGGTTGAGAAAACAAAACATCGTGAATCTACGAGTATACGCAATCCACCGCTATCACATTGTTATTATAACGTTTCGTGCATCGCTAGCCTGTAGTATCTGAACCTCTCTTTGAATCAGTTTACGTCGACAAGCCTTTGTGCACAAGGCAAAAGCACTTGCTAGTCAAAGGTTGGGAATTACAATGTAAAACACTGGCTTTTATTCGGTTTGGAGCCTTTGGAACAAGAATGAATGTCGCTAATAAAGCGTTTTTATAATTTTAAAGAATCCTCTATAACTTTAGAATACTAATTAATTGTACAATAAAATACTTCTTTTTTATGTTAAATGGGCCGACGTTTGGTCGCTATCTCGCCTTTTATACCTCTACTCTCATTTTTTAAAGGTAATTAAATTCCCTTTTGTCCGACATACGTTACCAATTAAGAAAATACTTGTATTGGAAAATATTTATCAAGAAATGAAAAAGAAAAACGCTACGTGACCTATTTTCTTTGTTCCCAAGTGTATTACTTGGGAGCAGGTACAAATATGGTTCTAGGTAATTTTTTTCTAACTATGTATTATAAAGTATGCTGTTGCATAGAACTATACAATACACAAGATACATTAATTTTAATGCAAGCTTGGTAGATTGAAGTAGAAATGAGACGGCATTCACGCAAATTCTAACAATAGATACGCTTGAAGAGCCACTCGTTTTCCAGGGTATAACAGAAATTCTACAGGGTGACTTTGAATTCGACGTATTCCTCTCGGGAGGTAATAATGCAACTAATTTCCTACAAAATTAGGATGAGGTCCCTCGTCCGAAAGTGGCTAGTTTCTGAGTTTATCAAAATTTTTGGTTTTGATTAAAAATTCCCGAACTACAAACACATCAATAAATAAATAAAAACTACTGATTTGAATTAAGTTGTTTTAATGTTTATTTATGTATTTGCAACTGATAGAGAGAATTCAAAGTCACCCTGTATATAAATATGCCATTAGAAACCTGTACGATTCAAAACGGTTTCTTCAGTTACATTGTGATAAGGTGTATCGTGTACGTGAAGATAGACAAAATTCCCGAGAAGGGACATAGTACCATAATTATAGTTATACAGCAACCGTACCTAACAAGTTGAATAGACACCTACTACCTATACTTATTTAAAACTTCCAAAGCGTGGTGTTAATCCTAGATTATTACTAGATTAGCTCGTTATGTAAAGACATTTACTGCCACACTCAGAGTCATTTAATGCTCACTTAAACTATTCCTTAGTAACGATTTTGTATGGAAAACAATTGCTAAGGACTGAGTTAAGTAACCATTAAATGACTCTGAGTGCGCGAGTTAGCTGAGATCTTATCGAATCTATTTACGTAAAAATTACCCATACAAATGTGAAATGAATACAACAAACTGTTGCAAAAGCTCCCCTCTAGAAGCCCGACAGTTATTGTGAAGTTGAAAAACTCTTTAGGTAAACGCTCTGGTTTATTTTTAGTACAGTTTTATTAGAAAAAAATAATAGGTGGGACAGGTACAAATTATTCTCCGTGTGGCACGGTCGCGGTGGTAATATGCCGCCATGCAGCAAGTGTAGTATTCTGTGCCAATGGAGACGGTAGATCTCCCTAGAGTTGTACTGTACCAAGCGTTAGATAGTAACCGCCAGAGCTGGTGATTAGAGGACCCGGTTGCCTTTATGAATTCAGGTGGTGGCGACAGGGGTATTTTCAGTGAGGAAGGAATCGCATATCCCAGTCTTTTTAATACAACTACAGCAGATAAATCTCTTTTCGTTCTTAAATTCGTAAAACGGTGCCCAATGGTCCTTATTTTTCATTGTGTACAGAAATACACAACGTACTACTTGATAGTTTACTCAATAATTTTATTAAGCAAAATACGGATATTTCGTAATAAATTAATGTAGCACTCAGATAATTGCAGGATTTTGTACTGAATACAATTGGAACTAATCCATTAAGGGACCCTCTCAAATATATGAAAATCGATCCTGCGGTTTGCTGTATCTACACAAACACATTTCATTATTCATAACAAGCTGTCCGGCAACTTCGTTCCGCTTCAGAAATAATGAGATGTGGACTTGTTTTAAGGAATAGGTTACAAAAGAGCAGACGAATTACCTGATGGTAAGCGATCAGCGCCACCCATGGACCAGAGGAGTCACAGGTGCGTTGCCTTTTAAAGAGGAGTATGAGTATGCTCTTTTCTAGAAGGTTTGAAGGTCGTATCGGTTCGGAAATAACGCCGACGACAGCTTATTCCACAGTTTTGCTGTGCGAGGTTGTTGGGCTGAGGCTCAGAAAGTTTCGCGAGAAGCGCACAGTTGTGGACTGACAACAGACAGAGTCGGAGCATTCCCCGTCGATAACGACCTTAATACTTCTGCCAGCAAGGAAGCAGGAGACCCATTTGCACAATTTCTCAGGAAGCCCTTAGGAGGGAAGCTTCGAAAGAAGCGCTTTATGCCAAACCCGGTCGAAGGCTTTCGCCACGTCCAAGCTAACTGCCAACGCTTCCCCCTTAGACTTGATCGCCTGTGCCCAACGGTGTGTCAGGTAAACCAAAAGATCTCCAGCCGATCGACTTTTACGAAAACCGTATTGCTGCATGCTATGCAATTTACATTTCTTGTACATTGATGAAATTAAGTGGGGCAGGATCTGGCATTGTCATTTATCTTTATCTTTCCTTCCTGACGCTATAAGTTCAAAACGCACGAACCGATTTTCACGGTTTTGCATTCGTTGGAGAGGTCTCGGGCTCCGAAAGGTTTATAGCAAAGAAAATTCAGGAAAATTTCAAGAGAAAAAAAAAGAATTCAGGGAAAATACTGGCGAAACGGAGTTCGTCAGGTTTGCTAGTGAAATATAAAACATAAAGTCAAGTATTAAGTCAAGCTCTTTGCATGTCCGTAAGTGTGATGACCTTATCTCGCGAGCGCGGCGCGTGGTTGAAACCGTTACTTTATTTTTGAATATGGTAAGTTTCAGTGACGAATTCTACCGAAAGATTTAAGACAATAAAATGATTTTACTGTCAAAAAATTAAAGGGATACCATACAAGGAACTGATAAAAAAATCTTTTACCTTACCTATTAACTTTAAAAAAGATATTAAGGTTCCTAAAATCCATTTTTCGTCAAAATCAATTGTTTGAAAGATAGGGACGCTTTTAAAATAAGAGAGTGAGAAAACTAAAAAAAATATATGCTGTAGATTTCAACGAAAATTGGTTTGTAATTTGTATATATGAGATATCACAATTAGTTTTTAAGAAATAATACATATTCAAAAACCGCAAATATAACTTTGTCGCTCATACAAACACTATGTAAAACCAAGTAATTATTTCACTTCAATAATTTTTGTATTATGTATGTCATTTACTTGCTGCTACGGAACCCTTAATGGGCGAGTCCGACTCGCACTTGGCCGGTATTTTAATATGGCACCAAAACTATGACTTCGGTTTTATCTAGGGATTAAATATACCATTTTGGGTACAGTTTCGGGAACATTATTGTGACAATAAAGGGTTATAGATTGAATAGAAACATCCAAGTAGCTGCCGTTTACCGCCACACAACCACCCACACCGGTTAAACAACCCGCCCCGTCCTTTTTTTTTTGTAGTGGAGAAAGTCATCCTATGTTCCTGTTGTATGTATCCTGTTTAATTATGTTTTAGTTATGTATGTAAGTTGCTGTAACTGGTTGTCTTTTTTTTTTCAGGGGGGAAAATCATCCAATGACTTCTCTCGCCAGGGCAAAGCAAGAGGGAGTGTCAGACTCTTACTGACTAAAAACCACCCCGTTCCTACTCCTGCTTGTCAAGCCGGAGCCCCGGTAAACCCGCTAGGTAGTCCGCAGCTTCGGATAAGGCATCAGCCTTCTGTAGAAGTCTGATGGCTCTTTGAGGCGCGCGCGGAACGCAACGCGCCGCAGTAATTGGTTGTCTACCGTTGTAACTTTTGAATTAAATAAATAAATAAATGGCTCCTCCCGCCTTGAGTGAGGCGAGAGGAAGTGTCACTGATTGACTGACTGACTGACAGATCATCAAAAGTATAAGGCACTTTTAACAGACATAGAGGCTTCAAATTTAGAATACACTTAGTGTTTAGTATCTACATTAAGGGAAAAATCGAATATTTTGTAAATTCGGTCCAGTTTTCTAGATAAATCAACTGCATCAATAACTTTGGAAACCCATAAAAATTTATGGGATTACAAAGTTATTGATACAGTTACATTTTAATGTTTAATGGAATATAATTGTTGAAACTACAAAAGAAGTGAGATACCATCAAAAACATCATGTAAAAAGCCCAAGTTTCTACCGTATAAAGTTATGAGATCCATGTACTTAATACCATGTCGATTATTTTATTTAGTCCCGATTTAAGCGACTTAAGTTATTATGTAAATTATTATTTATTATGTCATTTATTTATTTAAGCACTTTACTAAGTAGTTATTTACATTTTTAAATATTTAATTTAAATATATATATGACGAAGGAGAAATCTACGTGGTGTTTTGAAAAAGTGTGACGTCATCATTGCTGACGTCACAGTTGTTGTTCTCACGATGGTCACCCATTTTGGGGCTTAGAAAAACTTCACGAGTACTGTAAACTTAGTTTATTCAACTCCCAGAGAGGTCCGTACTGTACGGCGATCGGAGTGCAACTGCCCCCATTGCCTACAGTGCGGGCGTATTTATAGGACTCGGCGCACGAGCACGTGCTTACAAGTTTTAGGTTAAGTATTGAAATTACAATGATAACGTTAATTTTACATCGTGTTAAACTTAAAATAATCAACTGATGATTAATAAACTGATTTTTAGGAAAATCAAGTGAATTAACCAAACTTATTCTACTTTCTCTGGATAATTGATGTGGTTGCGCCGACATATACAAGGTGTCCCTGAAATCGACGTAACGGACACTAGATGATCAGCAAGGTTCCAACTGTTATCAGAAAAATATAAAAAAAAATCCCAAGTCCTATAAAAACCTAAAGCGAAATCACGGGTAAACAGACAATGTTGTTTGACAAGAGATTCTCGCTGATTTTCAACGTGATGATAACAAATCGCGTGCAAAGTGTTGTCTAGTGCATACGAGGTTGTAACGTATGATTTAAGTACACTAGAAGAATTTTTAGTAAGTTCAAATAAATTCATCGAAACGGAGTTTCGTTGAAAAATCTTTTTTTGTGTCGAATCTAAGAAATAATGTGCAAAGTGCTATATCATTTTATAATCCTTATTAAATGCGCCAACTTTGGTGAAATTTGCCACTACTAGCGCCATACATAATTTATTCAGTACAGTCACTTAAAGTAAGGTGAACATTTTATTCAGAGTATTTGGTTCCTCTAAAACTAACAATGTTTTCCAATCTAAAGCAGTTGGCTAAGAATTTATGATTCCATATTACTGGAGCACTATTCAGGATAATGTAAGGAAGACTGCAGACGAAAAAATAAAGATTTGTAGCAACAATAGTCAAAAGATTGTACACAGGGTGTACATTTTCGTGGATTTAGTGTGCATAAGTCACTGTAATTTAAAAACTGTAGGAGTTAAAATTTTTTTTATTTTTTTCTGATAACATTTGGAACCTGCCGATCATCTGATGCCTGTTGGACGTCGATTTCAGGGACACCCTGTATATATAAACATTTAAAAATATAAAAAGCAGTAGCCCACCAGTAACGGGATAAATCCAAGCTACCGGCGGTCAGGGCTCAAGAGAGAGGAATTTCCGGACAATACGCGCTGTGTCCAGAAGTACTGCCTTCTGCATCAGGCTCTTGATCCAACCGTCTAACGTTAGCCTACTTAGGTGTTGGTCGAGGCTTTTGGCTATGAGGCCATTGGCAGATACGACTATCGGCACAATGATTGCTGAATCTACATGGGACCCATTCTAAATATAAAGACTTTGTGAGGGCACATACGGCTGGCTTTCTAGAATGGGTCCCGACTGCTTAAATTTTGCGATGACTTTCTTGTTTTAGGGTTTTTTCATTTTAATATTATAAAGAAACGCAGTCGGGTTTTTTAGTTTTTTAAATTACTTTTTTTATTTTAATTTTTTTAGTTTTATTATTTTTTCATTTTGATATATCTAGTGTCACTCTCACACTAAATACGAATCAAACGACCCCTATGAAGCGGAAATCCATCGAGTCGTTCAGGCTAGAGACTGAGAAATATTCGAATTTGGCGCCAAAAATCCGCCATTTTGTTTTTTTATTATTTTGATATATCCAGTGTCACTCTCACAGTAAATACGAATCTAACGACACCTCTCAAGTCAAAATCCATCAAGCCGTTTAAGCTAGAGAGTGAGAAATATTCGAATTTGGCGCCAAAAATCCGCCATTTTGTTTTTTTAATATTTTGATATATCCAGTGTCACTCTCACAGTTAATACGAATCTAACGACACCCCTCAAGTCAAAATCCATCAAGCCGTTTAGGCTGCAGAGCGTGCCAAACAATTATACATACATACATACATACACTCGAAAAATATAACCCTCCTTCTGGCGCAGTCGGGTAATTATGCAAAATTAAGCTTTGCTAAAAGTAATTGTACCAAATAAAATTCTACCATCTTAAAAATATGCCTTTGTAAATTCGGATATATAAACATTCTGCAAAACATTACGGTATATTCGTTTAAAGAATATTCTGCCAAGTGTGTTATGCCAAACAAATTTATAATATTCGGAGCATTAATATTCTGCCAGATAGAGGGAACCCGTCGACAACCTCATGAGCTAAATCAAGATAAATTATTATTTAAATTGTTATCATATCAAACTTACATTTATTTTTCGTTTTAAATAAAATAGATTGCATGCAAACACAAACATATTTGTTGACATTTCTCGTATTATAATAATTGTTTAGTCTATTTCATGATTACGAATTATGATGGTCTATTGCATGATTACGTGCGATGGCCAGGTCGATCAATTTTATTTAAAACGTAAAATAAGTGTAATACATAAAGTTAATGTAGAAAACAATATAAAAAAGAAGGACCAAATAAAATACCGAATAGGGATGATGCTGGGAAAAAATTAAACAATCTATTTACTCCGTCATTTAGGTAAAGAAAAAATATTAGACGCGTAAATTTTTTTTTTTTTTTTTATCATGTAAGATTTAATAATATAACAATACTTAGATAAAACGAATCAAAGTCTAGGAGTGGTAGCAAAAACGTCATAATTATTTATCTACGTATTAAACGTACCTAGAAATGACGTCACGCGACATTTCAAATCATTATATCGCGGAAAGAGGTTTCCGTTAAAATAGACAAGACAAGACGGACATTAAAATAAAAGTAATCATCTACCTTATTGCTAAGTGTTGGATTAAGTAATAAAATAACCATTAAATGTGTGTGCCGCAGTTAGGTTCGAATACTAGGTAGGTCAAAATATTATTGGGTGTTTTCAAGACATTCTATTACCTATACAAATAATTAACAGTGTAGTTTGGATGATCATGATTAGATATATTATTATGATGTTTCCCCTTGGTGATATAAATAAAAGTTCGCTTTGCATGTACGTAAATTTGCGAAGTTTTTTCGTTCGTTTGTTGAATTAGAGTAGGCCCCACAGAAGTGGGATTCTCCTTTCACCAACATATCGAAAGTGAGATACCACCTTATATCCAACATATATAATATCTATTATATAAAAATAAGTCGGGTTTTCCTTCCTGACGCTATAACTCCAGAATGCATGAACCGATTTCCACAGGTTTACATTCATTGGAAAGGTCTCGGTCTTCAAAAGGTTTATAGCAAAGAAAATTTAGGATAAATTCAAGAGAAAAGCAGGAAACAGGGAAAATAATTAGTTTTGCTAGTAATAATCTATATATATGTAAAAATCAATTCCTGTTTGTTAGTCTCGCTAAAACTCGAGAACGGCTGGACCCATTTGGCAAATTTTTGATCTTAAATTATTTTGACTTCCAGGTCCAGGATAGGTTTAAAAGGTGAGAAAAAGTTGTTTGAGGCAGTTCAAAATTTGCCAGGTCACCTAGTCTATATATTATTATAAATGATATTTTTTTTATCTGTAAATAGGTTATAAAATAACACTTTTACACGTCAATATTTCAAATAGCTAGATGAGGCCGGTAAAGGTTAGTTAGTTTGAACATACTAATCAGTGGAACTACTGCTATGAATTGAATAATTCTTTTAGTGTTGGATAGTCCATTATTATTAATAGATCAATCGGTGAAAACCCTCGAGTAGCTATAAATATTATGACAAAAAAATTACTATAAATGTATAATATGTCATAATAGGAATTCAAACTAGTCTTTTAATAAAAATGCTAAATAAATTATCAAATGAATTATAATCAGGGTAATAAATAAATATTAAACTATTTTTAAGTATCTGTAAGTTGAAATCATTTCATCGACTTATTGCAACACATTCGACAAAATGTATAAACTCACTTATTTCTATCTGGTATATTTTGTAGGATATGTCAAAATAAGTCCACTATAGTATAAAAATTGAAATTACCGTTTTTGAGAACAATTTCATATCAAAAGTGATGGTTTCATAGGTAAATATTAATTTAAAATTTGCTGGTGCAACTTAATTATGAAATATACGCTTAGCATCGCATAGCAAGATAGAAGTTAATGATAACATATTATAAGTTAAACAGTAAAAATTATAAAAGAAACATTATGATGTAACATATAGAAAAGGTATGCCTATGTGCAGTAGGTACAAATTAATGATGTAGGCAAATATAACTGATAATTCTGACAAAGCGAAACATTTTTATTTATACGTTTATTAGCGTTTATATTTGTTGTAAAGGTAAACACTTCATTCTTTTAATATATACTCATTCACGAACAATAATATTATTATATCTAAACCTTATTTATTAAATTAATTAAGCTTGAATTTATGTTTCCTGTCTAGTTCCAGTGTTTAAATAAATTAGAGAAAATAAAGTAATAAAAATACCACAAGAACAATTAATAATAATCTATGATATAAATCAAAGCAGTATGTATTAATTACATATTAGTTTCAGTTTTGTTATTATATTAATCAGTAAATGTTATTGTGACCAATTAGATCCATGTAACACACAATTGTACTGTTGTTATTTTTCTCACATTCCAATAACATAATTGAATGAAAACTAATAATGAGCATGAGCATTTCAAATATCACAATTCACTTCATATTACCTATAAACGAATAAAACTTTAAAACTTCAACTGTACTTTTTATATCGTAATTCGTAGTTCAGCAATTTAAACGCTATTTTGTTTTCTTACCAAATAAGTAAAAGTGGCCCTAACTACCCGTAACACTTGCAGTAAAGTAGTACCCGTGTTATATAGTTAATCGAATCATCCAAGATAATCGCGCGCTATAAGTATTTATCAATCACTTAGTTGTTATATTCAACTGTCTATAATAAATTACGGTATCGAGTCAGTATTCGCGTTTCGGCAGACAGTTTACAACAGCGTCCGTTAAGTAGGTAGGTACCTCGGCGCATCATCCATATTATAACAATGAAAAAGAAAACCGTTATGATACATTATAAAAAGTAATATTCCCAGATCTTATTTATCATACAAAGTTGCCAACCCACAACAACCATTCACAAGTTAACACTTCAATAAAATATCTCTTTACTTCATTTAAAGTGAATTAAACATAATTTTTCAACTTCGAAGAAAAGACACAGTACATACGTGCCGACACGTGCAATATTTCTTTTACGTCCCAATATTAACATATTATAAATAAAAGACAATATAATAAACGCAAAGGTAATAAATTACTGTTAAAAATAGTTGTACTTACTCATATTGAAGCAGAAACAAGAGTCAGTTGTTTAAAAATAATAATCAAAAATGTCTGTCACAAGCTAAGCACGACAAAGTTATTACTCTACTGTCTACTACCCTGGCAGTCTGGCAGTGGTAACCAGTGTTGCCAACTTTATTTTTACCAACCCAACAGAAACCACTAAAACTTAGTGGCCTCTTAAACATCAAGATCATCATATAATTTAAAAAAAGGATGTTCCCAACCTTTTTTTTTGATGAGGCTCCCCGGATTATGAATAATATATCCATGGCCCCCTTTACTCTTTCAATAAATACGCACATTATTAAAAAGGTTATTATTTTAATTGCTAATAAAAGATTTTTATAGTCGTCTGACTAAAAAATCAGTGTGTTTTAGTAGAAATAATAAAATTTAAAAAAATATATTTATAATTCTATCATACAATTACTTAATTTTATTTAAATTTTTGTGTTTAATATAATTTTAATATAATATATTTTAAAATATTCTTTATATAAACTGACTTGTTAGACATACTCTAATGAGACACTTGAGATTGCATAATGCATATTTTGAAAGTCTTGATTCTGTCATTGCCTGCGCAGAAGCCAAAAATTGGGTTCAATAAGTATGAAGGGCGCGGAATTACAATACGAAACTATGATTGGCACCACCTACACCAGTTGCTTTTCATGAAAAATTCTACCTTTTGAGTAGGCAATATTATCTTGTTAAAGTGTATCAATTATTTTTAACTAGAAATCATACCTACAGCATTTTATGAGTTGTGTTAGTGGTTAAATTCGTTACTTACCGCTAACTGGAATAATTTAGTCCACTAAAAAATCCACTAGCCACTAAATCCAATATTTTCCCGCCGAAACACAGTCACTAGATCTAGTGGAAATTCCACTAAGTTGGTAACACTGGTGGTAACTAACTGATTTGAACTGAGTGAATGATAACCAGTCACTTCGCCGTTCGCCATGTTTTTAGAGATGAGAATGAACGACATTATGATTAGTTCAATAGTTCATTAAATCATTTCAGATATTTTATTACTATTTTATGTTATTTAGTTATTATTTTGTGTTTATTTATATAAAAAAAATACGGATTCTCTTATTTTTTTTTTATAATTATTGACAAAGCCGATCTTTACTTTTATTATTTATTCTTGAGTATTATAAATAACTTAACATTTTTAACGAGGATAGGATGCTTACAGTATTTAATAGTGATATTTATGTAACAACTTATGTAAATAAAGTAAATGGTAATGACATCCTTGCATGATGTAGGTAGTCTATGGTTTAGGAAATTCGCAAAGTTGTGTTCCACGTGGTGTGATAAGATGACGATAGATGGCGCATATTTATATTAAATGTTATGTATAACATGACTGTCTGGGTTCGATGTTCAGTTCGAGTTCTTTTTATATTACATATTGTACTCACTCATTTATAATAAAAATATCAGTATTTTAAATAAATGTCACGTAACTTAATGTGGCAGACTAAAATCTACGCGAGGGAAGCCGCGGGTCAAAGTTATACATAATTATAATAAAAATAAGTCCGCAAGGCAGCTTGTGGCGAGCTGTTGGGCAGTGGCGACCCCACGGACCTGACTCCCGGGAGAGGCCCTACTTTTTAACTCCGGTTAGTACTCGTGACTATCCGGAGTGGCCTCTCCTACCTCACTCTTGCCTTAATCGGCTGGTTTGAGTGGAGATTCGCAAGAGTGGAGTTGCCTTCAGCTCCACTTGGGGGAAGGACGTATCCCAGTAAGATGCTGGTAGGGGTCTTGACCGTACTTCCGGGATTGCTCTGATAGCCGTGGGATGCCCCCCCTTCCTCAAGCAGCTCAACGGATGTTGCTTCCCTTGTCGCTACAAGCTAGCGGCCGTTTCCGGGGGCCCACTATTGAGTTTGCGAGTCACCCCCTGCCTGTTTATCCGTATTTTTCAATATTGGTCAGGGGCAGGGGCCATAGTCCCCATAGTTAACCGGTTAACTATTCCACAGCCACCCACACCCATATCCCTATCATTTCCTTTTACCATATCTCGCAATAGTCCTGCATCAACCGGGGATTGTCCTTTGGTGTACTTCCATAGTGCATACAGGGATAATCGCCGGCTGATGTCCCATTACATTTAGATCAAAATTGTTCAACGGGCCTCTGCGAGTTGGCTTCGGCTCCTCGTACGCCTTCCAAAGGTCCGGGACCCTGTGGTCCCGAGATTATGTAAAGAACAGACATAATAATAATAATCATTTGGTCTTTATAATAAAAATAACGTTAACGTTTAATTAAGTTAAATTAATTTATTCATTCCTAAATCGGAGCATAAATAAACAAAAAAAACATATAATGAATAAACATAAAATGAAAAACAAAGAATAACGTTGAAATACACAATATAATACACTCGACCAACGAGGCCTCGGGTTCGATCGCACTATCGAACTACTGTGCGGTAACGGTCGGATACATTGATTCTCAGGCATTAGATTAGCAGGGCGGTCCAACTACATGGCAAGCGCGGTGTCCAGAATCTAACGCTCGTTGATTTTTACATGAATTCCCTTGTTTATGCAGAGGGAATTGGCCGTGCATCAAAATTCTTCTCCAAAACATATTTGAAGATAATGACGCAATAAGACGCATATTCAGTCCAAGAGTGACCGTCGTAGACATAAGGAAGCATGTTCGGGCATGTATTCGGCATAGGGGAGGTCACTTTGAACAAAATTTTGCAAATTAAGATGTTTTTGGAATTGCTCTTTTCTCTTTACACTCTACTTATCATCAATTAATTCATTTGTTTTTTAAAATTTTGTGAATAATTTTACGTTTCTGGGTAGCTAATAAACCAAGGAAGTTTTTCTAATAGTTTGTACGCTTAGTGTCATATATTTTTTTTTTAATAAATCCACTTGTCTATTGACCAAATTAGTGACACAAAACAAAATTTGATAAGAAATTCCTTGCTATTTTAAAACGAATGATATTTCTGCCATTATTAGTATTTACAAATGATAACTGATGTATTGGCAATTGATTAAAACTAAAATTACAAAAATCCAACCAGTATTTTTTTATTTATCGATGTTTTTGTAATCAATTCGGGATTTTTTTACCAAAACCAAAAATGTTTTATATCTCAGAAACTAGCCACTTTCCGCCCAAGGACCTCAGGGCTAATTTTGTAGGAAATTAGTTGTATTATCACCTCCCGAGAGGAATACGTCGAATTCAAAGTCACCCTGTATATGGCAATAGGCTCACCTCCATTATTACATGGGACGTATAACCCAAATGGTGAAAAATTGGGTGTGCATTGTATAGCGGAATTAGCCGTAATGTGCACCTCTGTCTACCTCTTCGAGGATAAAAGGCGTACGTAGTAGGTATAATTAAATTATTATTGTGTAACTCGATCGTTCATTATTTGATTTATTCAATGTTTATTACGAGTTGTTTTTATGTTTACCCTTGTTTTTATTTATATTTAATTATTGAATTAATGCGTATACCCACACGAAAATGATATTTAGGTCTGTAGTATAAGTGTATCAAGTGTATGCGAGATGAAACTAGTTTTATGCACATTACTATGAAACTCCAAACATGTATATTGTATAACGATAAAAAAGTAAATAGAGTACTAACTAAGGAAAATAGATATTTTGGTTTGTACTTCATGGTTGCACTACAGAAACTATGTACATAAACTTTGAAGTTTCAAATGACAAAAAAGTGTCAATCATTGTCTAAATGTCGGTAATAATTTTAATATAATATATTTAACATTTAAAAACACCTGATGCATATTAACAAAATAACCATTTATGACTTCTAAAGACAACAGCTTATTATTCGAAATGTTTTTGTTCCGGATTATCTAAGGTAAAATTTATTAGTGTAACGCTAAATACTGCTCTATTCCCGCACCCGCTAGTGTTATAAGAAAAGGACTACAAGGTACTGATACTTGATGGAATTAAAAATCGACTGACAGAAGACAGGGCAGCAGCGCTCTATGATAAACCGGGTCGCTTACAAAAAAAAAACTTAATAATTATTCAATGTCAAAGCTATAGGACTAAGGTACAATCCTAGCTGTTGTATTGGCTGTAGGCTAGAAATATGATAGTTATCATTCGAAAAGGATAACGGTACCAATTTTAATGTCCAAGCGGCTGTTCCGTTGGATAGCGGACAAATAAACATTTGAGATACAAGACCTACTACTTGATAATAATTTTATTTGGGACAAAGTACGCATTTTGAGTCATTTTTAGGTTTCATTAATTTAGTTTTTCTTCTTTCTTTCAGATTAAATAAATTAATTTGAAAAAAAAAACAGATCAACATTGAGTTATGATTACCCGGTGCATTTCAGGAAAAAATATCATAATTTGTATTATGATAATTATAAATACTTTATAGAATCTTGAATATGTAATGTTAAAAGATCGAAATTATTAGTCAGACTCGTGTACGTATTTATTATAAAAATGTTGGGAGCGCACAGCACGAATTTATATGACCAGAAAAATAAAAAAATTTTTTCTTACGAACAAGAGGAGTCAGGTAGCGAGCACTTTAGAGACTTAAGCTTTACTGTTAATAAGAAAAAATACAAACAAATAAAAACTAATCCAAGTGTAATTTATCGTTCATCAAGATCATACAAGTTCAAGAAACAAAAAATTAAGCGACGATTTTCCAACCTGCTTATAACAAACAATTGTAAATATCCTGATATAAGTGGCCATGCTGTGAAGAAGCAAAATAGATACAAAACCAGTATTTTTCTATCAAAGTATGTGGTTAATATGGTGTTTGAGCGCCCATTCCACGCGGCTCCAGGCCCTATCAACCGTCCTCATCAAAACACGTGCAATATTTACGGATGCCAAGAGGTGGGCTCTGATGACACATGCTGTTATACTTGTGATTCTGACGACATATTTGAAGTAATGAAAGACTTGTATAATTGTTACAAAAAGACAAATTGCGTTAATTGTAAATGTTTACTTTGTGGAAATAAACCGTTGCAAGGAAGAATGAGAACGAAAAATGAAAGACTATCTGAAAAAATCGCAGCGTTACTGATACCGCCAAAAAGAAAATGTGATGCCAAAAGAAAAAGTATAGAACCATCTAAGCCTGGTGTTCCTGTTCAAAAAACTAAAAGGCAATCAAAAATAAAATTAACTGTTAAGGCTCAGAGCGACTTAGGTTTACCTGTTGAATCTACAGAAAAGGCCAAACCACCGTTGAGTCAAATTACTCCGCCAAAAGAAATAATTCAGAAAAATGAATCCAAAACTAAACTGGCAGAAGATTTAACACCGACACAAAGAAAGAATTTAAAACACAAAGAAAAACTTTTAGGAAGCCTAGTTAAGAACGGCTTACCTTTACCTGTAGGTAGAACACCGTCTGAAAGAAAATTTATTGACACAGTTCGACTACATTTAGGTCTTCCACAAGAAAACGAAACCTCACGTGAGTTAGAAAGGAAACCTCCTTTGGAAGCTAGTACATTAACGCTATTTGAAGGAAAACCACTAATGAAGTGTACGAAAGATCAGGCAAGCGATCCAATTCCAGAAAATTTAGTTTTAATAAAAAAGGACCAATTAAACAAAATGGTAAACCATTCAGTGTCAAAACATAAATTAATTATGGAAAAAGTTAAACATAGGAAATCATCTGGATTATTAACACCATTAAAAGGCAAAACTCTTGAACAGAAAGAAAAAATATTGATAGACTTAGTTAAAGCCGGTCTTCCGTTACCAGAACCTAAAACAGCGTCCGAAAAATATTTAGTTGACCGAATTCAAAATAAAATAGGAATGGTTCCTCAACGAAATATGTCATCAGTGAGTATAGCTCTAGAAAACATGACTCCAACAGAAAAAGAAATAATATTGAAACGATTGAAAGATGTAGGATTATCCCTCCCAGAACCGACACCAACAACCGAAACAAAATCAGAAGATGAAAACATATTTAAAGCATTAGAAGGATTATCAAAAGCTGAGAAATATAAAATAATGAAAAGTTTAGGTGAAGATGGAATGGTCCTACCAGACGGTAATACGATTTCCGAAAAGTCCTTGATTCGCAACGTGAAGGCAGAATTAGGAATAGCTCCAGTAAAGAAGCGTAAAGTTCATAACTCAGTTATCATAAAGGCAAGAACTGAAGGTCTTTTCGCACCAATAACTGATAAACCACAAGAAGAGAAAGAAAGAATAATAAGAGGCCTCGCTGAAGCTGAATTACCTGTACCTACAGGTAAAACAGCATCTGAAAAAGATTTAATTAAGAGAATTAAGGATGATGTCCGTCGGTTAAGTGATGCAAAGCGTTACAAAACGGGTGATATGGAGAAATTGTCAAAAAAATATGAAGAAATGAAGAAACCACGGACGGGTGTAACTCAAAATTATCAAGCCGTTATCAAGGCAAAAACTTGTGAACGTGCCTGCGGTTCTAACAAAAAAAATATCAATTTAAAAGACCACACTAAGTTTAAAGTGGCCTTTTCAGATGTACCGGTTTTCTATGATCGTCCTGCAGAATGCATAACAGGCGGTAAAAGAGGGTATTTGGTTGATAATAAAGGAATCCATATTATTGTTAGCAGTGCCAAAGGTGCTCCATCGATTTCGAGAGAATACGTCAATCAGATAATGCAGGATCGATTGGCTTGTAAAGCTCACAGAAAGAATATAGACAGAGTCTATTCAAAGTATTTTAAAATTTCCAAAAACATTCGCTGTACTGAAAACTATTCCCGTAATCTTTGTGCGAATAGAAGTAAAATTCAGTGTTTGAAAAGTAGTAAAAGATCGAGTGACAGGCGTACAAAAAAATGCGTTGGTCCAAAAGCAAATATGAAGCGTCTTCAAAATATAGAACAGATTTGCAGAAATGTTAGAAACTTGAAATCTAAATCAACAGCAGACAGTTCTGTGTCGATTTTAGTGTTAAATAGTGAGGCTTCCTTAAGTTTTGACACAAGTAGCAGTAACAGTTCGGATACGAGTGTGACGTCAGATTTGAGCAGTGACATCACTGCTCATTCAAAGCATTGTTCCGCCACGCCATCCTACGAAGAACTTTTGAACATTAGTACAGTAGATGGAGCAACAAGGTGAATTAACTGATCAATTATAATTTTTGTATTTTCAGTGCATAAAAATAATATATTTTTTTTTATTGCTTTTATCGTAGGTGTAGAGGTAATTTACAGCATTTTATTTCATTGAAATCGTATAGTTGCAAGCCGTATTGCTTACCCCTATGGTATGGTGAATAGTGTTTAAGATAAATAAAGAAGAGAATTTAATAAATAGTAGTTGGTGGTAGTGATACTTAAGGCTTTCCTTTCTTATCTTCAGTGAAGAGTTGATCGACCAAGCTGTCATTATTGACGATCGTAAGAAAAAAATGAGCTCTCGAACAATAAATCCGCAGCTGGAATATGCTGTATTTCGATTGACGGAAGAAAGAAATAATTTTGTAACTAAATTTCCTTCAAGGAGAAGGCAAAATATAGTTACAGGAAATATTGTTCTTTTCAACCGTTTTTCAAGAAAATTCGATTTATCGAAGCTATTAGACAAAATACTTGCAAGGAAACGTTTCACCGACGCGTCCTCACTATTCGTAGTGGTACCGACATCTGATGAAGAGGAAGAACCTACCAAAGTTATCAAGTCCACTAGCATTTGTTCAGTTGACACACCAGTCGTAGCGAATTCTGGTAAGTATTTTATATTAGATCTTGTTTACTCTGTCGATTTATTTGTGCAATATGGGTAATAATGATAAAATAGGAATAATTAGCTTTTAAAAAAGGAGGTAGTGTTTAAATATCTTGTTTTAGGAGTTACGTCCCGACAATAAGTCCCGCTATGCAGTAGTAACAAAACAAAAAAAGGATTTGTCTAATTTTGCGCAGTAATAATATGCGCTTGGAATGGATTTTACAACATGACGACAAACTTTCAGACTTTTACATTACCTTGTAAAGGTACGCTTCCACAGGCCCGCATCGTACAAATAATTATGACGACGTAAATTATGCTCTAATAAAGGTTCAAAATTGGTTTACAGTAAATAACTTAGTGGTAAACAATAAAAAGATAAAATGTATCATGTATGTATGCATTGTTTTGCCGCATGTTAAAAGTAAAGAATGTGATATATTATTGAATAGTCAGAAATTAGAATTTGTAAAAGATACTACTTTTCTGGGAACTACTGTAGAGGACAAATTGCAATGAAGTCCTCACATTACATCTCTAGCGGGACCACTAAGCTCTGCAGCTTATACTGTCTGGATTATCCGACAGTTAACTGATGTAGACACGGCAAGACTGGTGTACTTCAGTTGCTTCCATAGCATCATGTCGTATGGATTTTTACTGTGGGGACAGGCTGCTGACATTGAGTCTACTTCGATTTTTCAAAAGCGTGCCGTCATAGCTATCTACAATCTTGATCGTAGTGTATCTCTCATGCAAAAGTTTAAGAAGATCAATATTATGACCGTGCCATGTCAATTTATTTATCAAAATAATATTATGTATGTTAAGAAAAATTTAAACTTTGGCACGAATGGGCCGGCTTGACCGGAGTGATACCACGGCCTCACCGAAAACCGATGTTGTGAGTGATGTTACCGGAGGCCCAGTTCCTCCCTTCCCAATCTTCCCAATCCCCGATTCCCCAACCCCTAAATTCCTACCCCCAAAAGGCCAGCAACGCACTTGTAACGCCTTTGGTGTTTCAAATGTCCATGGGCGGCGGCGATTGCTTACCATCAGGTGATACGTCTGCTCGTTTGCCGGGTGTTCCATAAAAAAAAAACTTGTTTGGTAAAGTATCTGATAGACACAATTATCAAACTAGACATAAGGATGGACTAAGCCAGCTATTTTTTAGATTGACAAAAGTAAATAATTCGTTCATGGGATTCTGTGATGGGATGGAAAAAAAAAACACCTAAATGAAAGAAAATTTAAATTATGTAAAAAAATCATGCGTATACTAGCATATTACAGGTTGAGTGATTATATAGAGGATAAAAATGCTTGGACGCAAGCTGGTCCAGCGCCACAGGATAATACTTTTCAATGAATTCTAATTATTAATTATACAGGATGTCCCTGAAGTCGACGTCCAACAGGCACCAGATGATCGGCAAGGTTCCAAATGTTATCAGAAAAATATAAAAAAAATTCTAAGTCCTACAGTTTTTAAATTACAGTGACTTATGTGTTATCCACGAAAAAGTACACCCTGTGCCAGTCTTTTGACTCTTGTTGCTACAAATCTTTATTTTTTCGTATGCAGTCTTCCTTACATTATCCTGAATAGTGCTCTAGTAATATGGAATCATAAATTCTTAGCCAACTGCTTTAGCTTGGAAAACATTGTTAGTTTTAGAGGAACCAAATACTCTGAATAAAATTTTCACCTTACTTTAAGAGACTGTACTGAATAAATTATGTATGGCTCTAGTAGTGGCAAATTTCACCAAAGTTGGCGCATTTAATAAGGATTATAAAATGGTATAGCACTTTGCAAATTATTTGTTAAATTCGACACAAAAAAAGATTTTTCAACGAAACTCCGTTTCGATGAATTTATTTGAACTTACGAAAAAATCTTCTAGTGTACTCAAATCATACGTTATAACCTCGTATTCACTAGACAGCACTTTGCACGCTATTTGTTATCATCATGTTGAAAATCAGCGAGAATCTCTTGTCAAACAACATTGTCTGTTTACCAGTGATTTCGCTTGCAGCATTCGTCGGCAATATTATCACTAGACGAACTGATGTTGTGCATCTCGAGCCATCGTACTCGGGCTTCGGCATTTTAGCTTATTTATTTTTTTTAAATATTTTTTTGATTTTACTGCAATTCCTTGTAACGGTGTAAATAACTCTTTCTAGACAAACTAAAGAATATTTGATGCTTCATCCCGCATTTGATCACAAGGCATGAACACGTAACTTAATCGGAGGATTCACACATTTCTTTTTTTTTTTGATGGGGATATGACGAGTAATTGTGCGTAAGGGCTCATGTACACCACACCACTACCGCGTTGATATGCTGTATACGAGTACATGACGCTGCCGCGTCCGTTTCTTTTGATTTAACTTCACATTTGTTAATGTGTTTGATGCACTATGAACATCATATTGCAATCATTCAATATTATTTAGTGAAACATGATACACAACATCAGTTCCTCTAGTAAGTCTAGTAATATTGCCGACGAAAGCTGCAAGCGAAATCATGAGTAGACAGACAATGTTGTTTGACAAGAGATCCTCGCTGATTTTCAACATGATGATAACAAATCGCGAGCAAAGTGTTGTCTAGTGCATACGAGGTTGTAACGTATGATTTGAGTACACTAGAAGAAATATTAGTAAGTTCAAATATATTCATCGAAACGGAGTTTCGTTGAAAAATCTTTTTTTGTGTCGAATTTAACAAATAATTTGCAAAGTGCTATACCATTTTATAATCCTTATTAAATGCGCCAACTTTGGTGAAATTTGCCACTACTAGTGCCATACATAATTTATTCAGTACAGTCACTTAAAGTAAGGTGAAAATTTTATTCAGAGTATTTGGTTCCTCTAAAACTAACAATGTTTTCCAAGCTAAAGCAGTTGGCTAAGAATTTATGATTCCATATTACTAGAGCACTATTCAGGATAATGTAAGGAAGACTGCAGACGAAAAAATAAAGATTTGTAGCAACAAGAGTCAAAAGACTGGCACAGGGTGTACTTTTTCGTGGATAACACATAAGTCACTGTAATTTAAAAACTGTAGGACTTAGATTTTTTTTATATTTTTCTGATAACAGTTGGAACCTTGCTGATCATCTAGTGGCCGTTGGACGTCGATTTCAGGGACACCCTGTATAACAATGTTGCTTGAATGTATATTGTAAAAATTACTTATTGTAAATGTGAGAGCCCTGTAATTAATTAGAATGAAATTAGCTGGTAGAATGCATTTGTGGCAGCTTGGAGTTGTCATGCTTACTCAAAAGTTTCATTGGCGGTGGCACGGGTATTGGATCGCTCGATTACCTGCAATATGGTTGAGTTGGGCGGTGCTGGTGTACGTGTCATGTTCGTAAACGGGCGCAGTCAACTGGGACTGGTCAGCTCCAAACTGTATTATTTTACTGTCCTTAAGGTTGTTTACTTTTTCGATCCCTTTGGCTGAATATTGGTGTTACATTGTTCTCACATAATTTAACTAGCAAAACAATGTAACAAAGTATTGTATTGTGAACCTGATTGAAAAAGAGCCTAACCTATGGAGTTTTTTGCTCATTCTTCTCTATAGGAATTAACACATTGGAACGAGCAAATAGCTTCACTACAGGACTGACCGACACACAGACATCTCGTTTTTTTTTTATTTTAATATTTGCGTTGACGTTCAAAAGTGCCTTGTCGGTCTATTTGAAATAAATAATTTTGACTTTGACTTGACTTCGTACGCATCGCACGCACCGCACACAACTGATTTTAGTTTGTCTTGTATAGAAACTCAGACAACTGCGTCCACTGATCCGCATCGTACGGACCGCATCATCAGCAACGCCTACATGCGATGCGTACTGATGACGTCATACGGAATGCGTACATGTGGACGCGTACCTTAATGGTCGTGATGTAATAGTGTTATAAAATTGTATTTTTATGTACATATAAGAGAATATATGTTGGAACATTCGACTGGCACCTTGGCAAACGTACATTCTCTCCTTTATAAGTACATAGAAATATATTCTATAAACATAGTGATCTTGCAGCTGAATCTGGGACTATAGGTAATTCAAAAAGAAATGACCCATTGTAAAATTCGTTAAAATATATTCGTTTCAAACTAAATATATTCAGACTATGTAGGGAGTATACGATAGCCTATATAAATATATAATATGAAAGGCAATGTTCAGCAGTGGACGCCTCGTGGCTGATATAATGTTGGTAGAGATATTTTCTATTCCAAAAAAATACTCATTAGTCATTACTAAAAATTTACCCTAACTAATAGATGAACCGTAGATCAGGGGTTCCCAACCTTTTCTTGTCAAGGATCGTTTTTTATCCACTAAATTAAGTTTTCCGATGTCTCATTCTTATAACATAAAAATATATCGTGGATAAGCGCACACACACATATGTAGGTCAAAGTAATGTTTCACCAACTAGAATTTTCATATCCTGTCCTGTGCCTAGACCTCCTATACTATACCTGTACCTCATCCATCATAGCTTATCGATTTTCTACTCGTGCCTCTTATAATAGTCGTATCTATACTGACCGATGATAGTCGGAATTTAAAAAAAAATCTACGTTAGATATAAACGATACGTTATGAACCAAAATTATAAATAGTAAAAAAAAATTTCTTAAAAAAATATTATTTTGTTTTAGAATTAATTATTATTTATTTCAGACACGATGACGGCGATCTCCTCCGTGCACGGGCCCCAGGAGGTGTGTGGACATGGAAAGAAGTTTTACATGCAAGAAGTATTGTCGGCAACAAGAGATACAGAAAAAGCAGTACAGAAAGATTCTTTACGTGTTTTAAAATACGTCAACATGGATACTAGAAATAAATATTGTCAATTTGTGACAACTGATGGTACTCGTGGAAGGTATGTAGCGAGTGTGCAAGGCATGGCGGTGGACACCACCCTGGACAGACCGTGCTGCTGCCTCCCCAAGATCTCCTCCACCACTTACGTTATAGAAAGTGCCACCTCAAAGAATTGTTACGTCGGCAATGTATCAAGACAAGTCACGCCACTGTTATTGAAAGGTACCATTTTCTGACTTTAATATTAACTACTAGTTTGCACTTATAATAAAAATATTTCATTATTTTATATGTGATTGCTATTGTTGGTCGGATAATCATAAACTCGACAGCCGAGCAAGCGTTGCGTTCGATGCTTGGTTCAAGGAATGTATCACTTTATGAATTTAGATTTTTATACTTAAATTTTTATACAAATTAGTTAATGATTTCCCATTTACATTTCCAGATAAAAGACCCAAATGGTGTCGATTCCCTAAGACTGGTCGTAAGCATAGTGCGCCCAAGCCACATCCTCCGATACTTGTGCCTTGCATTACGAACCACTCACGGTCCGCCACGAGCCATTGGCGCAACCACAAATATCGTCCAAGATCGTCATCAGTTTCAATAAATGAAAGTCTAAATAAATACAATTATATACCGGAGCCTTGTGAATGTAATACAGGTTTCGATTTGGAATCATATCAAACTGCAAAAGTAACTGTAGATAGTAACAGTAATTACAGCGGTAATATAGGTAGTGCGCACAGGAGAAGTTTCATAAATCGAGGTTCTATTCGTAACACCATTAAAACACCAAGTTCCAGCAGTAGTACCAGTGATGAGAGAGACAGACGTCCAAGATCTACGAAGCGGAAGCCAAGTGTTACCATTAAAGAAGACATAAAAAGCGGTAGTAAACATAGCGGCTCTTCAAAGAAATCTGATAAAAAGAAATCTGCAAAAAATAAATCTGATACAAAGAAACCTGCAAAAAAATCCAGCAGTACAAGCAACGCTAAGAAAAAAAGTAATTTAAAACCAACACCAGCCAGTTGTTTGGCTAAGCGTAAAATGAGGGAAGAGTGCTCGAGTTCCGAGGAAAGTACGAGTGCAGAGTCCTCAGAAGAGTCTGCAAAGTCGTGTGAGAGTCAAGACCCTCGTCATACAGGAGATGCGTGTTTCGGTACAGCCAGTCTAAGGGAATTGACGATGTGCCCACCGCCTGGCAAGTAATTTAAATTTTAAATGATACTATTGCGTAATCATTGCACAACATTTAGATAAATGATACACAATGTCTTTTCATTTCAAACTGATATTAGCAGCGGAGTACTCTCGTGGTATCATAATATATTATCGCTTGTTGTGTTACGAGTTCCATTGCGGCTCTAATAGAGAGCGAGGTTGGTGTCAGACAGGCACAATTTAAAACTTTAACTTTATGCTCAAGCTCAGCAATCATAGTTGCAACAATTAACGGTTTTGTTACAATAGATAGAATTAAACGTTGTGCTTAAAATATTATTTGAGCAAGTTGAACACTTAATCATCAATTAAATCTAATCTTTAAGGGCTATCCACATTAATTCGGGTTAAACCTATCCGTGTTCCGAATTGTTCCTTGTAGTGGTCCTGTCAGGGATGTGTCATCTGTCATCGGTGATCACACATATCAGGGAAGTAGGTATTAGTGTAATGTGTTTCTTTATCTGATACATACATAACGCGAAATACAGAATGATTGGAACAACGCTAGATGAAGATCTCCATGAAGATCTAGGTACCTAGATCACGCCTAGGATATGAATACCTAAATACATAAAGAGGCCGTGCATCCAAACGTGCACCCTTCCATAGAAATCAGAAATATGTGAACGACTTCGTACAAATTGTACGTACCCGATTCTTTTCCCGTCTTGACGGAACACGACAGGGCCGCACCCGTATATGTGTAGATAGCTCCTAAAAATATGAACTAAAAAAAATATTTGCTTCAGAATGTGTGAAGTTAAAGAAACCCGTAGAAAAACGAAAATGTGGTTGCATTGTGGTAAAAGGCAAAAAATGTGCCTGTGTAGAGCACTACAATTATTCAGGCCCACGGCCAGGACCGACATCGTGGACATGGACTAGGGGAATGGTCACGGATTTTAGAGGACCAGCAATTATAAACGCACGGAAAGTTTGTTCATATAAGAGAGTCTTATGTGATGAGAAAATTGAGGACTGTGATTGTCCTAAACAGGAATGTGGGTCAGGCAATATCAGAACAGTTTGTCCCTGTGGTGAACACACCAATGTCATATCATATCCCGACAAAGGGCCCAAACCGTCGACTAAAACCGTTGGCGCTGTGACAGAGCTGATAGGTTCAGATATATTCCGTCTCGAACTAAGGTTTTGTCCCGTCGAGCCGACAATTAATCCGAAGCAAAAAAAGAAGTGCAAAATAGACAAAGGTTGCGTATGCCGAGATTTAACTGAAAAAGGTGCAGTACCAGACACACCGCCATGTAGCGTGGATTGTACACGCATGCCGAAACCAGAACCGAAAAAAAAATGTATTCATAAAATGAAAAATATTGATCCTTGTACGGCACTTGAACAACTACCCGACAAAGTTAAAATCAGGATCATAAGGGAGGATCCGAGAAAAAATGTACGCTGTCAAACTGAACCCGCTCCGCTGGGACTTATATCAAAATTGTTAAGCATTGGTAAGAAATCTAATACGAAGAGGAAGGTTCAATGTGTTGGTTCAAACGAAAGTGTAATAGGTAAGCCATTAGAAGTCGGGTCATGATCGGGTTATTATTTAATACAAAACTAATATTGTATACTAATATTCTAAAATTTATTGCAGTGATTTCAAGTCCAACAAATAGCACTGTTCCATGTGAAGCAGTTAGCCCTAGTCCATGTGGAAAACCTAAAAATGTTCCATGTGGAAAAGCTAGCACTATTGGACCACCACGTGGAAAAGCTAGCACTATTGGACCACTATGTGAAAAAGCTAGCACTATTGGACCACCACGTGGAAATGCTAACACTATTGGACCACCATGTGAAAATGCTAACACTATTGGACCACCAAGTGGAAATGCTAACACTATTGGATTACCATGTGGAAAAGCTAGCCCTATTAGACTACCATGTGGAAAAGAAGCAGTTGCAAAAGATAGCGAATGCTCTATTTGTAAACATACTAAGGTTATTGTAAGGAAAAATGTAAAAGTGTGTAAATGCAAGCCGTTTTGTAAATGTGTTACTTGCACATCAAAAAATCCGAGAAGTACGTACATTTTAATATTTTTAACTTTATATGTACATTATTTCTATCGTTTCTCATTAGTAGTACTTTATAGTGTCACTAGACGCCTACTGCTCCAGTAAATAGAGGCGTATTGTTATGTTATAGAGGCATATTTTTGCCATTTGGTTACGGAACCCTAAAAATTAACTAATGTGTATACGAAAAAAGTTTCTTTGGGAAGGTTGTTTGTAATCATGAGTACAGTCACGTGTTTTCCAGTTATTCTCATTACCAGTCACCCTATATAGTTTTAGTCAGAACGTTATAATAATGCACTATTTAAGGGTTCGTGTCGTCGACACAAAATGGGTACCGTAATAATCATCATTTAGTTTGCTAAGACCCTTCATAACTGTGAGGTGTGCAACCTCAGGGAATATTTCCTGAAAGTAAACGAGGGTATGCATCGAGAAGTAGCAGCAGTGGACAATGGATTCACTCCACTATCTTTAGCAAAAGAGAACTGGTGCAAACCTGGTACTAAGCGTCAATGAGCGCAAGGAGGTATGGCATAGCAAGGAGCTCCACGGACGCTTCTTCCGCGCCCTTCATGGACGAAGTATCTTGACTACGATTCAGTAATCTCTTTGGAGAAACTGAAGGAGAGGAAATGAGGAGGAAGAAATTATTAAGGATGGGACCGTTGACATAATAATATGTCGGGCATGTCATAGTCCTGGTAAATCCATAAGACATATAATTTCTGGTTGTGGTCGTTTGGCTAATGGTGAATATTTGCATAGACATAATCAGGTGGCCAAGATTATCCACTAACAACTTGCTTTGCACTACCAACTTGTTGAGTTTGAGGTTCCATACTACAAGTATGCGCCCGATCCAGTTCTCGAAAACGGCCATATCACGTTGTACTGGGATCGATCTATCATCACTGACAGGACTATTGTAGCCAATAAACCTGATATAGTGGTGATAGACCGACAAGCGCGCCGCACGATGATAATCGATATCACCATCCCTCATGACGAGAACCTCGTGAAAGCTGAAAAAGATAAACAAATAAAATATCTTGACTTGGCTCAGGCAGTACTCCTCGAAACGGCACGTATTGTGAGGAGGTTTCTGTCTCTGGAGCCCTAACCACCGGTGGCTTGGACCATGCTCCCGCTACTGGTCGGCTCCTATTTTTATATTTTTAAATATTATTTTATTTTGTATGTATAGTATTTAAAAATGTAAATTTAGAGAATTTTAAATAAATATAACAAAATCATTTAGTTAGAGACTTGTAGTAATACTGTATAGGGTATATATATAGCACTGTCTAACACTGTATAATTATGAAGACGTAATGGTCTACAGGTTGATTTGTTATTCAACATACTCTAATTTCTATAATAATTAATTGATATTTCAATTGAATTTTATTGCTTGCAGAGCCAAAATACCACGATGCGGATTATACTCGGCCATGTGCAATACCGATGCAGAAAAAGCTGTGTGCATGCGAACCATTTTGTAGATGCCTAGCATGCACATTGTTGCCAACTATAGGTACTTATTTTATTTAAATTCTTTATTACTCTAACGACTTACTAGTTGTATTGGCACATATCAGATAGCATCATTATTATATCAGCTACAAGACGTCCACTGCTGCATATGGAGATAGGCCTGCAATGACTTCCAAATAGACTGGTTCCAAGCAACTTGCATCCAGGGGCTCCCGGCTGCCTTCATTAGGTCGTCTGTCTACCTCGTCAGTGGACGTCTTGCACTGCGGTGTAACGTGTAATTGAAAGATTATACATCACTAATACGACCAAAGGCTCTAAAAGATAACAAAGTGATATTGCAAGGACTTTTTAATCCTCTGTAACCAGAAATCAAATTCTCCTGATGGAAATTACCGTTCAGCTATATTGGGCATATATCAGATGTATATGGTTTCCATTACACCATGTATTTACCTGTAGTTGCAACTTACATATAGTTTTATAGTGTTAGTGTATTCCAAACGAATAATTGTTTGGCAGACATACTTTTGTCATTTGACAGTGCCAAACGACTGGCTATTGTCTATGTCCAAGCAAATCTTTGATTTATATCAAGTCCCATAGAGAGATAAAAAATAAATAACGAATGTTAAAGTACCTTCAGGCCCTTGTAGTCCAGCGTTCACAGTCTTCTAGTCCAAGACTCAGCTGCAAGATCACTATGTTTATATAATGTAATCAAAATATATTTCTATGTACCTATAAATGAGAGAATGTATGTTTGCCAAGGTGCCAGTCGAATGTTCCAACATATATTCTCTATTTATAATTATACATAAAGGAATATTTTGATTTGATATTAAATTTGTTTTCAAAGAAAATACTTATGTAGCTATTTACATTATCTGGCGACACGGCAAGTCGAGCAAAAAAAAAAAACACGGCACGGCCGTACCATCCTTTTCTCGAAGCCATTCAGGCCAATTTCGACCGCCTATAGCTTCGTTGTGGATAAATCAAGAAGCCTGAATTTTCATATACTAAGCAGGCATTGTACAAACATGGTAAATTTGAATTTTCATTAAATTTGAACCATTAGTTTAAGAATTATAACTTGTCAAAGTTTCGAAATTTTGTCACTGACTGACTGACTGACAGATCATCAAAAGTATAAGGCACTTCTAACAGACATGGAAGCTTAAAATTTTCCATACAATTAGTATTTAGTACCTACATCAAGCGGGAAAATCAAATATTTTGTGAATTCAGTCCAGTTCTTAGATACATCAACTGCATCAATAAATGTATGGGATTACAAAGTTATTGATGCAGTTTTGTAACTGCATCAATAAATTGTTGGTGTGATGAAATTGTTTTCATCACACCAACAACTTTGTAAAGCCATATGAATATATGAGATTACAAAGTTATTGATGCAGTTACATTTTATTGTTTAATGGAATAATTTAATCTACAAAACGAAGTGAGATACAAAACATTATGTAAAAAAATCCAAGTCTCGCATCACATTACCTTATGTACCGTAAAAAGTTGTGAGGTTTATGTGGGTATACCAATACCAAGTTGGTTATTTTATTTAGTCCCTACTTAAGAAACCTTTTGTCTTAAGTTATAATGTAAATTGTTATCATATCAGTATTACATTAATTTTACGTTTTAAATAAAATAGATTGACTTGGCCAATCATTGAATTTACCAAGTCGGTTAGTTAGACTAAATAAAATAACCGACTTGGTAT
The DNA here is from genome assembly GCF_023101765.2 of Spodoptera frugiperda. Taxonomy (NCBI): domain Eukaryota; kingdom Metazoa; phylum Arthropoda; class Insecta; order Lepidoptera; family Noctuidae; genus Spodoptera; species Spodoptera frugiperda. Next base: position 21,173,892 of record NC_064236.1, read on the forward strand.
TTTACCATGTGGGTAAAATACCAAGTCGGTTATTTTATTTAGTCTCTACTTAAGAGACCTTCTGTCTCACAACTTTTTACGGAACTGATGTGATGCGAGACTTGGATTTTTTTACAGAATGTTTTGATGGTTTTACATTATTTGATATTATTAATACAGACATTATAGACATATTAATTTCTATTTGCCTTTAAATGTAAGCGTCGACAGGCCCGCATCGTACGCAGAACATGTAGGTATTGCTGATGACGTCATACCGAATGCGTACGATGCGGATATGTGGACGCTTACCTTAAATGATTATCAAAATAACACTACCAATATTTTTTTTTATAATATTTTTTAATTAAACTTTGATTTCAGAGTGTCCAGAAGCTACTAAACGTAGATCAGTTTGTGAATGTAAAAAACTGGGTCCTCAGGCAAAGAGGCCTGTCTCGTGTAAATGCATACCGAACTGCGATTGTGGCCTTATACCAAAACGTAAATAGTTTTAATTATTTATAACCTTATTCATCACTTTAATCGACTGTAAGCTCGTGTATCCCAACGTCTGATTAATTATTATGTTTCTGTGAAGTTAACTGATGCATATTTTTTTTTTTTCATTTATTGTATATTCGTATGAAAAAAAAGATATGATGTATCTGTTTCGGTTCAGTCTAACAAAAAAGGAGAATGCCCATTTTTCTATAGGAGTTCGGCTATGAATGCGTCTTTATGACATTAACACTAAAGATAGGTGTTTAGATTATGTAGTAAAATATTATTACACAAAAGCGTGGCAGATTCGAGAAATCTTATTTATATTTTGAGGTTATGTCGCCTATGGTTATACTGCATTTACGATACTACTATGTTTTAATTCTTGATACCGAACTCTTTAATTAATTTCATTAACTACTTTCTGTTACCCACTCAACGTCCACGGTAATATAAAATAGGAGTTAAAAATCTTAAAGTATCGATTAGTTAAAATTGCTTTGACCCCTTTCGCCCTGAGATTGTTTTACGTAATAAATAAACGGCTCCATACCATCTTCGTCATACTCATCATTAATAAGACGTTTACAGCTGAACATAGGCCTCCCTTAGGTATTTCTATACCAAGTTCGGGGAATAGGTGTATTAGATGTAGGTACCTTACCGTACCTTGTTCTTTATAGATACTGGGTAAATACTAAATAGGTGTTAACTATTAAGTAGTTATTTTTAAGAACAAAGAAAAAGATCGATCTTGTTTTAAATTAATATATTTTATTAAATAACTAGCTACTTCCGCGCGGTTTCACCCGCTCTGCTCGGCTCCTATTGGTCATAGCGTGATGTTTTATAGCCTATAGCCTTCCTGGATAAATGCAAAAAGAATTATTCTAATCGGACCAGTAGTTCTGGAGATTTGCGCGTTCAAACAAACAAACAAACAATCAAACAAACAAACTCTTCAGCTTTATAATATTAGTATAGATTATTTCTTTTACTAAAATACCAAGCAATCGTCGTGCCCGGTGCAAAATAAATACTTTTCTTCCTTTCTTTCTTTACATGGAGGCAATTCGTATTTCCTCCGTGGGCGCAATATTATACCATTCTTTGGTTAATTCCTTGCTTAAAAAGTTAGTACAAGGGCGTTACATACTGCCTGAACCAGCCTGTATTGCACCAGATACCATGGTTAATGAATAATGCTGAAAATTCTTTCTACAAAAGGAAAAAAACAATCTAGGAGTCCAATTCTCAATTAATCACAACAACAACAACACAAACCTGAAAAATACGTTAAATCTTCTCTCTTACAAACGCTGTTACGATACCAATGAAAGATGATTTAACACCACATTAAAGCAATTGATAATATTTTTATCTACTTTTGATATATTGATAATATTTTACTAAAATACAAGTATTTTTCCTAAATACTGAAATGACAGAAACGCTCATGACGACAATATTGACAAATAGGGCTGGTGATCTAGGATCTTCTTCCCGCGAACCAAAAAGGTTGAAACCTATTTTAAATCGGTTCACATAATTGAATCGATTCAATGATAAGAGTTGGGATTTCTATATATTGCACTATTAAGAAATACATTGCATACTAGCTAATTAAAATCATACATTTGCTCTATCTATAAAATATAGATATATTTTATCAAATACAAAATATAGATATAGTCATTAAGTAAAGAATGTGGTTAGCGCTAAAAAAAAGTCATAACTGAGTCTTAGTTTGCAAGTAACTAAATAGAAACAAATTACCATATGAACAATTATTATTGTATTTATGTTTACAGTGTATTTTAACTACATGGAATAAACAAAACCACGATCGATTATCAATATTTAAAAAAATCGGTTTCTTACGGAGCCAATTCCCATCCTTAATGACAATATAGATGTTATTTCAATGGTTTACGGCTTTGGAGTCAGTTAAATAACTTTTATATATTAGGTATATATGTATAGTAAATGCCATGCTTTTTTTCTAAATATAATTACTCCCATGAAATGAAAAAAAAGGAATACCTAAATAATTTTTAAGACGCAACATGGCCGAGTTTTGGTCATTCTCCTTTCAAAGATTGTGAAATAAAGATATAGATCATAAACTAGATACAGTGTCTCTGTATCTAGCTTTTGCCAGCAGTTTTGCCCGCGTGCCCAGGATAAAAATTACCTCTGTACATTAAAATTCGTTTAGTAGTTTTCATGGAAGGGAAACAAACAAAGGTCCATCTTTGTATCATCAGTCTGTTCTCGTCCACTGCTGGACATAGGTCTCTCTAATGGCACGCCACTGAGCTCGATCTTCAGCTCTACGCATCTAACCACTACCAGCCATCTTGCGGATAGGATGTCGTCACTCTACCTGTCTGGAGGGCGCTCTACACTACACATGCCTAGACGCGGTCTCTACTCTAGAACACGTTTATCCTAACGGTCATCGGTTCTTCGACAAATGTGACCGGCCCACTGCCAGTTCAGCTTGCTAATCCTTTGAGCTATGTCGGTAACTTTAGTTCTCTGTCGGATCACCTCGTTACGGATTCGATCCTTCAGAGAGTCCGGAGTCCAATGCGAGCAGAAGAATCAGCCAGGCTGTTCAACATAAACTGTAGGTCTTGCACGGTTTCAGCCACGATGCCAATATCATCAGTACCCCTAGTACGAGTTTGCTTTACGTTTAAAGTAATCGAAACGAAAGCGCGTTTGACTTTCTGATTGGCCAACGTGATTGAACTAACCAATCAGAACGTCGAACGCGCTCTCGTTTCGATCTCGTTAAACGTAAAACAAAGTCGTACTAAGAGTACTGCAAATCTCAAGTGAGAGAGATATTTGCCGTTCATGTTTCCGTCCTTTCCAGTGCAGCGTCTTGAACTTATCCTCTAGCGCATTGGTGAACAGTTTAGGGGAAATAACATCCCCCTGTCTCACTCCTCGATGCAGGTGGATACTGGATAGTTAAGACACTGCTGGTTGGTAAAATTGCAAGTTTGTTCCGAAGTTAAGCGAAAGCAAAGTTTCATATTAAATTTATGACGGTCACTTTCTCACTCCAGATTATCAAAATATAATTAGTACTAAATAGAGCTGAAATTTCGTGCAAAGTTAGGGTTTAGCGACCATATAATAAAACGGAACCTATAAAAACTGGGATAATCGAAGATCTGGAATACCTGGTGACCTGATTAGAAAAAACAAGCGCCCATACCAAACTATTAGAGATGTCGACATACCACCTTTACAAGAAATACCTATAAGAAGCCCACGTTTCTACAATAAGAAGTAAAATCCCACCAAAAACATTCTGTAAATAACTAGCCAAGGTTCGACGGAGTTGCCTGTTTATCTCTAAAAAGAAATGAAATCTAGATAAATTCGTGCCAATTCTCAGGTCCCTTACAGCGAATTCTTTATTATTATAGTTGTTGTGTATGTTGTGTGAGTTGGTCGCTGACTTGCACCCACTAACGTATATGTCAGACGATAGCTCCATCGAAACTTGGCTAGTTTTTTACAGAATGTTTTTGGTGGGATATAAAAGACTGATTAAGCTCTGTAGTTGATTGCGACACATACACACATAATATATCGTAAAATTAAACATAATAATATCTTTCTTTCAGCCCAAGTTAGTTGTGAATGTATAAGGAAACGTGTGTCATGTCGATGTCATCGATGCCTCTGTAAGAAAACTTCAAAATCTAGTAAAAAATCTGTAACGTTGCTTGATCCGAAGGATGGAGGTATGTGTGGATGTGAGCTCTCATGCGCTTTAGAACCTGAGCCGGAACCGGAACCAGTACCGGAACCTGAACCAGAACCGGAGCCTGAACCGCCTCAGCTTGTTGAATATCCACTTGAAATTTATCCCGATGGGCAAGTTTACGAAATTGTCGGCCCTAGTTGTGCTTGGATACAAGATACCGAGGCACTTATGAAAATTAGATCAGAGTTAACTTTGACAAGTTCAGGGTTCAAAGCATTCAAAACCAGAAAATTGCCACAGAAACCACCGCAACAGGAATTTGAATTGGATTTTGCTCTAGCAATCAGGTATTTTGCTTATATGAATCCGAAAAGATTCCGGGAGTTGATGTTACAGGAACGCTATCGGATCGCAATGGAAGAAAAACAGAAGTTGGACTATTTGGAGGAAATGAAGGAGGAAAGAGAATATATGAAGCTAGAGGCGGAAAAGCGGAGGCTTAGTGCATTGAAGCGGAAAGAGGACGATGCGAAATACTGGGCATATATTGAGGGTTTAGTAGGAGAAAAAGTTTATAAAGTCATAAAATATTTAAGAGACACATTTGGAGGAGAGGAGGAACCGATACCGGAACCGTATGTAGAGGATACGACTCCAATAGATCCAACACAGGTTACCTACACGGATATGGGGGCAGAAGCGGACCTAGATCCAACGTATTGGTATCCTGAAGGATTTAAGTTAACAATTGGCAATGGCGGTGCAACACCGGGTAATCCGAATCCTAGTTGCAGATGATTTCATAGAGTCGCATATAACGTCACGTCTAACACTCTGGAGGAGCACTTTAAGTTTACAAAATTATTTATTTTTCTACAGTTCAGTATGTAGATATCGTCATGGGTCTTACTTTTTTATAGAAATCATGTTTAGTCCATATGTACTAGTAACTTCACTTTTAAAATAAAATGTGTTAAAATGATTGATTGATAGTAATTTTTTGAATGCGCTGTTTTAAATTATTGATTTGAATCCTTTGGGAATTGATGAAGAGTCCGTGTGACACAGATTGTCAAGTTCGTAAGCGCCGTAGCTCGAGATACGAGTAAGGGTGGGTTGATTTATACTAGCGCAGAGTCGAAGCGCATCGAAGCGTCTATCCAAAACTGCACGCAACAAATTCAACCTTAACTCCACTCCAGTAGCGCTCTCAGATAAACCAGAATTTTTTAAACTGCTCTACAACTAAACTGCCTCGCGATGAGGATGATTGTGATATTAGCTATATAAGCAGTTGATGGTGACCACCTCCATATTCCCTAACAAGTAACACTAGATAAAACTCTGGTAATCATTAGAGACTATAAATTAGTTTTATTTAACAAATTTATTACAATTTGTAAATCATATTAAAGCCAGATATCAACGAGCCCTCGTGAAAGAGAACCTTTACCGCCAAGGTGAAGTTTTAAGCCTTTTGGATACAATTTCTGTCGCTGTTTCGGAGATAAACCAGCTGTAGGTGTAATGTATGATATCGGTGGAGGAATGCGTCCGTAAGGGCATTCGCACAACTCCTCGACTTCTATTGGTGGTGGTGGCACTGGTTCCTCTTGTTTCACTTTAGGTTTGAATTTATTGAATAATTTCCTTGCCCTAGACTTTTTTACTTCTTGTTTTTTTGTTTTATGATCATAGTCAATCGGATCTTGTAAACTCTGCTGTACCAAATCACGGAATAGATGCGGATTTTTAGTCGTGTAGTACATTACTGCTTCTTCAAAGTTTAATTCAACTGATCTATCTATTGGTGGTTTAGGTATTCTTTTACATGCCTTAAACCCCGATGTTTCAATAGAGAGATCTGATCTCATTTTCATTAGACTTTTGTAATCGATCCAATCACAAGCAAGCTTAACTACGGACTTTCTTCTTACTGAATTAGGATGAACAAGTGCCGTCGCCACTTGCGGCGGTACCTGCAGCGGCACTTGTGGTACCATTTGCAACGGTGTTAGAGGCCAAAATTGCGGCAGTACTTGCGGCGACACTTGCGGCGGCGGTACTGGCATTATATCCTGATTCACTGCAATAATTTGGGAATCCGACGATAATAGTACCAATTTGTCCATAGTAAAAGTTCCTGAATCCACACTAGTTTTAAGTGTAGAACTGTTATCTTCCTTACACTCACAAATGACTTCACCATTTGGACTTGCTTTTGAATACTCGCCGTCTGTGTCGCATAGACAAATAACATTATTTACACTATCAGTTCTTGGGCTTGACGGATTCCTTGAAGTTGTCCACCACTGTCCTTGGGCAAGTGGAATATCATCATAGCAGCCACATTCAGCTTCAGGAGGATGTTTTAATATTTTAATTATCTTTTTGGGTTGAGCTGTAACAAGTGAAGTTTTGTTAGAAAGTCAATTTCAGTCAAGTAACTGTAAATACGGTAATAATATAAGTTTATTTATTAAGATAACAGAGATCTATACAAATTACAATAAGTAATACACTTAGTTAGTAACTACTGATAAGCAGGGACTTAGTCCGCTGCACTAATTTCCACATCAGTGGGCAGTCGTGCCTATCAGCTATAGCACTCAGGATAATGTAGTGACTTCCTCGCAGGCGACTGATAAACGATGCGGTCTTTTTATGCCATAGTGCTGTGAATCTATTTGTGTCCATCAGCAAACATTGCTGATGCACTACAGAAACGTGGAAGTCGCAACAGCGCCCTGAACGCTTTGTTGTACTGGATCCGCAGAGCATTTTACGCTCTCTGGGTGTAGTTAACCCACAGACTTCCCGTGTACAGTGAGGTGCAATACGCCTTGAACAAAGTGATTTTAACTGAGTCTGTACAACGAGAGAATCTGCGAGCCAACATATTCGCCCGAACTGACTTTTTTTATTATCTATATATAGGTTCCCGCTTGACCGCTATCTCACCTGATGGGAAGCGACGATGCGGTCGACGATGGAGCGCGCTTACCTAGAAGTAACCTATTCACTCTTGATTTAAAGATTCCAGTGTTGTAGCTTTCAGGAAACACAGACTCCGGCAGGGAATTCCATTCCTTAGCTGTACGTATGAGGTATACACCGAGATAACACCAATACACAGAGAAATGATATAGTTGATTACATATTCACTAAAACACAAGAATCCGTATATGTGTCCTCTATACAGAGAATTAAAATGAAAATAGAAAAACCATATAACGTGTATAAATTAACTGTGAATAAAAACGCCTTAAATATTATGTTTTTGAATACAGAAGTCTGTTGTGTCGTTGTTACTTGTTAGCGTCTCAGACCATACAGAACTACCGTCAAAGTCGATGAACAAATATCAACCCATAATTTTATTATGGATATTCACAACACGAACTTCATATTTAATTGTAAAAGTATAAAACGGTCAGTTGATGGCGTCAGGGAACTGTGTGATATCGCTGATATTATTGCGTTGCAAGAAACATGGCTTCTGCCGCATGGCCTTCCCTTTCTTGACTCAATTCATGCGGACTTCGCGAGTACCGGTACATCGGCGGTGGACACTGCGGCTGGCATGCTGAGGGGCAGGCCGTATGGTGGAGTTGCGCTCAAATCAGTGTTTCAAGATGTGTCAGTGATAACATGTGCAAATCCGCGAATCTCAGCAATACGTCGACTGCAATGTGAACTTGTGTGCAATAATAAATGACAATAATAACAGATTAGTTTAGATTTTAATGCGCATCCTGGTGAAAGATTTTGTGATGAGCTCTTGAACTTTTCACAAGAGAATGTGGATTTTATTATGTGGATATCATTATGTCACTGTCACCATGAGATCACTACCCTCACTCGAAATAGATTATAATCTAATTCCCTGAGTTGATAATTGACTAGAGATAATTGCCTCAATAGGAAGAGGAATAAATCAGTAATGTTTTTAAAAATCAAAATATCTGTTGAGCGAGCTTGAGCTCATTAGTTAAGTTAATTTCTCAGATAAGCAAAAAGAAATCTTATAGCTCAAATCTCGTAATAAAAGACATCAACGCACGTAGACTGTTATTTGAAGCATTTGCTACGAATCGTTGTTGGCGTGCTCTGAAGTTTATGACAATAGTTTAACTGTTTCGAACGAGGGTAGTGATCTCATGGTGACAGTGATATTAGAATATGACTAAAAACGTGAATTTGGCGTTTCTAATATCTTGTTCGCTCTACGCTGGTATTTTAGTCGAGTAGCGAGTATTTAATAGCTCACACTCACATTTTAGGATAGAAGCGAGAAAGAGAGAGACTTTTTCTCGCTTCTGTCCTAAAAGAGAGAGACTCTTTCTCGCTTCTATCCTAAAATGTGAGTGTGAGCTATTAAATACTCGCTACTACTATACTTGGATCCTTGTATTCTCCAAGGTATCTTGAATCTAGTTTAGTCTAGATTCCGGTTACTGAACATT